>NC_136065.1:1209440551-1209819361 GCF_964261635.1 Lissotriton helveticus
CGGGGCTGCAGGGCTGCAGGGCTCCGGGGCTCCGGGGCTCGGGGACTGCAGGGCTCGGGCTGCAGGGCTCCGGGGCTCCGTGGCTGCAGGGCTCCCGGGCTCCAACCAGGCCGGGGACATCAGGGAGTCTGCCCAGGCAGGAGGGACCCCTGTCCAGGGCACACGGACCCCCAGGACGCGCCCCCGTTTTCCACAATTTTTTTTTTTTTTTCAAAATTTTGTGTAGTGTGTGTAGTGGCGCTACGCCCAGCCCTAGTTGTAATGTGACTCCTACAACTTGTATTCCTTAATCTTATGTTTCCTATACAGTGATTTACACATGTATAATTAGGTTTTCCGGTTTTCAGTTTCTATTTTTGGTAAATTCTGGTCCAGTTTTTCAGTGTTTTCAATACCTTAAAAAACAGTGGGTATCAGTGGTTACATATTTTTGCACCATTAAAAACAACAGAAACAGAGATTTTCCATTCTTTATCGAATGTTTTGCTTTTAATTATTGCTTGCTTTCTGCACTGATAGTACATGTTTATAGGTAGAGTGTGTACAGACACAGACACCATCCCTACAGAAGAGCAGAGCCACCCCAGAATGCAAAGACAAGAGCCCACTGAGGAGGTGTTCTATACCAAGGCTATACCTAAGAAGGGCACAGGGCCACATCCCCCCACCACATCAACTCCAATTCCAAGCCCAGTGAAGCAGGTGGAGGAGGGCACTGCTGGGGCCACCCCTGGCAAAGAAGCAAAGGAGGGCACTGTAGGGGCCACCCCTGGCACCTGATGCGGGACAGTTGTGTGTGCCTGTTGTGTCATCACCAGTTCCCATTAACCCCAAGACAGGGAAGCCATTTTGTATTCCCAAAAAGTGGAAGGGCACCCCTCCAACCTCTCCCAACCACACTGTGTCACAGATCTGCATGACTCCCCCTCCACGTGCCACAATACCACCTGGTCCAAACAGCCCTCCAGCTTGCCAAACAACTGATAGCCCTACGTCACCTGCACCTCGGTCTCCCCAGTCAAGTGTTCCTGCTGTCCCCGACACACAGCCAGCTCCAAGGCCGCCTGACAGCCAAACGTGAGTGGCAGTCCCCCTCATACCCCTGTCTCTCATACAGGTGTTCTAGTCCTGCCCATTGTTTGCCACCTGGGTGTGTTGCTGGTCATGGAAGGGTACAGTCAAACACACTCACTGTGCAGCTTCTCATGTACGTGCTGTGCCACCTGCCATGGACACTGGCCCTGTTGCTCTGCTGTGTCGTACTCTCACCTGTGCCATGGACACTGGCCCTGTTGCTCTGCTGTGTTGGAGTCTCCCCTGTGCCATGGACACTGGCACTGTTGCTCTGCTGTGTTGGAGTCTCCCTGGTGCCATGGACACTGGCACTGTTGCTCTGCTGTGTTGGAGTCTCCCCTGTGCCATGGACACTGGCCCTGTTGCTCTGCTGTGTTGGAGTCTCCCCTGTGCAGCCTCTCATGTACTTGCTGTGCCACCTGCCATGGACACTGGCCCTGTTGCTCTGCTGTGTCGTACTCTCACCTGTGCCACGGACACTGGCCGTGTTGCTCTGCTGTGTTGTGCTCTCCCCTGTGCCATGGACACTGGCCCTGTTGCTCTGCTGTGTTGGAGTCTCCCCTGTGCCATGGACACTGGCCCTGTTGCTCTGCTGTGTCATACTCTCACCTGTGCCATGCACACTTGCCCTGTTGCTGTGCTGTGTCGTACTCTCACCTGTGCCATGGACACTAGTCCTGTTGCTCTGCTGTGTTGGAGTCTCCACTGTGCCATGGACACTGGCCCTGTTACTCTGCTGTGTTGGACTCTCCCCTGTGCCATGCCCACTGGCCCTTTTGCTCTGCTGTGTTGGACTCTCCCCTGTGCCATGCCCACTGGCCTTCCTGTTTGTAGTTTGCCTGTGCCGATTATCTTGCATATGATCAGCATTTTGTGCCTTGCTCTGTGTACTGTTGTTCTACTGTCACATCTGTGCAATATGTGAATAAAGACAGTTACTCCTGTTGTGTGTTTTGTCAGTGTCCTTGCTGATTAAAGTTCTTTTGGTGTGTGCATTTGGTTGCCCGTGCCCCATGCTCTATGTGTCACATCAGCATTGCCAAGCTCTTTGCCCGCATCACATTTTTAAATAGGGGTGACACGGTCTTCACTCCATTCAGACACTGATACTTGTGTTATCTGTGTTGGCTCTTTTACCTGTCATGCAGTTCTCTTTTTAGTGGTTTGCTGTTGTTGGCTACAATGTTGCCATGTCAGGTTGGGGTACACTGCCAGCACAGGGTGTGATGCTGTGCACAGGTTTGCATGCCGGCTGGGCAATGTCATGATGTATGTGTGTTATTCCTGTATATGTGCCCAGTTGTGTATGTGTATGGTCATTTTGTGTTGGCCCTTAGTCTTGGTCCCCTGGCCTACATGAGATGTGTGCTCTTGGGTGGTGAGAAGGTGTGCAGTGTGAAGGGTGTGACTTTGTAGTGGGTGTGGATGTGTGGGTGCCCCTGGATTGTGATAGACACACATGTGTCACCCAGGAGCTGTGTGCCTGTTGTTTGGATTGTCCTGCCCTGTGTAAATGATTGTATGCACTTGTGTGAGTTGTCTGTTGTGCACTGTGCCGTGTGTTGGTGTGTCCATGCAGTTCTGTGTGACTCCTCCTTGTTGTTTTGGTCACTTATGAGTGTGCAAAGTGCGTGACTTGCACGTCAGTGTTGTGTTTGTTTGATCATCTATGTGTCTTGAGTGTGTTTGTGTAGACGGTGTGGCCCTGCTGCTCCTCACTGGCATTGTGTTTGTGTTTCTTATGCATTGCAGGCACATTGTGCCTTTCTCATCCTGTATGGAATGGTGTGTGTGGTGTAATGCCATCACCTATGTGTGCCACTTGTGCCTAGCCATTGTGGGTCTGCACTCCCTCTATTTGTGTATGGTGCACCCCTTACATGTCAAATACTGACATGCAAGTAGGTTGACTTTGATATTAGCTGTCCCCTTTGTTTACATGTGTATGTGCCTCCCCGTCACTTCATTTGTGAGACTGTGCCTTGTGGTGCAGTTCTTGGGCCAAGAGTGATGTTCCACTCTGGACATTGCCCCAATGGTTTATGTGTGATGTTCTTGAGCTATTTATCAGTGAGGATTGCCCATGTGCACTTGAGCTGTGTGTGCTGCCCAGTGCTCTGGTGTAGATGGTTGTGCTCTTGTATCCCAGAGTGGTGCATCCTGTTCTTGTTGTGTTGGATGTATGTGTGTTGGCAGTGGTATTGCTTCACTTGCACACACTGCTTGTTGTGCATACAGTGCTGTGTGTATGTGGGCTTGACATTGCCTGATGTGCATCCCCTGATGTCCTATGGTGTTTGTTGATTTGTGATTTCATGTGCATCTGTGGTTGGTTTGATGTGGCAGTGTAGTTCTGTGCAGGTGCACTTCTTGTGAGATTTGTCGTATGTTGTGTGTGTGTTTTGTTCTTGAGTGATGATGTTGTGCACTCATGTTGTGTTTGTGCTCTCATTGCCTTTCCACAGTTTGGTTGACAGGGCATGTCTGTTTCTGTTGGGGTTCTCTGTGTGTTCCTGTGGTGTTTGTGTGTAGTATTTGGGCAGGCATCTGTTCAGGCTTCCTTGTGTGTGTGTTCTGTTTGTGGATACACCCAGGGTGTGTGTTTGTTTGTATGTGTATGTGCTGGAAAGTATTGGCAGCCTTCAGTGTGTATGGCACTGGTGTTGTGTGTTCCTTGTTAGCCACTCCTGCAATGGCTGTCTCCCTGGTTGATTGTTGTGTGATGCAGGGTGTGTATTGTGCTTGCTTGTTGCTTGTTGCTGTGCATGGGGAAGCACAGGATGGGCACCTGGCCTGTGACTTGATAGGGGGTGTTGATGTGTGGTTGGGGGTGGTGTGTCCCTGTGGTCTTTGTGCCCTGCCCATGTCTTAGAGTGGCCCTGCCTTCTGCATTGTGCGCATGTGTTGACCGCGGCGGTGACGTGACCGGGAACGGGACATTGCTGCTAGTTCGCGGTCGATGTGTGTCCCGGATGCAGAGGGGTGACTTGGTGGCAGGTGGGTAATGTGTGGGTGCCCTTGTGGATGTGTTGTGACCCCCAGCAGGGTGTCTGTGGTGGAATTGGACCCTGTGTGAGCCCGTGTGTTGTATTTGTGTAGTTGCGTACCTGCGGCGGCATCCGCGGCGGCCCATTTGATGGTAGTGCTGTAGCAGGTACATCACCGGATGCATATGTAGAGCTGGGTCCATGGCGTTCATGACCGGGTGGAGAGGACCAGGTCTCTGCTATGGCGCTCTGCTGTCAAGTTTCTGCCGTCTCTGGTTGGGCGGTGTCTCCACTGCGGTGCGTCTGCCTGTTTGGGCCATCCTAATTTGTGGAGTGGGGTGGACATCATTCCACACGGCGGTGAGTCTCCACTGGCTCTCAGCGCCGCGGTGGCGGGCGCACTTTGATGGCGGTGCGCGGTGCTCTGTGGCGAACGGGAAATGACCTATGTTTTGCTATACTAATATGGCGGACGTGAGTACCACTGCTCGTGGGCGGAAAAAGGCATTTTTCCAACATCCTAATGGACCCCTTAGTCTGTTGGTCTCCGAGTATTGAGATGTGATGTCAAGCAAACGTTTTTAGTCCTATAGGTGTCCGGCTGATGAGTACCAAGTCATCTGCATATAGGAGATTGGATAGCTGACGGCCTCCTAGCTTCAGGGCATGCGAGCTGCTTCCATTGAGTTGGACTGAAAGCTCGGCCATGAAGAGATTAAAAGGTATAGGGTCAAGCACACAGCCTTGTTTTAATCATGAGGTTGTGTTTATCTTTTTCGTTAGATGGTCTCCTGCCCCCAACTTTACTTGTACCCAGGTGTTACTGTGCAAAATAATTAGTTGTAGAAGCAATGGTGGAATTCCTAGCATTTTTTGTTTTTGCCACAGAATATTTCTATTTATATGGTCAAACTCCAAGCTATAATCGATGAAGCACCAGTACAGGGGCTATTTAATTACAAGTGCAGCATCTATCCTTAGTGAAAGGGTGGAGATGTTAGTGGCAGTGCTCATGTCTCTACAGAAACCGGTTTGGTTGTAAACTATTGCTTTGATTTCTGTGGCCCATGTTGTTAATTCTTGGAGGAGTACACCAGCATAATATTTGGTTTCATTGTCCAAAAGAGCTACCAACCGATAGCTCTTTGGGTCACTCCTATTGCCTTTTTTGTAGATGGGAGAAATTATCGAGCCCCTACTCGATGATGGTACAGTTGACATTTGCAGAATTGTGTCAAAGATTGGTTTTAGAACTGAAGCCCAAAATTCTGGATTTTATTTAAATAGTATGGGCGGGCTCCCTCACGTCTGCCTTTCAAGATTCTTTTACAAACTTGTGTGTTCGTGATTATTAGGTCCCAGTTCTGCATTGGAGTTTAACTGGGGTGATTTGGTTTCCAGGATAGACGCAAGGTTAGTTAAGCAAATTTGGGGAGTCTGTTCTTTATTAATGTGTAATTCCAGGTAAGTTATCCAAGGCTCTTCTGTGACATTGGAGTTAATGCACTGGCCTTGCGGGTTGGACAGAGCGTTAATCTTCTTCCAAAATTGTGCGCTATTGTTGGTTTTAATGTCTTACAGGAGTCTAGCCCAAAGGGATTCTTTGACTTCCTTTTTATTTTGCCAAATTAGTTTTTTAGCCGCCTCAGTTCTTGCAATGCTGTGGGGTCTTTCTTCAGCCTCCGTAGTGTGTAATTTTTCAATGCTTTTCGCTTTTTTAGTTTGGCGTTATTACATAGGTTGTTGCCTGACCTTTGGTTTTGGGGGCAAGTTGTTCTCCTATTTCAAAAGCGTCCCTTTGTGTCTCTGTAGCTGTTCCGTAGGCTTTTGTAAACGCCTCCCAGCCTCCTATTATATCGGCGTTGGCTGCTTCCGCTTCTTCCAGGAGTTGTTTCGCAAAGGAAAGGAGGCCCTCGGGATCGTTGGTTCTGCATTTTACTCTTTTCTCATTATTGGTAAATTCTGAACAGAGTGTGTTTGCTGGGGCAATTTGCATGTTGATGGCTCTTCTACCGAGATTTTCTGGGGTAAGTGATCGCTAAAATCCATGCTCCCAATGCGATAGTCTTTTACTTTTTTGAACATACAGCGAGAGCAGAAAGTGTAGTCAATTGTGGACCTTGCTACTGCGTTGTTAAATGTTGTTGTCTGTGGGCGATCTCCAGGAAATCTGCTTTTTAGTGCTCAAGAACCCAGTTGCTCTAAAAACGCCAGTAGCTTTTTCAAGGCTTTTGTAGGTCTTCCATCTGTGTTGTTATCTTGAGGCGTTTCCTCCCAAGCAAATGGATCCTCTTCTGAACAGATGTCATCACCTCTTTTGCTGAGCATGTTTAGATTAAAGTCCCCTGTGATTATCCAGCTGTTTGCTTTCTCTTCTGTTATTATTTTGACCAGTTCTTCCTTCAATTGTTGACTCCCTCTGATTTTATTGCGTGGGTGCAGATAAAGGTTTACGAGTATTGTATACTCTTTATTTATCTTCCCCTGTAAGGTAATTCGAATTACTTGCATTGCATCGGTTGGAACTAGGTTGTATGACAATGATTCTGCTGCATAAATGCTACTTATGGAGCTGTATGTCGTTAGGCCTCTCTTAGTGTGGCCAAATTTAGCTCTTCTTGTTGCCGGTAGATAGAGCAAGTTAAAACCATGCAGTGCAGTTGGTGCTCCACTCCATGTTTCTTGGAGTGAAATGATGTCAAATTTCTACAGATAAGATTGCAGTTCCGGATCCGGGGTCTTATCTCCCAGGCCATTGATGTTCCAGGAACAGATTTTCAGGGAATTCTTACATGAGGATGCATTACGCTTGGAGTGTCATGGTCTTTCAGGTTTGATGTTTATTGTCCTGGAAACCCTGTTCCACTCTAGTGTGGCTTTACTTCTAGCAGAGTGTGCCTTTAGTTTATTATATTCTCAGTTTTCCCTGTACTCAGTGCTGTTGCTGCGTGCCCCTCGCAGTACTAAGAATAATCGTAGGCTCAGTTGTCCAGAGCTAGGGTTTCTTCTTGGCTCTTTAATTCGACCAATAAGGGATCAGGATACCTTGGTTTTGCAAATGGCTGTAGTTTAATGCCCCTGGCGTTAAATCTGGTTTGTTCCTTTAGGACTCTCTCGGCTAGGTCTGGTGTGGCCCAGACTGTTTTCGTTGACTCTGTTCCAGGTCGATCAGGTGATTCTTCAAACTCGAATGACTCCAGGTCGGTGGTTTTTATATTCTTTAACCACATCCCTGCTTGGTAGTTTCCCCTGCTGTGCTGGACAGCAACGAAAACGGGTGTGGTCATGACGAGCTGAGCTCCTCATGAGCACCTGAGAGGTATATGCCATGACGAGCTGAGCTTGTCATGAGCATGGAAGGGGTTAAGCTGTTGAGGGACCTTAGTAGTCGCAAAATGTTGCCCCGTTTAGTATATCGACCAGTCCCTTTGATGTATACTCTGGGGGATGTATGATGTTTCAACGCATGCTTTTACAACGCATACTTTTACACCGCAGGTATTACAACGCAAGTCGTTACGACTTGCGTTGGGAGGCGCTGGATAGTGAAATAGTTTAATTTTCTATTCCAACTCCAGTCCCCGTGGATAGTAGGGAAGGTGTTGGATAGAAAATTAAACTATTTCCTATCTAACAGCGCCCCCCAACGCAAGTCGTTGTAACGACTTGCGTTGTAATACCTGCGTTGTAAAGGTAGTTGCATTGTAAACGCTGTTCCCCACTCTGGGTGAAACATGATTATTGTTGTTGCACCTGAAAGCACTGTTTGTTGGTCCAAAATGTTCTCTGTCGCTATTGAGACATCTGTTAATGATGGTGGCCCCGTGGTGGTTTTGCAAGGCAGAGTAGCTGGTTGTCGCTTGCTGTGACTTTTTCGGTGCTTGAGGCTGATGTTATGATTATCTCCCCCTTTGAGCATATGCTACTCTGTAGGGCTATTTGTTTACTTGCTGAATCTGTAGCTTCTCTTGTTGATGATGTTGCTAAGCCTTGTGTGGCCATATTGAGTGCCCAGTCTGTTATAGTTGTTATTGATGGTTCCCCTGTGGAACGCCATCTTTTGTTCTCCAGTTTTGGCTCGGGCCATCAATTATGGGTTTATTGGGGGATATGCACTCTTTCTTTTCTAATATCTTTCCCTGGATTGGCCTCTTTTTTCTTTCCCGGCCTGGGTCTATCACTTCTTCCTCCCTACTAGAGGAGTTTTGTTGGTCGTCCTTTGGCGCATTCCGGGGGCTAAAGATCCATCCCTGCTATGTAGCAAAACCTGCATCGGTTTTTGATTTCGCCCCTTCCTCCTTTGTTTTCTACGTTGTTTGGAGGTTAATTGCGCACCTTCAGTCGAAGCCTGTTTTTCCGGGCATTTGCTGGAGTGGGAGGTGTTCCTCATTGGGGGTGCTGTGGCTCCTTGGCTCAGTGAGCTGTTATTTGTCCCTGATATGGGTGGGTCCGCAGCCTCCCAGGACCGCCTACCATCTGATGTCTGTGCTGCAATTGAAATTTGCTGGGCCTGTGCCTGGGTTCTTGGGTTTTTACTCAACTTTTTTGCTCGCCGTTGCTAGTATGAGCCAAGCCAAAAGCTGGTTTGACTAGCACTGCCTTCCTTATGTCGGCGAGGAGGTTATCCATTGCTGATGGTAGTGTGGCCAGCTTGTCCACAATTGTTATGCAGGTGCAGCTAGCCTGGGTGAGTTATGTCTCTGACTGTTCCCTCAGCTTATCGTTTACATTAGCAACGAAAATGGAGAGTGAGTTGAGGACTGACAACTGAAGGTCCATCTTGTCTGATTGGTATTGCATTGCGTTCACAGACATTTGCATTGTATGCAGCAAGGTGGACCAGATGTTGTCTTTGTCTTGTAATTTGTCCTTTTCGATGTTAGGTTTTGGGTAGCTGTTGTTTCTTCCTCTAGCTCACCTCCGGGGGCAGTAGAATATGACGCGACCGGTTCCTCCCATTCTTCAGGTGTGAGGTATGATGACTCTGGTTCGATTTCTTGAGACGTTAGTAATCGCGTTGGAGCCCGTTGCGTATTACTGTTGGGTTTAGCTGGGGCAATACCGCAACCATGTTGGGTTTTAAGTTGCACTGATGAGTGGAGTGTAGGTGGTACTTTTCTGGCTTCAATGTATGTTGTCATGTTGTGGGAGTGTTTGCGGTCTACTTTGCCCGCATTGGCCGTGATCGCCTCCTTATGCTCACATATCCCAAGTGTCTCAAGTATCTCGGGTGTCTCCTGGCCGAGAGTGCCCGAGGAGAAAGGATTGTCTTTGGGGCTATCTTCCACTTTGGCCTTTGGCAGAGTATTAGGTCGCTGTAAGGGTCCAGGGAGAGCTATACTAAGCTTATGTTCTTCTGAATCTTCCTCCTCTTCTCCCAATTGATGTGATGGTGTATTGTCCAACGATCCATCCTTGGCATGCCTAGGGGGGATGTGATTTTTGGTACTTTCCCTTCTTCCTTTCTTCCTTCTATTCCTTCCTCTCTAGTTGTTGCTGCGCGGCTCACAGCCACTCCAAGCGTGTCATGTCCACTCTCATTAAATGTGGCAGTGTTTTTGGGCAGGTCTATCTCCAGTTGACTCAAGTCGTTGTGTCTTAGGTCAGTGGTTCCCAAACTTTTTTGACCCGTGGCTCCCTTGACCTAATTGGCAGTTGGCCGTGGCTTCCCACCATTTTTTTACCCACGCACCGGGGTGCCACGGCGCACCTTTTGGGAACCACTGGTCTACGTGCAGAATCAAGCCTAGACGTGATGAAGGATTCAGAGAGTAGCCATCACTATCATAAAACTTTATTTGCAATCACAAAGATCTTACAAAGTACATCGCAAAGCATACAACACCATCATAGAGTAGTATAAAGCACTCCCACTAAAAGTAACCAGGCTAGAGAAAGGCTCAAGGAGCTCTGTGGCGTTACAAGAAGTTTACATGGGGTGGGCTCTGATCATGGGCGTCCGCAGAAATGTTTCCAGGGGGGGCACATTTTTAACTTCATCACCATCCCCCTTGCAGCCTTCTTCCCTCTGCCGTGCACCCTTCTCCCCTCTGCCTTGAAACCTTCTCCCATATGCCTTGCACCCTTCAACTCACTTTGCCTTGCACCCGTCTACCCCCTCTGCCTTGCATCATTCTCCCCTCTACCTTGCACCATTCTCCCCTCTGCTTTGTACCCTTCTCCCCTCTGCCTTGCACCCTTCTTCCCTCTGCCTTGCACCCTTCTCCTCTCTGCCTTGCACCCTTCTCCTCTCTGCCTTGTACCATTCTTCCCTCTGCCTTGCACCCTTCACCCCTCACCCTCTGCCTTGCACCCTTCTCCCCCTCCACCTTGCACCCTTCTCCCCCTCTGCCTTGCACCCTTCTCCCCTCTTCCTTGCACCCTTCTCCCCTCCGCCTTGCACCCTTCTCCCCTCCGCCTTGCACGGACGTACATATGTTTTCATGCCACTTTACCACGTTTGCCACTTGCGTTAAACTTAAATGCTACACAATAGCTTTCTTCTGAAAAATAAGGTGCAATCTATCAGTGTAGGAACACACCGAGTACAAGACAGGGGCACGCTCTTTTTTTTAATACAGATGATCGCTTTCAAGGCCGCTTTACTGCCAATGCTTGTTTTTCCTTCTTGTGCTCGCCATTGGGATTGTTTCATTGATAACCATGCGGCGGCTGTTAAAACATTTGTCTGGAGCAGGCTTCCCGGAGCCAGGCTCCGCTCTAAGAAGCTGGAGTGATAGTGAAGGGCAGAGGTGGAGCCACCGCATCACGGACGGGTCTCAGTCAGTCCACTTTCCTGCATCCACGGCGAAACTTCGTGGTCAAATCTAGTGCCCTTTTTTAGGAACTACAGAGAGGTAAAGTATTTTCTTCGGCTGAAGCCTTCCTGATAATGGCTGAAGAGTTATAGAGAGAAAAAAAAGAAATGCAAATGACTGGTCACTGTATGGCGCAAAAAGTCATATCTCTTTGTGGATTGTGGTCTTCCTAATGCATGAAATTTTAAGTCACAAACATGTTGGGTAGTTCAATGTGTCAATTTGGTGTACCACACCAATACATGTGTTCTAAAGTTAATTAAAAGTGTCACTAAAACCAATCTTTTGTGGTCGATGTATACAGAGATGCTGAGAGCTTTAGTTTATTTTTCTTTTACGAGTTTATGGTATTTTAAGGCAAACCTACATACGTACAGTAGGCACTGAGCAGAGGTTCAAGGCACTGATTGCTGTTCATAGTAGTCAAGTACAATGAACCGTGACAGCTCAGGTAAACATATGCACGTCAGACTCAAAGCAATGGTGACTCTCTCTTCAACTTGATATTCCAAGAGGGGCAGTGCTGTCTCCTGTGGTGTGTAGGCAACTGAATGTATGGCAGCACACTTTAGAAGAACCGTGGGCTCACATTAGTGCTGTGTATTGTGTTCCCTGAATGAAGTAGCGGTGAATTTAAATCAAAAGGCACTGTTTTCCTTAGTAAAGGATTTTGGTGCACAGAATGCTTCGAAGCGGTACAGTTGCTCCCCGTGGAACACTCACAACCCTTCCCAGGCAGGACCCCTGAACCCAGTACAGAAGCTTAAAAATAGTAAAGGTTAAATGAATGATCTCGAGTGAAGGTTGAATGAATGCATATTGAACTATGTGCTTAGATGCAATAGGTGTTAGTTTTGAGAAGGGTTTTTGCTGTCAATATGTCCAAACGACCATGCAGACTGAGGGAAATGGCCCCTGTGATAAGAGTGCCTTTCAGAATTGTCTTAACTCGCCTCTTTCAAAGTAATTGTTTGAGTTTATGAATAAATGTTCCCCTCAAGTTGCTGTTGTTTCATATATTAGCATAAATGGATGTGTAAAGAAAGTAGCCACATTACGGGTTTTAATTTCAACTCTGGGTTTCTTTGGATGTTAGGGATGTGCCTGTATGATGTGTGCACCGCCACGTGGTCTATTTCTTCATTTCAGTAAACGTTTTTATTAGCAGTTGCAGCTTGCGGTATTGCACCTAGACATGCAGTGCCGGTGCCTTGCTCACTAGGGAGCACTAGGAGCAGCTTGCGGTACTGCACGGAGACATACAATGCTCGTTCCTGGCTCACCATGCAATCATTTGCAATGCACTAGGTCTCGCATTACTGAAAGTATGAGCTATTGGCGTTGCATTATTATTTGCAACGCCAATACCTCAACCTATCAGTAATGCGAGACCTACTGCATTGCAAATGCTTGTTAGGACTTGTGCCCTGACAACAGCATTTTACCTGTGCTGAAAAGTGCAGGTGCTCTCCCTTTAAACTAAAAGAAGTGCAGGTAACTTCGTACCTCGCAATACCTACCCAGTTAAAGCACTAGCTGTATCCACGTATTTACACCATTAATACAGATCTAGAGAAATGTTGTGAAATCATATTTGATTGCGGTAACTATTATCGTGAATGGTTTCTGCCTTCGAAGGATAGCGTGTATAGTTACAATCTTAGTTACGGCACAAACGTTACTGAGTTTCACAAAACTCTAAATAGGGGTGATGCTGTACAGTAAGATTATTATCGCACCCTGAGTGTTACCATAAGTAAGTCTGTGTGTAGGCATTGCCCCCGTGTCCGGCAGCATTGATGACAATTTGGCAGTGAACCATGTAAGATATACCACGAAATGCAACATAAATAACCGCCTAACTCGTGAAATATTTAATTAAACAAGGGGCTCGGTCACTTACTGTTCAATTAACTCTGCGGGGGAAAGGGTAATCTTGCACTTTTCCTGTGTAAACGAAATTTGAATTTAAATAGAGGTGTTTAGTGCAACCCGCCTCGAAAGGAGTTCCTAAAACTTGTTGTCTTTGTTCTTTCAATCTAGTGATTTTTTCGTGAAAAAGCTCAGTTTCTCATTTTTAATTCCTAATAATAAGTATTGTGAAACAAAATGTGCATTTTTGTGTTTGTCTACTTGAATTGCTTAATTAAGCGCCACTTCGCAGCTAAGAGGAAAGAATGCATCTCGAAAATGTTTTTTTTTTTTTGCATGTATGCATACATTCTATTATTAGTATTGCATTTTTTAGGGCTCGGACTCCTCCCCACTGTAAGTGGGGGAGGAGTTTCGAGATCCTAATGTTATAAGAAAAAAAAGAAGAAGTATCCTTAGGGCCTTGGTGAGAGGAATTCCAGACATTCCTTAGCGTTTTCTGTCATCTGGCCAGTGATTCGTCTTCCTTGTGTTTTCGTTTTAATAGGCTTGAAGTGATAGGGTAAATGTAGTTTTGTTCCGCCATTTTGGGCATATTTCGTTCGTGCTCGAGCAAAGAAGTACATAAATTATAATTAGGAGCTGTCAGCGTGCCTCCGTTAGTGAATCCAGATGGCCGGGCGCGTTCACAATTCTGCAGCTCTCAGCGCGCAGCTTCCTGAGAGGACCGTGATAACATCCCCATGGTAAACTTGAGCTACATTTCCCAAGTTTGTCGTGGACTGCGAGAGGTAACTACGTCGAAACAAAAGGAGCCGAGCACCCTTGGCGCCCAGGCGTAGGCGCATGCCTCCTTAAGGCGCTAGCTGGCTCAGGATACGGAGCCCGACCCTTAGAGTGAAAACCTTGCCGGCGCTATTCCTCCAGACATGGGTCGACGTATCCCAGGCACGAGCAGACACCGTCGTGTGTGGACATGCCGGACGTCGTCTTTGATGCTGGTCGTGCTCTTCATCTTGCAAGAACTACCGGGTGCAAGAACAGGTAAGGAGATTTTTTTCTCATAACTCTCGCGCCGGCCTGAACCTATCCGTCACGAAATAAATGTAGCGATTGGAGAGGGGCCATTGGGAAAAGGAAGGAATGCGAGCAACTCTAGAAATGTCGATTTGCACCTATTGGGTGTCTACCAATAAGCGCTGTGAAGTGGCTGCTAGGTGATATAAAACATAAATATTAATACAATGTCGCAATCATATAAGGAATCCATCTGGGCTGAGCACCGGTAATAAACCTCATCCAAAGTTTGAAATCTTGGCGGGATTTGCTCAGCCTTTCATCCGTCCAACGTTGATAAAGTGTGTACCGCTGCCATGGGTATTTGGCACCTGTAGTTTACAGTGAATCGAAATACGATCTCAACAGTGACAGGCTCTGTGGAAACACCACCGTTTTACCAAGGTCCACACACGTTTCAGACACAAGTGCAAGGTCACTAACACACGAAATCACACACTTTCAGTGCCACAAACCATGCAATCTATACAAAAATATAAACAGTGCCAGCAACCGCTACATGTATACATACACACGTTCAGCGCTACCAACCCCACCATCTTCTCAGACAAATGCGCAGTGCCACCCACACTGGACGCACCTTTGTAGTTGCACCAACCGCGCAGGCTTGCCAGACACACACCAGCAGTGCAGCCAACCTTGGAGCTACCCAGAAACACGTGCAGCGCTACTGAGGCTGCGCGGCTTACACGAGCGCTGATACCAATCGTGCCAGTTACGTTTTACAGACACGTGTGCAGTGCCACTTACCTCTGCTGCGAGATTTACGTAGGCCCTCAATGGCACCTGTTCCACAAACTTAATAGGCCCACTTTAACCTCTGCACCAACTATGTCAGTTTTACAGCTCACATGTTGAGTGCCAACAGCCCTGTCTTACAGACTCACACCTGCAGTGGCACATATACACACAGTCGTGCAGTGCCATTAACCTGAAAGTTCCACAGTGCACACATTCAGTGCCTCGTAAGATTTACACACACAACCCAAGCCCAACAGTCTTTAGACGCACACGCAGTGCCTCTAACCTTGCAAGATGTACACAATTTAATTTACTCTGATTTTCTCGCGTTCACACCTGTGCAGCGCTAGTAACGCTTTGATTTTACGACGAACTCGTGCTTTATGAACGTGTCTTCATATTCACAGGGACGGGTGCGGTGCCACGTAGAACGTGAGCTATGCAGACATAAGTGCAGTGCCACCAACCTTGCAAGGTTTAAGACACACGTGCTTGCAGCGCCACAAGGCTTCAAACGTGCAGACTTTACAAATGCATACAGTCGCAGGGCCGCCATACACTTCCAGTTTTACAGACCCGCGTGCAGTACCACCACCACTAGCACTACCACTACCGGTACCACCACCAGTACTACCACTACCATTACCACCACCAGCAGTACTACCACTACCAGTACCACCACCAGTACCACCACTACCAGTACCACCACTACCAGTACTACCACCACCAGTACTACCACCACCAGTACTACCATTACCAGTACCACCACCTCCAGTACTACCAGTAACACCACCACCAGTACTACCACTACCAATACCACCACCACCACCACCACCACTACCAGTACTACCACTACCAGTACTACCAGTACCACTACCACCACCACCAGTACCACCATCACCAGTAGTACCACCACCAGTACTACCAGTACCACCACCACCACCAGTACTACCACCACCAGTACCACCACCAGTACTACCAGTACTACAGGCACCAGTACTACCACTACCACCACCACCAGTACTACCAGTACCACGACCACCAGTACTACCACTACCAGTACTACCACTACCAATACCACTACCACCACCAGTACCACCACCACCAGTACCACCACCACCAGTACTACCACTACCAGTACTACGGCCAGCAGTACCACCACCACCAATGCTACTGCTCACCACCAGCCATCAGTGCACAATTTCTACAGGCAGTCACGGCCATCAGTACATGCATCGATTGTTACACATCCACAATTAAGTATTGTAGCAATCTCAGTATGGTACACTTTAGTTTTAAACATATTCATGTAAAAACACAGCATGCCACCATTGCTACAATTATAATCTAACACACATAATTCCACTACACACCACATTAACACACTCCATAACACTTAGCAAAAATACATTACCATTTACAATGCCATTAGCTCAAACTCAAATAAATCCGAGCCCGATTGCATTTCTAATGCTTGTTTTAAAAAAGGTATGCAACTCGCGATTACAAATTACAACGAATTTTGCACTCAAGCGTTAACTTTCAACCTAATCATTTACAAGATTTAACAGGGGTTGGCAGTGGAGCGCTCCAGTCACGTTTATCCAGTATTCTGTAGCTTGTGTCTGTTCGTAATTTCCTGTGCCTCATCAATTAGGCAAGAGTGCATCTTTACAGAAGCGGGTGTGATCGGGGCCGAAGGGTAGACGCCTCCACGGTCATGTGCCTGTTCCGGGTCCAGCCGCCGCTCGCAGGGCAGAGAGGCAGCCTCGGCCGGTGCATCCAGCTCGAATCCAGGTCCTGAGAGCGCCGCTGTGAGCGGTAGGGAAGGGGCGGAGCGGTGTGCGTGTGGGAGGTGGCAGGGGAAGGCGGGAGCAGGAAACACCGAGGCTTCTCGAGGAGCAGCAGGCCTCGGGCTGTGCCGGACCATGGCTGCGGTCGCCGATACACAGCTGATGCGGACCGTTGGGCTTATCGGTAAGGACACTTGGCGCCCCTCCGGAGCAGCGTGAGCAGATAGCTCCCTGGTGAACTTTATGTCTGGGCATGTGTGCGTGTTCTCTGGAAACACTGTCTGCATTTTTATAGCATTGTTTGTTTATGGAGACAGTCTTGTGTTCTCGTGAAATTGATGACCTTACTGTCCAACTCACACCGTCCCATTGGGTGTCGCCCCTCATTTTCTCTGAGCAGAACTGTCACAGTGGGGCATTTTGTCACTAGATGTAGACGTTTAGTTTATCTGCCTACACATTAGCATACATGGCAATATTTTGAAACGAGAAAGTGAGATTTGGGAAAAAAAAATGAAGGAACTTAATTTTTCAAATTAATATACGTAGAAGCAAATGCAGTTTCGGGCGAGAGACTGGTAAATACAGCCATTTTTAGCTTACAAATATCACGAGTCTCTCGCCTCAATCGTATGCATTTGGGAATTCCTGGAGAGAGATGTGGGGAAAAATGTTTTCCCCGTTAACTTGCATTGGAATGGAGGATGACTAAGCTGGGAGAAAGCTACAATAGCACACATGTTACCTTTAAAAAATCGGAAATCTCTCTCCTAAATAGCGACTGGTGGCATGTATGCATTTGCGACTAATCACATTTTAAGTACCCAGCCTATATTGTATTCCCATTAACATAGTGTTTCTTACCCCTGAGGAGGTGATGAAACGTATTTGCAGATGAGTACCACACTACTCTGTGCTTTGGTAGGTGAACAGTGACCTTTCTTGAGGAATATGTAGTCATTGTTTTGATCTTGTGAGGATGACTTGAATTATACTCTTTTTGTGTTTTGTTGCTGCCCTAATGAATGCATTTGAAGAGAAAAGGAGACTGGGTACTTAATACTAAATGATAGTGTACTGATATATAGAAAATGTGATAAATCTAAAGAGTATTGACTGGTTTTGAAATGCGGGCCCATCATAAATATTCCTCTAGAAAATATTGGACAGTATGGCCTTTTTGAATGGTCAGGGAAATTGGTCATGTTTTAATTAAAAATGAATGTAAATTTAGAGTCTGAAAGAGCTGCAACATTAGTATAGTCATTGGCGGCATCTAGCATGATTAGGACATCTGTGTTCTTTAGCTGTACTGTAGATCTCTTCATTGCTTCACAATACTAATTTTGACTCCTATGCTATTTGTGGCTCAACCCAGTAACCTTCAGGGATTTACATCTCGATTTAGAAATTGTTATGTTATGTTATTGTGAGAAGTTGGCCTGATATATAATGTTCACTATTTTAGTGAGCACTTTGTATCAGTCCAAACAACCCTTATTGATGATTGGTTGTAAGTCAACCTTATAGACCAGCTATCCTAGTAGCATGGATACTAGCAGTCTAAGGCTAAGACTCTAGAGGGCGTGTTAAGCCAGCTGTTTTACCATCACATTACCCCTTGAACACCAAGTGAAAGGACACCACACAAGTTGTTATGAAAATAAATGTATATTTATTTCTAACAAGTCTACCCTGAACTCTTTATGAGTCAGGGAGCTAAGCACAATACAAAACTCTTAAGAAAATACTTTAAGTCGCACAATTTACAAAATGCCCGAGGGGCACGAAAAACCATATATTACAAAAGTGGAATGCGAATTACTAGCAGGTAAGTAACTATTCTCATAGACTTTAGAAACGCTAGTCCTACAATGCTAAACACTTAGATTAGTTGCAGGAGGCCTGTGGACGTCGTGTGCAGAGTGGGAACTCTCACGCGTAAGGCGGGAAAAAGTCTATGGAAGCTAGTAAAGACAAAGTTACTGTTCTCGGGCGAACCCGACTAGGTGGGTCGAAAACGGGAGTGGATCCGAACACTTAGGGTGTTGGACTATGCTGGAGCACCGGAGTACTCAGGTTACCTAGCCCAGGGGCTGCGGCTGCATAGGGTTGAAGTTGCGTCGGAAACCCACGTTGAAGATCCAGGAGCCTGAAGAAAGAGTTGCTGGCAGGCGGCCAGTGAAGAAAGTTCGTGGTGATCCAAGCCTGGATCAGGGAAGAAGAAAACCTGAAAGCAGAGGGGACCAAGTTCTGAATCACTAGCCAGTGATTAAGTGGGCACCAGGATGGCACCGGGTGAAGTCACCGCAGTCAGGTGAGTGGGCGCTGCTGGGCTCTGCAGTCTCTCGGACTAGGAGGCGTTGTCGGCGACCAGGATGGAGGTGCGAGCTGTCCCACGAAGGTTCTTGCTGTCGACGTCGCTGGACCCAGGATTGGGGCAACAAGTCTTGGCAAATGCAAGGCCCACGCGGTGGACCTAAAATGGCGTCTTGAGTGGACCAGGAGGGTCCAGGGTACTCCTCTTTTGGAGGGGAGCACGAGCTAATCTGGAGCAACCAGACCAGCAGTGTTAGTTGTCGTGGAGCGTCGTGAGGGGGCCACTAGCCAACGGGCAAGCGACCTGGACAACGCGGTGAGCAGCAAAAAGCAGAAGGGCCCCACGCCGATCTCGTGGATGCAGGGGGGCTGGACTTCGGTGCTGGAGCTGCTCAGGGTCGGGGCTTCTCTTACCCCAAGGCACTCAGTCGAGGGTCACTCAGGCGTCATGCTGGACAAGCGTCGTGCAGTTCTGAAGATGGCGGTCCCTCGAGGTCGCGTCACACCCACTGATCACAGCTGGGCTGATGATGTAGGTTGAGGTCAGAGGTGCCAGGGAAGCCGGTTCTCGTCGTGCTGGAGCAGTCTTGATCCGAAGGAGAGACTGGCAACAAACCGCGATGCTTGGTTGGTGCCTGCTGCTGCAGGGTGACTACTCCTTAGTCACAAGGGAGAAATCTTGAGAAGAGTCTTGAGTTCCTTTCGTGGAAAGTTGGTTCAGGATTCAAAGATGATCTGATTTGGAAGGGGGCCAGTTCCTACCTTTATCCTGCAAAAAGGGGCTGGCACGCGACTAAGTCCTGCCCTATGGGTGGGACTAGGAGGGGGGTGGTTACACCCCTCTCCTTTGGCGGGCTTTCCCCAGGCCAGGGGCTGGAGTGCCCCTGGAACTGGTTTCAGCCGGCCTATGCACAGTGAGCACCGGGGTGCCACTTGCAGTCACCTTCCTCTAAAGCCCTGCCTACCTAGGATACACAAAATCCTGTCTGGGACGGTGCTGGCACCGCCCCTGACAGGAAACCCTTTGTCCTTGCCTCCTGCTCTGGGAGGACTCCCAGCAGCAGGAGGGCAGACTTGTGTCTCGGTGGCAGCATCCATTTTGTGGAGCTAAGGCTGTGTCTGACTGTAACCGGGGTTACAGGTTACATACATGTCGTGTCCCTCTAGAAGGGTGGAATGCTAACCCCGTCGCCAGAATTGGCGAGGGGTTAGTATTCCAATTCGTATGACACCTTACTCGACATGTTTTGATAAAGCGATACCAGAGTTGGCATATAATCGCGAGGATTATAATGCACTTAAGAGTATATGGTATGCGATATCATGGAAACGGCTAAGGGATGGATCCCAAAAGCCGCAGACAGGCTCAGCTCATGCCAGAGCACTATCTCACACGATTCCAAGCACTCTGCCTTCAGGATTGTTAAGGCCTGCCATAGGAGTGACTGATAGGAGATCTGTGTGTCCATTTAGGTTTAGATATAGGAATACTATATCTACAACAGAGGGTGGGTACACCACTCTGCCCCAGCTGTCAAGCAGCCAGTTGTGTCTGATTTAGTTAGTCAGCCCAGGGGTGGCATAATACATGCTGCAGCCCCTGGGAGACTTCTGGGTGCACCTCAGCCCTGGGTACAGGGACTTGAGAGGGCCCAGTGCCAATTCAGTACCTGCGTACAATTTGGATTAGAGAGAACAGCTAGGCTGTGGGTCTGATTAGCAGGCCCACAGCCAGGGAAAGTCGTAAACCAGTGAAGCAAAAAGCAAAAATCTGGGTGATCATAGGATTGCAGACCCTACTCTCCTACAGTTATGTTATTTGGATTTCTTGAGCGCACAGCTGCCCCAGCTAAGGGGCGTCCCGGCGCTATATAAAAAAGGTAACATAACTAACAACGCAAAAGGAAGCAGGGGTGATTAATAAGGTAAAGGAAAGAGATGTGTCTTGACAGCTTTCCTAAAAGCAAAGAGATCGTCCAGAGAACGGACAAAGGCAGGAAGAGCATTCCATAACTTAAGAGGCCAAGACCGTAAACGATCGACCACCTTGTCTGCATTTCTGAAAATGAGGAACAAGTGCCAGGTTTTGGCCGGCAGAGCGAAGACTGCGCGAATGGGTGTACAGGGATAAAAGATGCTGAAGGATAGCAGGAGTGTCAGATCTGAGAATTTTAAAAGCAAAACAGAGGGCCTTAAACTCTATGCGCCTAATTACTGGCAGCCAGTGCAGGTCGAAGATTGTACTACGGGCAGAGCAGAAGCGCGGCAGGCCCACCAGGACCCTAGCTGCCGCATTCTGCACCCGTTGAAGCCGCAGGACCTCGGCCTGGTTGGCGCCCAAGAGTAGTGAGCTCGCGTAATCTAGCCGCGACAGAATGCTAGCTTGGATCACCATCTGACGGGTGGGGGCATCGAAGAATTTAAGGATGGGCCTCAAACCACGAAATATTCCAAAGCACATAGATGCCACCTTCTTAGTATGGAATGAAAAGGTAAGTTTGGAATCCACCCAGACGCCAAGATTTTTAAGTTCAGAGACGGGTTTTGGGGGAGGTCCCAACTCTTCAGGTCACCAGCTAGCACCCCACAGCTCAGGATGTTTCCCTAGCACCATCACCTCAGTTTTGAGGGCGTTGAGTTGTAAACAGTTGGTCGTAAGCCAACTAGCAACAGCCCTCAAACCATCCGCAAAGTTCGACGCCAGTTGGTCAGAGTCCCCATTGAGAGTTACCGCCAGCTGGGTATCATCGGCGTATGATACCATAGTGAGACCCCCATCTCTTCGCAACCTCCGCCAAAGGTTGAACATATAAGTTGAAGAGAGTGGGGCTCAACGCCGAACCCTGCGGGACACCTTGCGCGATAGCATGGGGCTTAGATGTAAACGGTGGAGCCACAACCTGAAAAGATCGTTCCGAGAGGAACGATTGAAACCAATCTAGCGCCCTGCCTGAAATACCTGCCTCACTGAGCCTTCTAATGAGAATGGTGTGAGATACAGTGTCAAAGGCGGCACTAAGGTCCAAAAGGACCAGTGCCGCCGTTTGACCTGCATCTAGTACAGAGCGGAGATGTTCAACCATATATAAAAGTGCCGTCTCTGTACTATGTCCAGATCTAAAACCATTCTGTGTAGGATCTAACAGGTGTGCGGAGGCCAGATGGTGTGTTAAGATGTTATTCACATGGGCCTCTGATCTTTGCCACCCAAGGGAGAAGGGAGATAGGTCGATAACTCTCCGGCTTCAACGGATCCAATCCAGGCTTCTTTATAATGGGCATGACACAGGCAGCCTTCCAACTAGGTGGAACTGAACCGATGGTAAGGGATTGCTCCACCAGTTGGCGAATAGGAGGGAGGCAGAAGGGCGCCGAGTCCAAAAACTGGGCAGGTCTCAAAGGGTCATCCGGAGAACCAGACTTGACCTTAGCCGCTAGGAGATTGAACTCCTGCTCCGATGGTATAGGGAGAGAGGCTAGGCACAGAGAAGTGCGCACTGTTAGAGTTGTAATGTCAAGGTCAGCTTTAGGAAAAGAGCGATAGATGGCATTTACTTTCTCCACAAAAAAGCTGGCTAACGACTCACAGTGGGCAAGAGAACAAATCTCCGTAGTGGGAAGTCTGTTCACTGTGAGCTCCTTCAAGACTTTAAAAACCAGTTTGGACGGGTTAGGGCTCGCCTGGAATTCTCGTGCATAGTAATCAGCACGGGCCCGGCAGACAGCTCTATGATATGTCTTTACCTTGGCCAGATAGCATGTCTTCAGGTCTTTATCATAGTTCTTCCTCCAAGCTCTTTCAGCCTGTCGGCAAATAGCTTTAATACTCCTGAGTGCCTCCGTGTACCAGGCATTGGGCTGAGAATGACGATTTCTACTCCAACCAGCTGGAATTAATGCGTCAAGGACTTTAACAATCCAAGCGTAAAAGGTGGTATAACCAGTTGCTACATCATCCGCAAGGACCAGGGGTGTAGTGATCAGTAAACGATGGAAATCCTCCAGTTTGAGCTTTTTCCAGGGCCGCCTGAAAGATGTTTTATCAGGCTTCCCAATAGGTTGTGTCACCAATGTGACAGAAAGCTCAATGAGATAGTGATCACTCCATCCCATGGGTCTAGGGGGTAAAACCTCGACCAGTTGAAGGTTAGTAAAAACTGGATCGAGGATATGACCTCCCTCGTGGGTAGGGTGGCGGACCAGTTGGAGTAGCTGTACTGCTTCAAGATCGTCCAGCAGACCTCTTACCGCTGGTATCTCTATGACATCAAGGTGTATATTGAGATCGCCGATGATGGTAATATTGGAGGAGAACAGAGAGAGAGAGCTTACTAGCTCAGGAAGAGCTTTCCTAAAGGCGCTATCACTCCCTGGGGGGCGATAGATCAGAAGACCTGATAGTGTTTGGTGCTGACTAAGGCCAATAGAAAAGTGGGCACACTCTGCGCCAGCCAGGTTCGTAGGCTTCCAGATACAAGTATAACAGGTTTTGAAAGCCACGGCTATGCCTCCACCTCTCCCCTTCCGATTTAATGTATGAATTGCATAGCCCGGGGGAAGGGCCAGATTAATAATAGCCGTATCTTCATCACCTAGCCAGGTCTCCGTCATAAAAAAAACATCAGGGCTTTCTAAGGAGATAAGTTCAAAAATATCTCGATGATGTTTCGACAGAGATCTGACATTATGGTGCCACAATTTAGCGGCACTAGGAGACGAAGACTCCTTCTTGCGATACAATATTGTCTGGCTAGGGGCCATCGTCGGTGCCGATAGCTCCCACCAGCCACATGGGCAGGCATGAGGGCCGCACAAGGGATGCTGAGCTGAGTGCAAACATGAGGGCAACCCTCGTCTGATCCGATGGAGAGCCTGACTGGAGTACTGATAGGTCATACTTACAGCACGATGGAGTCCTGCCACGTCCTGCGTCCTCCTTGCGCGGATGAGCGCAGACGGGCAGGACTCTGGCACGACTCCGGCACAGCGAAGGCGTCACAACTGCGCGTCCCGCTGCGCGGGAGGGGACGACTTTAAATAGGCGCTCCCCGGAAGAAGAGGAGCGTGAGGACGCTCCAAGATGGCGCCCGCCGGTCTTGCCAGAGCCCAAAGCAAGATGGCGCTGGTAATCGGACCCCGACCCTTCCAAGGGACCCAGGACCCACCAAAACGGTGGTGCTAAACTCGTTTTATGTGCGGTGAGTGGAGGGGGGAGATAGAACCCAGCCCGGTCCGCTAAAAACAGGGGAAACGCAAAAATCAAATAAACATAAATATTATAACAGGAAAGTTTAAAAAATATCAAAGCGCCAGCAGCAGCGCGCTATCAGTAATGAAATACCTGTTTCAGGTAGAAAGGGAACAGCATAACTTGCTATGCAAACGTGGCTACACTGTTTTGTTCATTTGTACCTGTTAGGATGGCCACCTCACTTCATGTCAACATTGACACTCTTTCAGTGTCTGAGCTTTCAAACTGCAATTCATTTTTATCAAGTGAGTTAGTTTAATTACTTCTTAGGTTAGGGAAGTAACACTGAATCCAAAATGCATTTGTTTGTTATACAAAAGCCTAGCCACATTGTGATGAAATGCATGTACCACCAGCCTTTTGCACATTCAAGGCAAGGAAGCCCAGTTTGTCGGTCCAACTGATGTCTGATCCCGGGTTGTTGTTTTCCCACTTTCCTTCCCTGAGCAGGACACAGCTCAGTTTTTTATTCCTTGTCAGTCGTTCTCTTTAACTTGGTATTCTTGCCTTAACGTGCGTGCGGGCGGACGGAATGCGTGCGGGCGGAATTCCGCTTGTACGCTGACTTTTGCGAAACCGCATGTTACGTGACGAGCTGGGCTCGTCATCAGCGTAGCAGGAGGCTACCTCATGACGAGCCCAGCTCGTCATCAGCGTGCAAGGGGTTACGAGCTACTCCGTGTACCCAGTATCTTGTCAGTGTATTTCAGTGCTGTGTTTTCGCTCTCCATGAGGGCATGATTGCCATCAAAATTCCTATAGTTGCTCTACGGCTAATCCAGGTATGTTGCCTTCCATCTTTTATCGAACCCCAAGGCTTTTATTCAACTCAGTAAGTCATTTGAAAAGCCCATGATGCTGGGCATTACTTTGATAACCTGATGACAATAGGATTATGATAGCTAAGGTCAGGGTGTCGGATATTCAATTATCACTCACAATAATTAATAAATGACCGCTGCACCCAAATGTCTTGTCATCCCCCCACACTCCAACCCCACTCCGTTCTACCACAGGGGACTAATTCTGATATTCGTTCAAGGATTAGCCCAGAGAAGTAGAAAATGTTTAATAAAGTGGTCTGTTGAATCTCAAGTCATTTCCAACATCTGTTATCATCTTTCGCTTTGTTGTTTGCTCAGCTTCATGAGGATATGGAATCCTAGTTGATTTATGAAGAAAACTTCCAGAGTGCCTTATGCTGCTGTGCCTGGCTCATTTAGAAGAGTCATATACGGAGTAGATGAGGCTTTGTGATTATGTTTGGAATGTGTAAAACGGGTTGATGGTCACTTTCATCATGAGGAATTAAATGAGGACATGGGCTCCTCTACGTGTCCTACATCTGCAGCCATCATCACAGCTGGTAACAGAAAAGCCACCAATTCTCCCCTCTGCCACTATCTCAGCTGTCTCTGCCACCAATCCTACTACCACCACCAAGGTAATGGCCACCACTGTTAGCGAGGTGTTCTTGTAGCAGGACAGCATTCTACCCATTATCTAGCTGCTGGATAATGGGGATGTCCTGGAATCTTCTGGCAAATCAGAGCCTGAGAATCCTGCATCACCAGTGACCCAGGCGAACACAACCGCTGCTGCACCTGTTGTATTAAGTGCATCATAGTGTAGTGAAGGATCATGTTATCTGAGGTGACTCAGGAGCTGACACAGCAGAAGATCTTCTTGGAGGCATGGCAGGTGTCTCTCGTACAGATGTAGAAACAACGTGTGTGCACAAACAACGTGAGTGCATCCCTGTAGTTAGGCACACCTTTGGGTTCTTCAAAGAAGACTCATTTTTACCATGGGATGGTTGTACGATTCTTTATTGATCAATTTAATAAATGTTCATCAACGTTTTTTATCAAAATGATTCCTATTTCATATCAACAAAAAGTTTCTTTTTCTCCACATTGTATTCAGTGAAAGTATTAGCATCGTAATTAGACAATACTCCAATGCATTTCGGGCTTCTGTGCCCTTTATCAAGGAGCTCTGTGAACAAAAGGTACAATGTCAGATATGTGAAAACTGCTATAGCCCATCATGTCATAGAGATCATAAACATCATAAATACTGCTTTAGTTGTAAAACATACATAGTGTACGTGTCAATACCTTCATCGTTTCAAGTGGTGTGATTTGCATGCATAAATGTGCCCAACGTGCGCGTTATCGTACTAACGTGCCGAGGTGAAAAGAGTGTTCATCATAACACTTTCATTAACAAAACGCTTACGTGAAAGCGGCTTCGCTGAGGCCGAATCACTGTCTGTAAAAAAAGTAAAAGGGAACCATAAAGGTTAGGGTTGTTTCTCCTGCAGGAGATGCCAGTTATATGACTTGCAGGTTATCGGCAGAAAGAAACGCCGACTTACCAGTGTAGATATTATGTCTTCTCAATGCTCTATTGGCGGTTCATGCGGATCGGGGTATCTTCACGAGGAAAATCAGCACACCCGTGGCGTGGTGTGTGAGAGATAAGCGGAAGGTGAATGCGGTGTGTATTTAACTTGAACGCGAGAGGGCTAGGCTCTGATTGGTGCGTGATGCGATCACGTGATCGCTAGTGTCGATAAAAACGGACTAAATGCAATGTGTGCATGCAATCAAATTGAAATTGAAAAAGAACTTGAGGAATCCATTCAAAGTGATGAATTATCAAAAATACTAGAGGACATTAACATACAACTTGAGAAACACACAAAGGAAATAAACGAAAGAAAGATTTGCAAGTTCAGACGTGACACCCTGGACTACAAATTAGGGGAGGTCTACACTTGGGCCGATATATACGCCCAAAGACGGCGTAACAAACCTTACAGCCAACAAACTGACACCTCCTCATCTGGAAGTGAAACCGCCAGTCAACCATCGAGAAAACCAGGAGTTGCAACCAACGTCAACAAAGGCAATAAAAACGTGCACGCAAGCCACAACGTTGAAGACAATTCATCATCAGCAGGGCCTTTTTTAGAATTAGGCCATTGCGAAACAGAAGACCCCGGAGGGGTAAGAGAAAAGGGAAAAGGTCATCCCAACACTAGGAGTTTCACAAAGAAGAACACCTAGTGATTAACATATCAGACACCATGCTAACACCACATGAGATGAAGTTGCTACAAAAAGGTACATCTTTTATCCCTACAACGTCTACTAATTTACTGGAATTGGAAATTGCCACCTTTAAACTGACACGGAAACTCCGACTACGCCACTTTTTTGATATAGTGTTACCACCTATGACTGAAAAGAAACCGGATCAACTGATGGGCTTACGCCCGCCCAGTTCATACATGCCTCCGAGCAGTCATAAATGTATCGATACGTTTGAAACTTAAGTGAAACAAGACCTCACCAAATTAAACTTCCACAAAAAAAATCAAGCAAAACATTACACAGAAGGACAAGGACACTCTAATAAAAAAATCGCGAATAACAAAGAGATAAAATGCATCAAAGCAGACAAAGGAGGGGCGCTGGTTATAATCAATACAAACATGTACATAAATAAGATCAATGAACACATTTCAGACCAGGACACATACATGCCCCTTGAATCTAATCCAACTAATCAATTCAAATTGATTCTAACTGAAATAGTAACAAAAGCTTACGATGCTAAAGTAATTGATGAAAGAACAAGAAAATTCC
The DNA here is from genome assembly GCF_964261635.1 of Lissotriton helveticus. Classification (NCBI taxonomy): domain Eukaryota; kingdom Metazoa; phylum Chordata; class Amphibia; order Caudata; family Salamandridae; genus Lissotriton; species Lissotriton helveticus. The sequence continues at coordinate 1,209,468,140 of NC_136065.1, forward strand.
TTTTGATTGAACATCCCAAAAGCCCAGCAATTAAAATGTCACCCAAGATTCACAAAAGTTTAGACGACCCCCCGTTTAGACCAATAGTGTCCACTAGAGGCTCCATACATGAACCAGTGGGGAAGTTTCTGGATCAATACCTACAACCGCTTGTCAAACAATTGAAGAGTTACGTCAAGGATACGACGGAATTTCTAATAAAACTTTCTGAAATCAAAGTATTTGAAGGAGATAAACTAGTACTCTGCACGGCAGACGTCAAAAGTCTATATACATCCATCCCCCACGCAGGAGGGATAGAAGCCATCGAAAAAACCTTACTGAACAGCGACATTGAAGATCCTATGAAAGCTTTTCTCATGGAACTAATGATTTACACCCTATATCATAGCTACTTCACCTACAACAATGAGTGGTACTTGCAGCTATCAGGCATGTCTATGGGGAATTGTGCAGCGCCCACTTACGCTAATATCTACATGCAAGAATTTGAGACAATGCACATTTTCGATAACCCCATTTGGAAAAAACATTTGACAATGTTCGTGAGATACATTGACGACCTATTCTTCATTTGGCAAGACACTAAGGAAAGCCTGGAACACGCCCTTACAGAACTAAATATCAAAGGCAACAGAGTACAACTTACTTGGCAAATAGATGAGGAAACCATCACATTTCTAGATGTAAACGTCACCAAAACTGGAATGACAACCGACTTGTTTCGAAAAAATACCGGCCGCAATAACACACTACATTATTCAAGCCACCATCAGGGTTCACTAAAACGTCATCTACCATTCTCCCAAATGTTACGCATCAAACGCATAATATCACAACCAGAAACCCTTGGGAAACGCATGAAAGAAATACAATCTAGATTTTTACAAAGAGGATACCCGATGGAGATCATCAAACATGCTGAAGAACGGGTAGAAAAAATACCCAGAGAACAAGCATTAATGAGGGTAACGAAACCCAAAGACGACAGGATAGTAGTAGTATCCAAATATTCCACACAAAGTGCGGCGTACAAAAAAATCATCTTAAACCACTGGCGAATTTTAGCTTCTGAACCTGACTTCAAGGATTTATTTAAATCACCACCTATCTTTGCTCATACCAGAAGTAACAACTTCAAAGAAATCCTCTCTAAAAACCCGATTACAAAAATTGAGGCCAGAGGAACACGCCCATGTCTGAACTGTAACAGCTGCAATAACGTGATCAAAGGAAACTATATATCACACCCCATGAGGGGCAACAAAATCAAACTTAATGTGAATGCCACCTGCGATTCAAGCAACCTTATCTATTTGTTAAAGTGCCCATGTGGCAAAACATATATTGGAAAAACAGAAAGGAAGATAAAGGTACGCTTAAACGAACATAAATCGAACATTTGTATGAAAAATGAAAAATCCAGCATTGCAATGCACTTTCTTGACCAAAAACATAGCATAGCACAACTGAAATTCCTGGTACTTGAAATCATTGAGAAAAAAGAAGGCAAAGACAATCATAAGACATTACTCCAGCGAGAAACAGCCTGGATGTACCGATTACAATCCCTTAAGCCGTTTGGGCTTAATGATCGAACTGAATTAAGTTGCTTTTTGTAATCACCGTTGCGTGATTCTCTAGTGTACTACAATTTTGTGCCACCTGTGATCTTATACATAGTTGTGAAAATACATATTCAGTATGGTGTAATACATGTTTAATGCACCGGTTCACCTGTCCAATATGGCCGCTGCTTAGTATTGAATTGCATGCACACATTGCATTTAGTCCGTTTTTATCGACACTAGCGATCACGTGATCGCATCACGCACCAATCAGAGCCTAGCCCTCTCGCGTTCAAGTTAAATACACACAGCATTCACCTTCCGCTTATCTCTCACACACCACGCCACGGGTGTGTTGATTTTCCTCGTGAAGAGACCCCGATCCGCATGAACCGCCATAGAGCATTGAGAAGACATAATATCTACACTGGTAAGTCAGCGTTTCTTTCTGCCGATAACCTGCAAGTCATATAACTGGCATCTCCTGCAGGAGAAACAACCCTAACCTTTATGGTTCCCTTTTACTTTTTTTACAGACAGTGATTCGGCATCAGCAAAGGCGCTTTCACGTAAGCGTTTTGTTAATAAAAGTGTTATGATGAACACTCTTTTCACCTCGGCACGTTAGTACGATAACGCGCACATTGGGCACATTTATGCATGCAAATCACACCACTTGAAACGATGAAGGTATTGACACGTACACTATGTATGTTTTACAACTAAAGCAGTATTTATGATGTTTATGATCTCTATGACATGATGGGCTATAGCAGTTTTCACATATCTGACATTGTACCTTTTGTTCACAGAGCTCCTTGATAAAGGGCACAGAAGCCCGAAATGCATTGGAGTATTGTCTAATTACGATGCTAATACTTTCACTGAATACAATGTGGAGAAAAAGAAACTTTTTGTTGATATCAAATAGGAATCATTTTGATTAAAAACATTGATGAACATTTATTAAGTTGATCAATAAAGAATCGTACAACCATCCCATGGTAAAAATTAGTCTTCTTCGATGAACCCAAAGGTGTGCCTAACTACAGGGATGCACTCGCGTTGTTTGTGCACACACGTTGTTTCTACATTTGGACGTAAAGAGCCGGATACGTCACCTGTATGAGCACCCAAACCTTAACAAAAGCATCAAACTAATTTAATCTTGTTTTCGAATAATCAGCTGTGCACCTTGCCAACTTCATTTTCTCGTACAGATGTACCATGAGGCGATAAGCTTACTGTCTGTCCTGACTGGTGTGGGACATCCTGAGGGTGGATTCCATATCGACACAGCAGTACAGGGTTTTGGATTGGCCATCCACTAATCCATAACATGCAATTGCTGTGCTTTAGGTCTCACTTTTGTGAAAGTTAGAGCTATTGGTGTTGTAAATGATAATTTTGGTTTTGAATTTCTTTTTTGTTTGCACTGGCGGAGTAGAATTTCTCATTTGCCTGCTCAGGCAGAAGATTTTTTTTTTTAATTCAGACTGTGAACAGAGACTGCCGTATTACATTTTCTAAATGCCACCACAATGTCAAAAACCCATATGCGAGATTCTAACCTAGAGAGACCCTGGAAGAAAGAAAAAGCATCTCCATTGCTTTGTAAGGGGTGGGCATATGTCATGCATAGTAAAATCTGGTAACATTGCGATTAAGTATTTTACTTTATAGAATACTCCTTATAAAGAAGCTGCTAGATAAATTATAAGTGTGCACAGCTCAAGTCGTGAAAGCAGTCAAACGTACCTTAGTGACCAGAATCGGTCACGTGGGGTAACATCTTAGGAAGTCTTTCATAGGCTAGTAGAAGGGATTACTCCCAAAATCAAAAAATGTTAGAAAAGTTGAGTTGGGCGAGGCGTGCATAAGAAAACAAATGCATGCAGACGCCATGTTAAAGATGAAGCGTGGTGTGCTGCACTACAAACATAAAATATACAATGTTTTACTCCAGGCACTCTTACTGAGCAGCGTATTAAGGGGGGTGTCGCAATGCAATGAAAAACCAGGCCGGGTAGCAGAAGCGGGAGAGCATGTTGTGCCTCCCACAGCAACTACGTGCAAAGCATAAATTAAATAGTGGTCAGTAATAGTTAATGAAGCATGCAGAGTAAGGACACATGTAAGAGGGGCTGTCCTTATGGGAGGCTACAAATGAAGAGAAGGAGGTACTAAAGAGAGACTAGTAAACAAAAAAACCAATTAAATCAACAGAATTCCAAAATACATTGAAAGGAGCCAATAAAAGCATGGGTAGAGCTTAATGCCCATATCCTCAAATCAGCATGTCTCGAAGAGACAGCACTAGCGCTGCCTAGGCGAGATCTAAAACGTCTCATGGCATCCATCCTGACCATAAACAGTTAGATTGCAAAAGCGAAAGTATAGAAAGGGCCCATTTTCAGCCTCTTGTCCAGGCGATTAGAGACAGGCTGTCGCCCTGTCTGAGATGGTATTATTTTCAGCTTGACATCGCCACCCCTTCCTTCCTTATCCTGCCAAGTGTCCCCAGAAGGGTTGAGGTGGCAGTACAGTGCAACTCCAGGTCACAGCCTGGGGATACTTGTACAAATAAGAAAGACCAGAGTGTTGGAAGAGGGAATTATTGCATCGGGGTTGCTGATGTTTCGGTGGGTAGTTGGATAAAGCAGCCAGGGAATGGTTAGTAGGTGTTAGTGTGGGGGGTGTTGGAGAGTCAGTTTTGGTTTAGGATAGAACAGCCAAGAGATGCGCTGTTTGGGGCTGGTATAGGTGGTTGAGCTGCTCAGGAACAGGGTGTGTTGGGTAAAAGAATCACCTCTAAAAATAACATTTACAAACGACACACTTGTATGCTATGTGTTATTTATAAATATTTTGTATTTTATGTATTTTGCTTTATAAGTAATTGTCAGTGATGTTTCTGATGCCTCTGGCCTCGGCATGCTGTCGATGTTGGACCAGTCTCACATCTGTTTTCTCATCATTGTTACTTGTATTTTTTGTCTGTCCCCCATGGGCATTGGCAGATGTCACCTCACCTAAGTGTTGTGCAGCATGAAACACATTAGCACGATACAAAACAACTTATTAGGTTTCCACATGTGTGCTCCACCCTTGCAGTGCAAACACCAGAATTGTGCAGAGAATAATTTAAAAGTATGCTCAGTTGGTGTCTGTACCTTACTGTATGCTTTCCCTTGTGAAGCCTTTGGTTATAGCTGAGATGCAGTGAGCCATATCATGGGGAATATCCAGAGTTGCCTACAGTGAATGCGTTGATGCAGACAGTAAACATCGACATGGCCATACCTCGATTACTTACCGGTAATTGCATTACTCTGAGTCCTTCTCTCGCCGTGATGAATCATTAAATGAGGTACTTGTGCCTTCCTTTCACAACCTTCTCAAGAAATAAAAGTCCCCTACCCCTCCTCACTTCCTTATGAAGCCCATTCTATCATACAATTGGACTGGCCGGCAGGGGCTGATTCATCACAAGGAGAGAAGGACTTAGAGTAATGCAATTACCGGTAAGTAATCAAAGCATTACCTCCTTGTACCTCTTGCTGTGATGAATCACTAAATGTACCTAAGCCACAAACCTGACCAGAACAACTGTAATGCACATGTAGGTAAAAAACTTTAATCGGACAGAATCTGAGATGCTAATACTTTAGAACACAGATGCCAATACTTTAGAACCCAAAGATCAGGCATCTGTGGGCCCTGCACCATCCGATAGTGGGTAACAAAAGTAGACCGAACCGCCAAAGTGGCAGCCTGACAGATCTCTTGCAAAGAGGCCGCCTGAACTTCAGCCAAAGAGGTGGGCATTGCCTCTAGTTGACCTCCCCATGATCCCTAGAGGAGACGTCAAAACAAACTGCTTGTATGACAAAAGAATCACAGATCTGATCCACCTGATCAAGGTCTGTGTAGAAGGGTTGCCACCCTTACAAGCGGGACCAAAATTAACAAACAAGGCGTATGAAACCGGGAACTCCTTCACCCTCTTCAGGTAGATCAAATCTGTCCTCCGAACATCAAGGGAATGAAGCACCACCTTCTCAGGAAACTTAGGGTCCGGACAAAACTGGAAGAATCTCCTGTTGAAGATGAAAACTAGATTTAACTTTTGGGACAAACCCAGTACCCAAACGTGGAACAACCCGCTCATCAATCACCCGAACAAATGGAGGGACACAAGATGGGGAACCCAACTCCCCCAGGCAGCTAGCTTTTCAGAGTCGAAAGACACATTTCCACAGAGGACAGAAGTTCAAACTGGGGATATTCAAGGACCTGAAGCACCAACGGCAAGTCCCAAGAGGGACATGCTAGCAGCGGGATAGGATATGAATTTGAGAATCCCTTAACAATTCTGGAGACTAGCTCCTGATCATCGGCCAGACCACCAGAAGACGTGAAAAGCCTTAATGGTTGCCCACTGAACCGTAAGAGTGACCGAACTGAGGACCAAATGAAACCTATCCTGAAGGAACTCAAAGACGTGAGGAAGAGTCACAGAAAGGGATAGCTGTGGATTCCTAGCACACCACTGTTGAAAAGACTACCAGTGCCTTGCATATGAGGATCTGGTGGAAAATCTCCTGCAAGCCTATACAGAAGAAGAAACTGAGTTGGAAAGACCCAGAAAAATCAACCCCTCCCTCCCATTCAACCTCCAAGCAGTCAGCTTAATTTTTGCCAGAGACTTGACCTGGAGAACAGTAAAACTCGGAGGGGAAGGAACCAAGGAAAGTCGCCACTCCTGACCCTCCTTCACAAGAGGAAACCAGATAGAGTGGGGCTACGCCAAAATCACCATAATCACCTGAGCCCTCTCCCTTCAAACCAGAATCAGAAACTTCCGGATTAAAGGAAATAGAGGGAAAACAAATATCAGGCCAGATAGACAAGGACATGTCAGGGCTTCGACTTGGCTAACTCCTCCGACCCCGCAAAAAACTGGGGAAGATGGGCATTTCAAACACTCCTAAACAGATGCACCTGTGGGCGTCCCCACATCTGACATATCCAGGCAAACACCTGGGTAGAAAGACACAATTCCTGATAGGATGGAATCTCCCTGCTCAGGCAATTGGCCCGAGAATTCAGGACTCCGTAAATGTAAACAGCCTGGAGAGAATTCACATGAGACTGAGCCCATAAAAAAAGTGAATCCACAATTTTGACAATGACCGGGTTTTCGTCTCAACCCTGATAATTGACATTGGACTGGGCAGTGGTGTTGTCCGTATAAATGACAACGTCCTTGTCCAGAATCAGGTGAGAAAAGTGCAGGAAGACTAGATGCATCGTCTCCAGTTCCTCCAATTGGAGAACCGACAAATCTGGCTGACATCTTATAAACCCTTGACCTGAAAGGCACATTCCCTTAACCACTTTGGTTGGCATCCGTTGTGATGACCGCCGGAGCAGTCAAAGGAACTATGACTATGAAGATGTTGGAGAGAATAAGCCACCACTCCAGTTCCTGCTGGATTACCATCATTACCGGAAGACCAGAAATATCCTACACATTGGGAACCCACTGAGCCAGAATGAATCTTGGAGGATATTGAGGTGCAGTCTGGCACAAGGATCTAAAAACACAGTGGCAGCCAGATCACCCTCCTCATACAGAACCAAAATGCTTGAAAAGGAGTTGGCAACAGATCCTGCAAATGAGTGAATCTTGACCAATCTTGAGTCCGGCAGAGTGACTATGCCCAGATTCGTCCAGAACCAGGCCCTTATATGCAATATTGTGCTGGAGGCAGCTAGGATTTCTTCGCATTCACCAAAAACCAATTAGAAGACTGAAGATCCAGTACAGTTGCCACATGAGAAGAGGCCAGGAGAAGAGATTCCCCCTTGACCAGGCAGGTGTTGATGTAAAGATGGAAATCCCCTGCAGGTGGGAAACAGCCATCAAAGGAGCCAACACCTTTGTAAAGACTCGTAGGGCTGACTTCAGCCTGTGGGCAGCACCTGAAACTGAAAATGCGCTGTCCCCACAGAAACCTTTGATAACTCTAGTTGATAGGGACATGCAGGTATGCATCCGGTCGATGGTTGCCATAAAATCCCTGGGGAAATAAGATGAATGCGCTGCTTCAGTGACAACATCTTGAAAAGTATAGTAGCCACCAATTGACTGAGGCATTTCAGGTCCAACACAGGCCAAAAGTGTCCCCCAACACCTTATGGACTAGGAACAGTATGGAATACATCCCCCTGACTGACTTGATCTAGAGGCACTGGGATGGTTGCATCCTTTATCAGCAGAGCAGTGACTTTTGCCAAAAGGGCTTCCCTCTTTAAGGAATGTGTTGGAACCGGCATAGGGATGCACCCTGTATCTGGAGGAAGAGAGACAACGATAAATGATCTTCAGAACCCAAGTGTCTGTAATGGAGAGAGCCCTCACTGAAAGAAAACCTCCCATCTTTCAGCCCACAGGAGCCTGGGTCAGAAGAACCTCCATATTTAGGAAAATCACTCGTCTACATGTAATCAAGTTAGGTATTTTTATAGTGGATTTTTACTCAGTCAGAGCATTAAACGTTTTACAGCAGGAGTAGGAATGAGGGCTCTTGTATATTTTGTGTATGCTCTCTGCTGACATTAAAGCATTCCACATCAGGACCAATCCCATCTGAAATATTCCCATTCATACCACCTCTGTCTGTCTGCCCTTATATAGGCCATTTCAAGATCAGACCAGTTTGCCCATATTAATCTCCAGACAGTTAACTTCATACCTTGATCATCCACCAGTTAGACAATTCACACCCTGACTACCCACACACACTACATTCACAATATACCCCGCTACCATGACTAGGTCTCCTTCAGATCTTTCCTAGATAGGTCATTGATATCCATTCCATTGCTGTAAAATGTGAGCCAGATATGATGCGGACAACTGTACTTAAAAGTACTCCTCTTTTAAATTTGCCTGTTGAACTCCACCTGTGTCCTTTATCGCAGAGCTGCAACGAAAACACCTTATTAAAATAGAATTGTAATGGATACTGCTCACTGTAGACCTTTCTCTAGTCAGATAAACCAACCAAGATCTATCCAAGTCAGATAAATAGCCTCATAGATTTCCCTCCAGAAAGTCTAGTCCTCTAGCCACCTTCACCGAATTTTTTCTCTATGTAGATCACTCTGCTCCCAGATCATGTTTATCCATTTTATACTGCTACCACCTCTCCCCTTCCAAATCATTAGAATCCACTAGTCTGTGAAATTCCTCTCACCCCCCCCCCCCCCCCCCCCGGTTTGGCCATTTATACTATACCATTGCCCTCTCCATCACCCCACTCAACTGACATTTCTACAATGAGATCACTTTCTAGTCAAACCAATCCCTTCTAGATTATGGACCTTGGGCCAATGTTTAGGGTTAGAAAGATAGCACCAGGTATCTATCTATTTGGCGGGGTATGTATTGGGGCAGTAGTCTTTCTGTGTGATAGGCCAGGTCTTTTTCTTGATTTCCCGAAATGTTTGGACCCTGGAGTTTGGGCAGATGCTAAAATATGGGGACTTTAAAAAGTTAATTTGGTAAGTCATGATGTGTAGATCATTGAGTTGGGTGGCAAGGGATCCCTTGAATGAGAAAAGTAGTGATCATTTAACTTAATTGGACAATTGAGATGTATAGTTTACCCAAGTGTAGAACAGACACATGTCGTTCATGTGCCATGGGAAAGCAAGATATACAGTTAGACAAACACGAAAGGGATTTATTTATTTCGAATTCAGTGGACAAATATTATTACACGCTGTACCTAGATGCATAAGATCCAATGGATTAGATAGGTGTATAGTTTAAACAAGAAAAAAAGGAGCACGTTTTTCAAATGTGAGGACCAAGAAAGTAAAAAAAGCTTGGAAATCAATCCATCACATTTAAAGGTCAGTATCTTGGGCCCTAAAATAGAGAAAATATCCCACAAATCACTAATGATAGGAAGCAAGACAACAACAAGCAATTAAAAAATCTTGGCTTGATTTTTTTTAAATTAGCTTTCGTGGAAAAACTATCTGGACAAAAACCTATCAAGGGCATATGGAACAGCAAAAGGTATCATAAGGGTCACCAAAAGACATAACATTGTGGAAGCAAAAAACCCTGAAAGTCTTACAAGCCAAAGTAGGAGGCATCTTATGTTATGGTACTGAGATCTGGTGTTTCTTGGTCAACTTGTCAGCCCGATGATGATTTGAAAGAAGCAACCTCCTGCAGTCACATGAGAAACAGACCTACGATAGACCCCCATTGAAAACAGGGCTGTAAGCACTCCACTTCATTACTCCATCTTCAAAAGGAAGTTCAATACAGCCAGCTATATAAGGCAGTGGTAGGCCTGGACATGGAACACTTGATGAACCTATAAGGCAGTACTAACCTTGGGGGGGGGGGGGGGATTGTTGCTGAAATAACACTTCCCCTAAAAGTAGAAGTCGGAGAAACCAAACTCCTGATACATAAAAAAAAAAGCATTGTTTGGCTGAAAGTTTTCAGGCTCTGCACACAGAGTGGGCCAGACACCTCAGCTTGAATTTCATCCTCTTGTAGAAAATACTGATTACGATTGTTCAATCTTCTCTGCTACTCAAGTATATTGTGGCGAGGAAATATCAAATCTGTCACCAGCACATCCTTACCGTGGCTACCACCAGTAATCACTAATCCACTTTGTTCTCTAATGCAGACGCTACCACCAAGCTCATAAAATAACTATATGACCACTGGTGAACAACCGTGATCTTTTTTTTTTTTTTTATACGAAATCAATCAGCAGTGATCTACCTTCTGCCTCAGGGCTTTGAAGAAGTCATGAGTACACAAGGAGGCTTTTTAAAAAAAACCTTTTTCTACGCCTGGAGGGTAGAGAGGACTTAGGTCGGAGTAACTCCTCCCAAATGAAATCATTAAACCACAATAATTACTCCAACTGACCATATGATGGTCAATCCAAAATGCACCTAGGTGGGGGGAACTGAAGCTTGTAGTGTGTGGAGGAAGGTGTAACTTCACCACTCGGTGAGGAAGGAAAGAATTCCTTTTTGTTTAATTACCCTCACACACCCTAGTGGTGTCATGCTTCATCATCGGGTCACCCCGACGCCTAGAAGTCCCAAAATAAAGGTTTACTGGGGTAGCATCTAGGTTCTAGATCCCACTACAAAATAAATATTTCAGTGCTCCCTCCATTGAGATCATGCACATCCTGGTAATTAGTATGTTAGGATAAGATCCGATTATGAAGAATGCCACTAATACAGTGGGTCAGGGTCCTTTTTACACAAAGTGTGGGTTTGACCATGTCATCTATCAACACTCCACACCAGGTCTCTAGAGCATAGGTCTGAGATACCTTTGGGTTGGAAAAGTTAGCTGGGAGGCTGTATCTTCTCAGTCCTCTCGCTCCCCACCCCTCCAGGTGATTATATAACTTGTGTACTATCCAGCTAACCTGGCTCATCAACCTTACAAATGAACTAAAAATGACCAACTTTCTCTGGACAGAGAATGGCTCTTATGCTCCAGTCACCTTTCCTATGCATTACATAGTTATTTTTTTTAGCTGCCCCCACTCCACCCCCCAATATCTGAAACTAATCCCCATGTCTTATCAATGACACATTAGCTAGCACTTCCCACTAAGGACTTCAGTTTTTAGACACATTGCATTATGAGACTTTATGGTCTATATTTACCCTTCCTTTTAATGATTGTCTGTAAAAGGCTGGAAGCCGACCATTAACTTGATTGACCAAGCAAGATAAACACTTTCCCTAAATGTAGTGGACATGCAAGATGTGCCGTTGCATTTATCGACTAAACCGGAAACATAATCAATTCATATAGGTCACATGTTATTCAAAAATCATTTTGTCACACAGGTCTGCCAAATGCAAGGGACTTACTAGGGTCAGGCAGTAAAGTGGAGTAGGCTGCAGGAAGTGTACATAGCACAGGTAGTTAGATTTAGCATTGAACAATGATGCAGCGGTAAATCTGCCCTAGCTGTAGCTTGAGTGTGGTGTGCTGGAGATCTGACAGTAGAGGGAGAATAGTGGGCACCTTATCGTACAAGAGGGTTCATGGAAGACCTCTGCTGTTGTTTGAAGCTGGGGAATATGGAATGTGGCTCCTGGTCTTTCAAGGTCTTGACAGAAGCAAATAGAAAGTTGGATCACGCATCTCAGAGGGGCGGACAACATTGCACTACAGAACTTACCCTGGAGACCAGCACACAGAGGAATGTGGAAATCACTCGATACGTACCTAGATTTTTACGAACCCCCATGGAAACGACTCGCCCCTGAGACACACCCCCTGCTCCCCCTTTAAGTGCGGTAAGGTAAAGGCAACTGAGCGCAACTGCTATGGCCTCTCGGGTCAGTAGGTGTTACAACAGGTTTCCCTATCTCTCCACAAGCAAGCTAGCCACATGTCAAAAGACTTATGTCTTCTTGATATTCCTTCACCCCTTTCTCCCCTGCCTTTCCTTTCTTTCACCCTTTTTTTTTGTTCTCAGCAAACTACGTCATGTGGGGTTAGCTAAATACATATGCCAAAGTACCTCAAATCGCTATTGTACAAACTTCGGGTGGCTATCCCTGTAACAGAAATGCAAATGTCTTTGCTTATAAAACTATAAAAAAATACTTTGAAATAAAACAAAAAAGAACGTTGCCAAAGGGAGTTTCACCTCATCTCTTATGCCCCTTTGCTCCAAAGCCTGGGTGAGGATAACCTGAGTGCAGGCCTCATAAAGGTTTAGCAGCACAAGAAAATGTCTTTCTAATGACAGCCACACACTTGAGCATTGGCTAGTGGGCTTGGGCAAGAGAGGATCTGGAGGCATTTATTGCTTCCAGACCCATCACTGATCATTCCCACTGGTCACTCCTCAATATAGGATGTGGTAAGATGTCTTCCCCCACTGGCTCTCCTGATATGGGGCGCCCACCTCTCCCTCCCCTATAGTAATAGCACATCATTGTTAGAACACTAACAGTTACCACTTCCCAATTAATATGTATTGCATACAGTTCTCAATGAGCACAAAACATGTTTCCCACTTGGGTACCAGCCGTTTTTCTAGTCTGGATGGAAAGTTTCATGCTGGCTAGGCTCATCCATAAGTTGCTGGTGTCACTGGTGGTGAGTCCCTTGCTCACTTTGCCACTGGAGTCAAGCAAGCTCGGCTGAAGACGGCTGTAATGCCAGAAACCGGTCCTGGGAAGCTTGATTCCGGTCCAGGGAAGACATGGCTTGGCAGTTCGGGCTGGACTGTTCCCATGAGGCACAGGGTCAGACTGATTTGCATATGGCCATGTGTGCTCTGGGGTGGCGGAGTGAGCTAAAGAACGGTGATGGATTAAACCCAGATCAGTTGACTGGGGGTGAGTGTTTGTATTGTCAACGCTCCGTCCATCACCACCTTTGGTTTTTCTTTGTTCGCCCTAAGTTGGCAGGGTATGCTCAGACGTGAGTCCCTTGCTCACTTTGCCACTGGAGTCAAGCAAGCCCGGCTGAAGACGGCTGTAATGCCAGAAACCGGTCCTGGGAAGCTTGATTCCGGTCCAGGGAAGACATGGCTTGGCAGTTCGGGCTGGACTGTTCCCATGAGGCACAGGGTCAGACTGATTTGCATATGGCCATGTCTGAACTGGGGTGGCGGAGTGAGCTAAAGAACGGTGATGGATTAAACCCAGATCAGTTGACTGGGGGTGAGTGTTTGTATTGTCAACGCTCCGTCCATCGCCACCTTTGGTTTTTCACTGGTGGTGAGACACCTGCTCCTCATTGGTGTTCCATTGAGGATTTGAGGGCGTGGCTCTAAGTAGGGAAGTTTTTTGCACCCTGCTCCTTCTCATGCTCTCCGATGCTCTGAATGCTTACTTGTGTGAGGGAGGAGGTTTATGGGTTGCACGACTCCTGGCACTTTCCCTTGAATTTTTCCATCGAGAACTGCAAATATTCTTAGGGCTGGCTTGTGGGGGACCTGTCCTTCCTGAGGGCTGGAACCGGTATTGGTTATTTAAATTCAGAGTCACACCTTCTAGCTCTCTATTGGGTGGCTAATCTGGGAACTAATTATTGGATGAAAAAATGTGCCAGATGCTGGGAGCCTCTCTGAACCTTCTTCTCACCCCCCTTGCACCCAGCCACATACTTAAGGATGGACAGGCTGACTTTGGCAGGGGAGGAGCACGATAAGTGAGTCCTATGTCTTGGGTTCCCTGATAAGGCCCACCTACTGTTCCTCAGTGAATTATCTGATAGGGGATGCATGACTTTCAGATTTGCATTGCCATTGCCTTATAATCACACATTATTTCTAAGTGCGTTTTCCCAGCTTACAGCTAGCATATACAGTTCCCAGTTTACAGTAAGTGCTCCTTTCCGCTTTGCAAAAATTGCCTTTTTCTAGTAGGAAAATAAGTACCTCTTTTCATTAAGCACGCAATTGTAGGTTCCCATTAAACATGCTCATCAAGGTAATTGCCAAGCAGGCAATGATGAGTATTCCGTGGTGTGCAGTGAGAGGAATTGGCTGGAGGCCTAGTCCAGCATCCTGACGTGAGTCCAGGGAGTCTAATGATTGGAAGCACTTAAATTCTGTTCACCTGCTCCTCCCATCAGAACTTCATGGTTCATCCTACAGCTCTTCTCATTCCAGTCACACATCTGTGCATCAACAGGAGGACGTGCTGAGATACTACTAGCACCAACCACGTTCTGTATATTGCACTTTACTTGCAAGGCGTCTCATGATGTCTGCCACAAGGTTCTCCAAGCTAATTGCTTTTCTTGGCCCATTTGATGGGCTCTTGAGCTATAGGTTTGTGGATACTATTGTTTACCACTTTCACCTGAATGTCACCAATATTATTGTCCTTTATTTGAAGAATTACATTATTACCTTGCGTAACTTGACTCTCAAGTGATAACTGAAGTAGAGCAACTTTTGTGTACTCTAGGAGGTCGTATGGCTTAGGAACAGAGATAAAACATTTTATAGTAAATAACATGCATGAAACTCACTGAGTGTCCACCTGGGCTACCGGAGAAGAGTGTCTCGTTTTATTTACGTGCAAGTCAAAAAGACAGTTAAAGTGACTACTCACATCAAAAACCAGAAAATGCTAGCACATTGAGGCCCAGATACCACTCGGGTGTTTACAGCATTTACGTCTTTAACATTGGCGCTTTACTCAGTGTTAACTTCTGGGGCTGCAGTAGGGCAGAGTTTGGAAGGCATCAGGTTCTCTATTTTATCAAAAATATCTGTCGAAGAGAGGTGGCAGACAAATACAATATAGCAAATTAGCATGTGGTACAACTGGTCCTGTATGGATGGTTTCTAGCTGTCAGCACTACACTAGAAAGCTTAGTGGGCGGAATAGCAGCAGCTGAGCTTCTTGACAAATTGGAAATTCGATTCACCCAGCTGTGACGTGGCTCTTGGGCATAGGGTCAGTGAGTTGAGTAAAGTAGGCTGCAGAAAGTGTACATAGCAAAGGTAGTTGGGTTTTGTATTGAACAATGATGTAGCGGTAGATTTAATTAAGAATCAAAAGGCAAAAACAGTTTTGAAGACTCCTATCTGAAGACCCCTGCCTGACCCAGGGCTCATGTAAGTAAAGTACCTGCAACAGGCATGCATAAAACATACTTTAAAGCAGTTCTTTTTTCGGTTTGACAGAAGTTTAGTGCCCACCAGGAGCAGTAGTCTATTTTCACAGCCACATCAGTAAACTCATCTCATCTAACCATCTACATAAAACAAACACAGACCTTGATTCCACAACATTACTACATGCATCATATAATCTCAAGCACACCCAGCAAACATAAAAGTGCCTCAGGCAACATATCTAATCTCAACCTGGGCATCCAGGTAGCCCATCTGAAGCAGTTGCACACTAAATCAATTGACGTGTTGCATCCAGTCAGCTCCATGTCTTAATTTATAACACCTCAGCCCGGTTCTAGGGACCACCGTGCAAGCATTGAACCCAAACCTCATCATGTGAAATTACGTCAAGGCCAGGAGAGGTGCCCTCCGTATGAATTTTATGAACCTCTCTTGTGCCTTTGACTTAGTAGATCGGGGGAAACTATGGAAAGTGATGGAGAATGCAGGAGTGGAATCCCCTTTTTTTAACCTTATAAGGCGCCTGCACGGAGATACGACTACTAATGTTCACTACTCGCAGCACGGAGAGCATACCTGTCCCATAATGGTGACACGAGGAGTATGGTAGGTTGCCTTTTAGCCCCATTTTTGGTTTTATTTAAAATGAATGCCTTGTTTACAGCCCTGGGCTCTTGTATTAATGAGAGTCCTAGAATCGTCTCTAATCCAGTCCCAGTTTTACTTTATGTGAATGGCGTGGTTTTAAAGCCGCGATTGATTTGCAAAAGCTTTTAAATGGTTTAAATACTTTTACAACTAATTTAAATCTTTAAGTGAGTCATCAAAAATATTTCGTTTTAACTAGTGGTTCTAAAAATGCAAAAATCAAAAAGCTTTTTCATAGAGGAAACTCAAATTGCCAAGATCTCTCACTTTAACTACATAGATATATTATGTAAAGCTGATTTGACCTGGGTTAGACTAATAAATCAAAGAACTCAGATAATGGGGATAGTTTGAGACTCTATTTTTAAATTCACAAGTTAACTAGGCCACGAGCCTATAAAGGAGAAGACTCAAAGTTATAAGAGTAAAGGCTTTGCTGTAAGAACCTATGGAGCAGGTGTGTGTGATTATAAATCTCTGGAGGGACTTCAGGCAACTGAGAAACATTTTGTAGTAGTCTCTTATCTATCCCCAAATCTACCTCTAGCTTCATTTCGCACTTTGAACAAGGTGTGGGGTTCTTGGAAGATGTTATTAAAATGGCTCCCCTCTTATTGCGGGTTAAAATATGGAGCACCCCCTGAAGCTGGCTTTTCTAGGTGTGCGTTGAAAGACTGTTTACATTTAAGTAACAGTAGCTCCATCCCTTGGCTGGCCTATGTTAGGAATACTCTTTCGAATTCCTTATTAAGAACACCTTTTGATTCTCCAGACCGTTTTGGACCACAGACAAAAGCCTTACTTAATAAATGGAAAATGAATCTGGTATAGAAAGGAGGCTTGAATGGTGAGAGCTTTAGATATGGTTCAGTATTGAATTGCATATCAATCTCCACCAGTTCTTGAATGGAGCCCTATTTAAAATGGGTAGTAAATCCAGAACCTAGATTTTACCTAACAAGGTTAAGATTAAACCCAATACATTTTCTAGTCACTTTTCCTTGCCCTGGATCTTGGGTTGTAAATGTAAATTGATACTTGTATAGCGCACTACTCACCCGCAAGGGTCTCAAGGCGCTTGTACGAATACCGCTGTGGAACCCATCCTGGCTTTCCCTGTGGGGTGTCCACTCCTGGGCACCCCCAAGGTGGAGGCCAGGCATCCTTAGCGTTGTGGGGGCCGTTGTGGAGATTAAGCAAGCTATTGCCCAGAGTTGCAGAGTGGGACTCCATGATTGGAATAGGCACCGAGGCGAAAATTATCAGGTCCGTGGAAATTTGAGCCCAAGACCCGCCGAGGCAGGACTTGAACCCTGGTCCCGGGCTAGACCTCTGCATCAGGGTCTGCCGCTCTAACCATTGAGCCACACTTCTCAAGTTGCATCTTTGCCATGCATTTGAAATGAATACCTCTTCCTAGTGAACCTATTAGGCCTATAGGTGTTACCGTTGGCTTATCACCGTAACTAATTTAGGCCCTCTATATTGAGCTTAAGCTTTCCCACGAGGCAACCAGTCATAAATTACAGAAGTATGTAAAATGACAGTTGACAAAGCAAAATAATATCTCCCCATAGAGGGTCTAACAAGGATTCTCAAAGGGCAAATATTCTATACTTATGGTTTCTCAGAGTGGGTAACACCAAAACTGATGCCTACTTTGGTAATCTGTGAGATTTCATGTAACAAATTGCCTATCTGTAGGATTTAATGCAGAGTAATAACAATCGACTCTTGAATACCAATAAATAAATGACTTTAACCTTTTTTTTCTGAATACATATGTCTGGCCTACTGCCTCAATCATCACTTTTTAGGTCGAGCCTGGGCAGCGCATGCGCTGCTCTGTGAGGCATGCTGTATTCCGGTATGGACTTCAATCTCTGCCCACTTTCCGCCCATATTTTTCATTGGCTTGTGTCATTGTACTTTGTATACTGTGGCTTTTCCTTGGTTAATAGGCTTTATAGTCCCTCCTTACTACCTCCTTGTCTCAGCTTGTAACCTCCCATAAGGACTGGCCCTCTTACATGTGTTGTTACGTGGTAGGCTTTAATTACAGCCTCCAAGCACTATTGTTGCAGGCGAGACAAGCTCTCGCCTAATGCTTTATTTTTTATAGCACTACACGCCATAGTGGCGGCCGCACCTTTTGGTTTATTTGCGGCGCTGAACGCGCCCGCTTGTGTGGTTTTTTTTTGTTTTTTTTTTTTACTATTCACTTTTTGTAGTTGTTTACAAGCACCCAGTGTTGCGCTTTCACGGTAATAAAGGCCACGTCCCTTTCATTAGATGCGGCTTGTCTAAAGAAAGGGGCATGGCCTCTGTTAACGTGAAAGCAGCAATGGCACACATGTAAACAAAAAATATTTCCAATGCAATGAGGTCTCGCATTTCCAAAAATTTAAGCTATTGTCGTTTACAATGCCAATAGCTCAAACTCTCGTAAATGCGATACCTATTGCATTGCAAATGCTAGTTATAAAAACAATCAGGCCTAGAAACATTATTATTGGCTTGTCACTGTTAGAAAGTGGGTAATTAGTAGGAGCAAATGTATATCTGCCCCTGGCAATAAGGCCACTACCACAATATAAGGCTCAGTACAGGTTTTAGAAAATGATTCTCATGCTCACCCCTTGGTAGCTTGGCTGTGAGCAGGCAGGCTTAACTTAAAAGACAGGTATGTAAAGCATTTAAAAACACAAATTCAGTAAATAATTAAGACACAACACATAATAAAAATCCAACACCAATTTATAAATATAGGAAATATTTTTATCTTTAAAATGACTCCAAAACGAAAAAAAACAATGTAGAGAACAGGAGTTATGATTTTTTAAAGATTCAGCTCTATATAGCACACAGAAACTTATATCGCTTATTGGGACATGTAGTCGCGCTAGACTGGGTCAAAGTCAAAGTTCCAGGCTGGCCGCAATGAGCCCTGCATGTCTACCCTTTGCAGTAGGTCTTGGTTAAAGTTTTTACCTTCTGACTTAGAAACTTTCCTGTAGCTTTTCTTCCCGGGGTCCCTCGAAGCTCTGAGCCAATCCGGTTTCGATGAGGGTTTGCGACGAGCTCCTAATCAAATTTATCGAAGTTCGACCTCCGGAGCTTTCCAGCAGGACCAGGGTCCAGGCCAGCTTCGAGTTGAAGGTGGGCAGCTTCGCTCTCCCGGTTGGTCCGGTCACCTTTTCTACATTTGGACTTAGAAACTTTTACGTAGCTTTTTCTTCAGTGGTCCCTCGCTGCTCTTCACCAGGCCTACTTCGGTGAAGGTTCGCCTGCTTGGGTTTCTGCCTACTCCCGGTCAAACTCTGGAAGTCGGACATCCGGAACTTTTGAGCGGGACGAACCTGGATGGCAGACCGGCTCGCAGTTGAGGGTGCCGGCTTGACTGGCACAGTCAAATTGGTCTACTTATGGTCAATTTTTCCAAAGTTGCTCCAAACCTTTTTTCCTGAAGTTTCCCCAAAGTGTCCTAAACTTACTCCAAAGGTCTGGAATATCCAAGATAGCTGTTGAAAATTTGTGACTTCAGTTACCACAGTCCACTTGGACAAAACCCTTACAAATCCACAGGTAGTTCTCCAGGCTGGGGATTCTTGGTGGTGATGCTCCAGGTGAGCTCTGTTAACCTGTAGCTTTCAGGCAGTACACTCTTTAGTCCTTTTGAAGCAAGGAAGTCCACAGGGCTGTAGTTCCAGACTGTGCAACAGGTGCAATTTTGAGAGTGCAGGGCCTGGTTGGTGCAAATCAAGCTCCTAAGCAGGGACCCTTCTTCTCTCAAGTTTTCAAGCAGCAGATCTGAGAGGCTCTGTCCCTCTCAGATACTTATTCCAAGTTCTCTGGGTTAAGCAGGAGGTCACTCCTGTCCAGTGAAGTGACGGTTCAACACCCCAGGGTATGGCCACATCCTCCAAAGTGTGGCATTATTTCTCCAAGAGAGCACTATTTTTCCAAAATTCATCATGGCTGATTTTCCAGCAGAGGGAGCAGAACTAACTAAACCAGCCTACAGGAGGGCTTCATCTGCATAGGGCCACTCCCCTTACATCTGGGAATTCACATGGAGTGAAATCTGGGGGGACTGGAGGACAACAGGAGGTTGCAATAAGATCTAGGTTCTGCCTTGTCCAGTTACATGCAGTACTATGCCGAAGATGGCAGGGCAACGTGTGTCTCAGGAACTGGGGCCAAGAGGGCACGTTTTTCAACATGCTGTGGAGCTGCCCAATAAACCAACACTATAGTGAGTAAGTTGTCGCGTGCCTCATCAATGTGTGTGGGAAGCAGCATGGAGGCATCCGCAAAGTGGTGTCTCTTTAATGTCTGGGAAGTGACTGATCTTACTTGTATGGACCTGATCTGGATGACATTGGGGGTGATGGTGGCCAAACGCAATATTGGGCGTATGCGGAGGGCAGAACTAACACCACAACTGAGTGAGTGGAAGCGGGACATAGATTGGTGCATGCTGGCGGAAAGATTGGTTAATGAAAGCAGAGGCTGTCTCCAAAAAATGGGCCAAGATATGGGGGAAATTGAATGATCATCGAGGCCGGTTATATGTCGCTATAGACAGTTCTGGTTTTGATCCTGTAGCTATGAAGCGCCCAGACCCTAATGCTGTCCTGTGAATTGATGGAGGGTGGGCAGGGGGACCAGGGGATTTGAGCGGCTGATGGGGGTTCGAATTTACCAGATTGTCTTGGTGCTGCATTGTATAATGCTTGCTGTTCCTGTTAGTTTGTTTGCTTTACTTGCAATAAATAGATCTTTTAAAAAGAAAATTGCATTTAGGGAATTCAGTTTCGGTAATCCCAGCCAAGAGACTCTGGAGAGCACCTATTTGGCTGTTTAATTATTTGCTATCATGAACTTGATGTGTATTTGTTTTTTATCTCCGTCATATACTTATACATACTTTTTTGCTATGCGTTCATGTATGGTACACTTATTGTTTTCCTAAAACCATATGTAATCTTTGCTTTGTTAATAAGTATTATTGGAATGTCATTTTCTTTGTATTTTCTTTTTTCTATTGAGTGTAATGTGTTGTATCCACATAGCCACCACATGCAAACAAACCATTGTGTCTGAGGGAAGTACTTCACAGTATCCCTCTTTAATACTAATGTTGCTCTCTCCAGTGCAGAATGTTACAGTGAGGCCCCATGGCAGCGTCTCCTAGTAGGGGAATGTGTGATAAAGGCTCATGTCTGAACCTACTGGTGATAGCCAACAGATGTATTGCAAGGCTTCGTGTACACGCACCCTGGTAGACGTAGAAAGAGTTTTTGAAATGGCTCATGTCTGTGTTTCCTGGTCGAGGTCAACTGGCTTACATCCATCACTTTTCTATTCTAGAAAAAGACACAAACGGAGACATACTGTGGGTCTGGTGCTATCCCTCCATATCAGCCGAGCTCCGGGGTCTCCTGCTACGGAAGTGCTGCCTAGCCCACGAGAACAAAGGCCTGCACCCCTTCCTCTTCGGCCAGTTCAAGAGAACCTGGTTCTATATCGCTGCCATGCACGTGCCAGACCCTGCAGCACTGTCGAAGGCAAGAGGCAATTTATTGATATTTGCAGTATTTAGCGGGCTAACTCTTTGGGGAACGTTGGAGTCGAGATCTAGCGGAAGAAAAGAAAATGTTGCAATATTTGTACAGTGTGTCAGTTGGGCTGGAGAATGGGAGTTGCACTTGCAGCCAGTAGCAATGCATTATTTTTGTTTTCATGAAATGCATCCTAAGCGCAATTAAACACTTGGTGAACAACCAGTTTAGAAATAATATTAACGTAACATAAAAAGGAAATAGCGAGATCAAATAAATAAATGCAACATTTCCTAAGTTTGTTAAAGCCAATAGGCCTGGCTTTAAAAAAAATCAAAATGCTTTCTCATGGGTTGGCATTTTCTGTGCGTGATTTTGTTGAGTGGATGACTACGAATGAGTCAAGGGGGTAAATAACTCGATGGATGAGTGATTGAATACATGGATGAGTTTGAGTTAATATACAAATTGGTGAGTGGATGAATGGGTGAGTAAAAAGATGGCTGAATGTACTGATGACTGGATGGATGAATTGATAAGACAAGTAAGTGCACTGATGGCTGCAATCATGTTACTGGAGAGAGGCTATGCTCTACTTGAGAGACTATACTCTCCTCATATTGATTAAGACTCACATATTCAGCTATCCCTTTCCAGAGGCATTCTTTTGTGATGTGTCTGTCTCTCGTTCATGCTGATTCACGTCTGGCATAAACCAGTGGCATTGAAAGCCCTCAGTTAATGAAGTCATAAAACCTGAGACATGACCCCTGCATGGTCTTGGACACTGCATTTCTTTTTTTTATTTTTAAAACCGGTTTTATTTGCCATGGTTCACATAAACTGCATAGCTCCGCATCCCGATGACTACTGCACACATCAATTATGCAAAAAGATTGACATTGACATTTCTGAAAATGAATTATTTATTTATTTAGTGTATTTTATATAGCGCGCAGCTACCCCAACGGGGTGTCCCGGAGCTCCTGTGTGTTCATATGCTGGGACAGATTTTTAGAGGGAATTCTTAGCAAAAGAGGAAGGTTTTTAAAGCTTTTCGAAAGGGGAGCGATTCTTGGATCATCCGGATGGAAATGGGTAACTTGTTCCAGAGGGCAGAAGCGCACACTTGGAAGGTTTTGCCGCCGGAGCGTGAATGAACCACATTAGAACAAACGCCCATCGCCCAACCCCCCCCCCTACTTCCTCCCGATTGCGCTCATGTCACCAGAGAAAAGTACAATACCTCAGGAGCAAAACAACAAGCCCATCAGCCACCCAACACAGTCCAGAGTTCACACACTCATAAATCCGGCAAGCGAACATCCCCCTCCGGAGGCGGATCTAAATCTAGTCCCCGGTAGTCTGCCCACCTTTTCAAAATTCTATAGTGCTTGTGGGGCACCCCTGGCAATGAAGATCGGCTGCTCGAGCCCCATACAAAAATCCATCTCATTTCTCCAGGCATCCAGTGACGGGGCCCGGGGCGCCTTCGAAGCCCTGGCAATATCCCTCTTTGCCAACATGAGACCTAGTAACAAGAGGTGACACTTATACCTATTCCCCCCAACTCCCTCCAGAACATGCAGCAGGGCCAGGCGCAGCGTGTAGGGAAGCTCCCAGCCCAGTACGTCAGACATGCAGAAGAACACCCCCCTCCAGAAGCGAGACAGTGGGAGCAACTCCAGACTGTGTGCAAAAGTGCACCCTCCTGCCGACAGCGGAGACACACTCGGGTGATCCGATCATTCCTGCCCTCCACAACCGTACTCTAGTGAAATACACCCTGTGCAGGTATTTGAATTGTATCGGGCGCGTGGCTATTGCCGCCCCCGCGGGCTCGCTAAAGGCTCTGTCCAGTCCTCCTCCTCCAGTTCACCTACATCCTCCTCCCATGCAGATTCGTGGAGCAGTGAATTACCAATGTCTGGTATATGGGAGAGATCTTGCGGTCCAGGAGTTCCCCCATAAAGACCTACGCTTCTGTGGGGCTAAAATCGGGGAGAGACTCCAAACCCTCCAGACTAGGTGCCAGAGCATGTCGGAACTGCAAGTATCAGAAGAACTGGGAACGTGGCATCCCATATTTGTCCTGCAACTCCTGGAACGATTTAAGTGTCAGGTCTGTCATAACATTCCCCAGGGACGAAATACCTATAGAGTCCAATCCCCGGAAGCCCTGCAAGGCCGCCAACTAAGGCAAACGCCTGTTGCCCCAAAGAGGAGTCTCCCGGGTCAAGACATTCCACCACCCTCCCTGCCCTGGACCTGCCTCCAGATATGGAACACCACTTGCGTGGCCGGGGGCAGAAGCTTCCGAAGCGGTGCCGAATATAATAGCATGTGCAGAGAGTTGGTGCCCATAAGCTGCCGCTAAACCGCGTAGGCTGGGTCCCCCCTGTCCCCGTACCACCACTCATTGAGGACCAACAGATGTGCAGCTTGGTAATAGGAGAGAACATCCGAGGTAGCAAGACCGCTGGTGTAAGTAGATAAAAAACAGGTACGTAGGGCCACCCTAACCGCGCCCCCTTCCCACCAGAACCCTCCGAGTGCTGAGTTCACTTGCCGGAACCATCGAGGTGAAATCTGGTAGGGATGGTTCTGTAATTGATATAGGAGACGGGGTGGACACTGCATTTCTAGTACTGTTTCTGTTTATTGTGCCCTGCTAAAAACAGATTTAAATAGACAAAGTATATGCAACGGAAACAGTTTATTGCCACATGCTTAGAGATGAGGTACCACATTTCGGCCTAAGTTTAAAATATGCTACCAAAGAAACTCTTCCCAAGCATAAGAATCCTTATAATACAGGCGTATGGGATAAACTTCAATCAACAACGTATGGCTAGAGAAGACCTGCACTGGGTATAAGCAACCCCTTAGCATTTGCCATTTCTTTCTCGCTTGAAACTGCTTTTTCATGCACATCTTTTTATGATCCGTGTATGTCTTCAGTTCATGATCTTTCACTCCTGGCATGAAGAGGTGGCAACAAAATCATTCCAAAGGCGTGTGGACTCTTAAAACTCGAGACACTAATCAGTGCATGTTCACCGTGAACAGTGCCTTTCTCCTGTTCATGGTCTTTAACTCCTGGCAAGAATCGATAACAGTGGTAACTTTTCACAGGCAAACTCCTACAATATATCCACCAATAAAAGACCTTTAAGGAAATTAGCAAAGACAGAAAAGGCCATATGCACTGGACATTTGCACTTGTGACCATTATCAGATCCTTTCAATCTATATTGTAGAATGTCCTTTTTTGAGTTCTCCTTCTGTGATCATTCTCTGACTCCTGTTTATATTTATGCACTCCTGCAATCATCTTCTAGTTATCAGTGTGAGCCTCATCTTTATACTCATTTAATTCTGGCGTGAATCTATAATCACCGTTGGATTCTCTAAGGAGACCGTAGGATATGAACAAACTCCCAGATTTTTTCAACAAAGATGCTGTTACATCGATAAACATTACTAATATGTCAAGCCCAGCAATCGGTCGTAACCAAGAGCACAGAATCGGTGTGCCTTGATTAGATAGTTTTGTTGTCTGTATGTCTTGATTAAATATGCATGTTTATCTTTGCTACCCTCTGTATTCTCCCATCTCAGCACATCTAATAAGAGTTTCGAAATTTCAATAGATTCTGATCTGCAGGTTCTGAAACATTTCCCCCCAGCTCACCAGCAATATTGCTGAATGTAGGGGTTGTTCAATGCCAAGGGTTACCTAGTATTGATTCCAGCGCGTTTCTCATGTTAGCACTGTATACATCCTGTCCCTTAAACCCACTCTTGTAGGTTCTTCATTATCCCCGTTTTCCATCTGCGCCACTGCTTCTATATTTCTTTTATTCTCTGGTTCAACTTTTCATATTGAAAAATAAGCCCAGGTTCCCTAAAACAAGTGCTGGTGCCCACCACCTGCAATCATCTCTACTAATATGTGGCTCCACCACCAACTTGTGTTTCTTCCACAAAGATGCTGAAACACGTTCTTCTGAACACCACCCTCAATTATCAAGTCACTGTTACGAACGCCTTAATTTTGTAATGTGAGGTTCATGAACATTTAATCAAACGTAAATGCCTGGCACTGTACTGGCTTCAGCTGTCTGAGCTGCATCAAAGCTTTTCAAGTACGACCATATCACAGCTGCGTTTGCATTCACTACATTGAATATGTGTGAATAGATCGTGAAATCCAAGGTTTTAAAAGTCTCATGTCTACTATGCACCAAGACCTTCCTTTTTATTCAATAAGTTTACTCCATACAGGCCACCAGGCTATTTCTGTTTCTTTTGTAACACATTTTTTGTTATAACTCCCTATTACAAATTGCACTTGGGTGGCATGAACTTTTCTAGATGGCATTCTATGCCTCGGACCTTTGTGCTTTGACTCCTTCACAAGCAGTGTTCCTTGCATTTTAGAAAGGTCATAAATACCTGTATTTTCAATAAATAAGGCTGTTCATTTCTCCTAATTAGATTATGGGTTCGTTCAGACAGTACAACAGATGGCTGATTATTTTATTAGATTGTTCTGTTTTAATGTTTTGTAGAGCAATTTTTTTTATTTTTTGAGTGAAATATTTTTTGTTGTATTTTACCTTATAAACACATGTAATCTCCATACAGTGCACCAGTCGTGCACCCATAAAGAGATAGAGACATTAAGAACCAAACTACCCTCCCCCACCGGCCTCTCCTTCCCCCAGACATCGATCAGCCTGTACATAAAAAAAAAAGAAAATGAAATAGAAAAGTGAATAGCAGAGCTCCAGAGACAGGTATGACCTATACACCCATTATGACACCTACGATTGAACAATCAATGCATACTGGCTCTGTCTCGCCCTATTTCCCATTAATTCCAGTGACTAATACCTAATCCAGCCACTCCAGACCTTGTAGAATTTTCGGGGACAGCCCCTACTGGCATATGTGACTGTTTTCAACTCCATCTATATGTCCAAGCCTCATCTCCATTCCTATATCGTGGGACTTTTAATCCGCTTTTTACTTGCTACCACCAAGCCTAGGCCACAGAATAATAGTTTGGCCCGTGGAAGGTCCACGTCATTAAAGATCCCCAATAGAATGAAGTTCAGTTCAAGCCGGATATGCTCTCCAAGGATATTGCTGAGTTCCAAAGGGATCGCCACTCTGTAGTCATGGATTAGTGAGCACCCCCAGAGTGTGTGGAGGAAAGATCCAACCTCGCCCTTTGAGAGCAAGTAGTTTGGGGACATCGCCATTCCCATACTGTGTAGTCTCAGTCTATTGTAATATATTCTGTGGAAAGTCTTGAATTGAATCAATCTTAAACGTAACTTTATTGCCTCCTCTCTCAGTTGCATCAGGGCTGCTTCCCAATCTATTTCTTGCATGTCCCCCACATCACCAGTCCATTTCTCTCGAAGTCTACCTAAAGTATTTGGCATGTTGTTGTTCAGTGTTTGATATGTAACGGCGAATGCTCCTTTTCTCAGTTCTTCTGACAACAACCACCCTTCCAGGGTAGCGTATTTCGGGATGCCATTCCCAGGTATCCCCTCCGCCTGCCAAGCATGTTGTATCTGAGCAGGAATTGGGTGGCACTCATTCCATAGACCTGTTGCAGCGAGGAGAATGGCATAATATCCCCATTTTCTAACAAATCCTTTACCTTGGAGATCCTAATGAGGTCCCAGGGCCCGAACCACTGTAGCTTCTCCATCTCCTGAAGCCAGTTCCCCTCCCACCAGGGTGTTTCCCGCGTGGTCCTGCGATACCATTCTAGGCATTGCACAGCTTTGCCTCACACTGTTATGGCTATTTGGGTTGCTGGGAGCAGATGTTATATCCTCCTACCCCATTAAGTGCAACTCTGAGAACCAGTGTGAGGTGGCTCAAGTTCCCTTTCAGTGGGGGGTGGGAGGTCTCAGGAACTCTTCAAGTAGCTGTGAGGCCAGCCATGCCGATAGACTGTCTGTTGGGCAACGATTTAGAGAACTCCCCGTGGGCTCCGGTGGAGAGGAAATCTCACTTGGAAATGTTGGGCCTGTCCGAGCGGGCGTGCGCGACCACTCGGTCTATGGCAGCCATTAAGGATGTTCAGAAGGACCTGGAGCCTGAGAGTATGGCCCAGCCCCTGCCTTAAAGAGAAGGGGTAGGGGGCGCGGGAAACCGGCCCCCATGGTTCCCACAGTCCAGGAGGAAGCAGACCTTGAGGGGGATGCCCTGAAGCCTACAGGGGAACAAGTAGCCAAACTGGGGGACCAGCATGAGCTGACCCATTGGCAGCAGAAAGGAGGGTCCACCAGGGAGTAATTTTGTGAACAGCAGAGAACGTGGCCTCCTCTTGAGGGGCTGTGGCGACAGGCTGCAGCCCAGGCAGCAGGTGATCAGTCAGGGTCACATCTGATCTTTTGGGAGGATGACCTCCTTTACAGCGAGCCTAAGGTTGCTGAGCCTGGGTCAGCCTGTGTGCTGGTGGTACCCCAGTGCTTCAGAGCATTCCTACTGGGGTTGGCTCATGATGTGCCATTGGCCGGACATCTGGGGTAGATTAAGACCTTCGAGAGGCTGGTCACCAACTTTCATTGCCCCAGATGCGCAGGAGCTCACTGCAGGATATGTGAAACTTGCCAGGCAAGTGAGAAGAGTGGTGGGAAGATCAAGGCCCTTTCCAGTTGTCAGTACCCCATTCGAGCGAGTGGGCATTGACATCGTGGGGCCTCTGGACCCCAAGACAGCCATGGGCAACAGATTCATCCTGGTCTTGGTGGAACATGCTACCGGTACCCTGAAGCCATCCCACTCAGGACAGTGACGGCCCCATGGTGGGACGTGCACTGATGGGGATTTTCTCCCGTGTGGGGTTCCCCAGAGGGGTACTAACTTCATTTCCAAATATATGAAGTCCCTGGGGAGGAGGGTAGGGTAACTTACAAGTTTACGACTCCTTACCACCCCAAGGTAATGGGCTGGTTGAGAGATTCAACCGGAACCTTAAGGGCATGATTTTGGGCCTCGAGGTGCCAATGAGGTGTAAGTGGGGCGTCCTCTTGCCATGCCTGCTGTTTGCTTACCGTGAGGTGCCCCAGAAGTCCTTAGGGTTCAGTCCCTTTGAACTGCTCTATGGTCACCCGGTAAGAGGACCTCTGAGTCTGGTCAAGGAAGGCTGGGAGCAATCTCCCAGGAAACCTCCCCAGGATGTGTTTAGTTACATGCTGGCCTTCAGGAACCAGACTCTGCATTTCAGAAAACATGCTGAGGCAAATCTGGAAGCCAGCCAGGAAGAGCTGAAACGCTGGCACGATCAGAATGCCACTCTGATTGAGTTTCAGCCTGGTCAAAGGGTTTGGGTCATGGCCCCAGTGGAGGCCTGTGCGCTCCAGGATAAGTGGACTGGCCCCTTTGAGGTGGTGAGGTGGTGGAGCTCAAGAGTCCTGTTACCTACATGGTGGACTTGCGATCTCCCAGGAACCCCTTGCAGTCCTGCATGTTAACCGCCTGAAGCCCCCCTTTGAGAGGTCTGAAGTGGGCATGCTTCTGGTCACAGATGCTGGAATGGAAGAGGAGAGTGAGCCTCTTCCTCACCTCCTGTGTGCAGAGGAACAAGATGGGTCAGTGGAGGGTGTGGTCCTCTCCACCACACTGACCACTGAGCAGCAGAGCGATTTTCACCAACTGTTGGGGCAATTCAGTGATCTGTTCTCCCTGGTGCCTAGTGTCACTGATTGGTGCGTCCATGACGAGACACTGGGGACAGTCCTTCTATTAAGCACAAGGCTTACCTAGTGACTGACCGGGTCAGAGCATGCATTAAGGAGGAGGTCTCCAAAATGTTTGCTTTAGGGGTGATTGAGTCCTCTAGCAGCCCTTGGTCCAACCCCTTGGTCCTGGTACCAAAAGCTGCCATGCCTGATGCCACCCAGAACTTCGGTTCTGCTTGGACTACCGAGGTCTCAATTCAGTCACGAAGACTGACGCGCACCCCGTCCCCAGAGCTGATGAGATTATAGATCGGCTAGGGCTGCCCGGTACCGCAGCACTTTTGATTTGACATCTGGGTATTGGCAGATCGCCTTGACTGATGGGGCAAAGGAGAGGTCAGCATTCTCCACACCAGATGGGCACTACCAGCTCCGGGTGATGCCCTTTGGGATGAAGAATGCCCCTCCCACCTTTCAGCGGTTGGTCAACAGGGTGTTGGTTGGGCTGAAAGATTTCAGTGCCACCTACCTGGATGACATTGTGAACTGGACTGAAGTGGAGTGGTGTGGCTCACTGGTTAGAGGCAGCAGACCCGGAAGCAGAGAGCGGCCCGGGACCAGGGTTCAATTCCCGACGCGGCAGGGTCGCTGACCAGGGTCAGCGGACTCGATAATTCTCGCCTCGGTGCCTACTCTAACCAGGGATCACACTCGGCAACTCTGGGCATTAGCTTGCCTCATCTCTACAACAGCCCCCCACATTCGCCGGGGATGCCTGGTTTCACCTTGGAGATACCCAGTAGGGACCATCTCACAGGGATAGCCAGGACGGGCTCCCCAGCGGTCTACAGCGCCACGACGCCTCAGGGCAGCAGTGCGCTTTACAAGACACAGACATTTACAGACATTTACCTGTCAGAAAGCTTTTGACGCCCTTAAGACTGCCATGTGCCCAGCACCTGTACTTCAGGCACCCAACTTTTCAAAAGAGGTGCTTGTGGTGACGGATGTGCCATGGCAGCAAGATAGAAGAGAGAGCAGTCATAATTGGGAACAGGGAAAATACTCAGCAACTTAGAGGTTGAAATACACTTCTCCTGACCGATGACAATCTGCTTGTTGGGAACAAGTGGTGGGATTTGTTATCCCTCATTTGTCCCAGAGCTCCCATGCCCCTATGGACAATAAACCGAAGCGTGTGGAAGATAATGTCGATCGTGCCTCCACAAGGTTGTAACCATCATGAAACACCCATGAAGAGTTGTATGTTCAGGCAAAGTCATTGGGGGTGCTCCCCGTGCTTTGGGTAAGCCTTGATCATTGAAATACTGCAGGATTTATAGAGATCGTCTTGGAGGATAGAGTGGAGACCAACATCCTCAAATGCTAGTTGTGAGAAAGTGGCTCTATATATACTGGACCAGAATAAGGTACAGTGTATATAGAGTCCACAAACCCCAGAGGTATAACAGAGGTTAAAGCCAGGCGTGGCCTTACTCTCCAAAGTGGTAGCTTGGTCGAGCAGTAAGGCAGTACCAGAGGACAGTGTAAAGCATTTGTTGTACACACTCCGTCAGCAAAAGGTTTCACACACTCAAGAACTGAACTCTAGGCCAATTGTTTTTATATCCAAATATATATAGTGTTTTTATTTTTAGAACCAACCAGTATCAAAATATACTTTTCTCGATATGTGTACTCTCATGTAATTACTTTGCAAAGAGGCAATAAACTTTGTGAACACAATAGATACAATGGTTGCAGCAGGCAACACAATTCTAAACACAATTTAACATTGAGCTCAATAGGTTTTTCTACATGAATGCAGCTGATTACTTTATAGATTACTTTTGTAACTTCAGGACTGGATCCTAGATTCAGTCCTGGGGTCTAAGCTGAAAACAGTTTAGTAAAAACGTTTTAGTTATTGCAATGATTTTGAAAGAATATAAAGGTATTTTAAAAGTTGACACTTTTCTGTGAAAAACCAGCAATGTTATCCAATGGAAGGAAATTCAAAGCACAGTTACACACTATGCATAGATGGCGACCT
Organism: Lissotriton helveticus; assembly: GCF_964261635.1. Lineage (NCBI taxonomy): Eukaryota > Metazoa > Chordata > Amphibia > Caudata > Salamandridae > Lissotriton > Lissotriton helveticus. Next base: position 1,209,499,373 of record NC_136065.1, read on the forward strand.
AGTTTTGGGCCCGGATGTTTGCAGTTTGTTTTGTTGTAGAAAGTCTTTCGGAGTCACGAGATAGGCGACTCCTCCTTAGGATGATACTGCGCATAGGCATTGGCTCCATCCCCAGATAGTTTTTCGCCATTAGGGAAGTGATGGAGTGATGGAGCTGTGCAAGAAGTTGTGATGTCCATGTGATTTGTATCTAATTGAGATAATACTGGAACAGATAAAGGTAGCCGGGGAGGCGGGTGGGCATGTGTAACTCTGCAGCTCTACATGCCAAGAACAGATGCATACTGGTAAGTAGCATTTTCCGTTCGATGCATACGAGCTGCAGATTACACACTATGCATAGATTGTATAGCAGTACCCACACCTAGCGGCGACCACCCTTATCTGTTGCAGTTGTTTGAAACAGTGTTTTTAATACAGCTTGGCCCACAGTGGCTTGTTTAGTTTGCACATCTACACAATAATGCTTTGTGAATGTGTGCGGTGTAAGCCATGTAGCTGCTTTGCATATGTCATCTAAGGGGATGTTCCCTAAGAATGCCATTGAAGCCCCCATCTTTCTTGTTGAGTGGGCTTTTGGAGGAATTGTTAATGTGCCTTTTGCTTTTTGGTAACAAATTTGTATGCATTTAACTATCCATCTGGCGATCCCTGATTTTGATATAGGGTTGCCTTTATGTGGTGGTGAAAAAGGCACAAAAAGTTGTTTTGTTTTACGAAACGATTGTGTTCTTTCGATATTGTACAGCAGTACTCTTTTAACATCTAAGGTGTGTAGGGCCCTTTCTGCGACTGTTTGATGCTGCGAGAAGAATACGGGCAGCTCAACGGATTGATTTAGATGGAATGGTGAAATGACTTTAGGCAGGAATTTGGGATTAGTACGAAGAACCACTTTGTTATGATGCATTTTCAAAAAGGGTTCTTGAATGGTAAATGCTTGTAGTTCACGAACTCTTCTAAGAGAAGTAATTGCTACCAGGAAAGCTACTTTCCAAGTTAGGAATTGCAATTCACATTTATGTAGTGGTTCAAAGGGAGGACCCATTAACCTTGTAAGAACAATGTTTAGGTTCCACACTGGTGCTGGTGGCGTTCTGGGAGGAATTATTCTTTTGAGTCCTTTCATGAAAGCTTTAATAGCTGGTACTCTAAACAGAGACAGATGTTGTCTGTTTTGTAAGTATGCTGCAATAGCAGCAAGGTGTAGTCTGATAGACGTATAGGCTAAGTTAAACTTTTGAAGGTGTAAAAGATATCCTATGATGTGTTGTATAGACACGTCTAAGGGATCTGTTTGGTTATTTTGGCAGTATATGACAAAGCGTTTCCACTTAGCAGCATAGCATGCTCTGGTAGTGGGACGTCTAGCTTCTTTAATGATGTTCATCCATTCTAGAGGTAGGTTGAGGTAACCAAACTCTATGACCTCAGGAGCCAGATCGCTAGGTTGAGCTGAGCTGGGTCCGGGTGTCTGATCTCCCCATGTTTCTGCGTTAGTAGTCGATTTAGTTTTTGATGTGGCACCACAGACATTTGCAGCAGTATGGTGTACCACGGTTGTCTTGCCCAAGTTGGAGAGACTAGAATGAGTGTCAGGGAATGTTGTTTTAGTTTGCGCACCACTAAGGAAAGTAGTGGGAGAGGAGGAAAAGCGTATGCAAATAGTCTTGACCAGTTCATCCATATCGCATTGCCCTTGGACAAATGATGTGGGTATCTGGCGGGAAAGTTTTTGTGGGTGGAAAAGAGGTCCATCTGAGGTTGTCCCCACATTTGGAAGAACGGATGAAGAACTTGCGGGTGAAGCTCCCACTTGTGGATCTGCTGTGTTTGTCGACTTAGCAGATCTGCGATGGTGTTTTGTACACCTGGGACGTGTTGGGCTAAGAGGAAGATTTTTAGCGGTATAGCCCATCTCCATATCTGCTGAGCTAACTGAGAGAGCTGCAGAGAGTGTGTCCCTCCTTGTTTGTTTATGTAGTACATAGCTGTCATATTGTCTGTGCGGACTAAGACAGCCTTGCCTGACACGTGAGTTTGAAATGCTTTCAGAGCTAGAAACACGGCTAGCAACTCCAAATGATTGATATGGAGTAACTTTTGTTGCGGTGTCCACCTGCCCTGCATGGTGTGCTGCGGGAGATGGGCTCCCCAGCCGAAGAGCGATGCGTCCGCTGTCATGACTATTTGGGGAACTGGCTCTAGAAACGGTCATCCCATGGAAAGGTTTTCGGTGTTCCACCATTGCAGAGAACGATGAGTCCGACCGTCTACCAACACTAGGTCTGTTAAGTGACCTTGAGCCTGGTTCCATTGGCGTGCTAGGCACTCTTGAAGTGGACACATATGCAGTCTTGCGTGAGGTACTACAGATATGCAAGATTCCATCATTCCTATGAGTTGCATGAACACTCGAGCTGGTAGCGAGTGTTGTGGTTTGAATTTTGTTAGGAGAGTTTGTACACTTGTTATCCTGGCTGGAGGGATAAGCTAGTGTTAATTGGGTGTTTATTGTAGCGCCGAGATATTGTTGTATGTGCGAGGGGTGCAGGTGCGACTTGACTTGATTTACCGTGAATCCCAAGTCGTGAAGCAGTTGAATAGTAGCTTAAGTGTTTTGCACACACTGTTTGTGTGAGCTGGCTTTTATGAGCCAGTCGTCCAGATATGGGAAGACGTGAATGTGCTGTCGTTTTAGGTGTGCCGCTACTACTGCTAGGCATTTGGTGAACACCCTTGGCGCTGTTGTGACTCCGAATGGGAGCACTTTGAAATGGTAATGTTGTCCGTCTAGCACAAATCTGAGATATTTTCTGTGTGGATGGGAATATGAAAGTAGGCGTCCTTGAGATCTAGAGTGACAAGGAAGTCGTTTAATACCAGTAATGGGAGGACTTGTTGTAATGTGACCATATGAAAATGATCGGACTGTATGTAAATGTTTAGAGGTCTGAGGTGTAGGATGGGTCTTAGAGATCCGTCCTTCTTTGGTATTAGGAAATATAGGGAGTATACTCCTTTGTTTTTCTGATGCTCTGGAACTACTTCTATTGCATTTTTCGGCAGGAGTGATATTACCTCCTGTCTGAGCAATGTTAAATGTTCCTGTGACATTGGACGTTGCTTGGGTGGTATGTTTGGGGGGGGTAGATGTTAGTTCCAGACAATAACCTAATTGAATTATTTGGAGCACCCACCTGTCTGATGTGATGTTTCAACAGGCTGGCAGGTCCTGTTGAAGTCTTCCCCCGACAGGAGTGGAATGAGGCGGGGAAAGGGAGTTTTTGGGCAGGGGTAGAGGCAGAGCGTGAGTTGTTATTTTTGCCTCTGCCTTTGTTATTGTTACCCCTGTACCCACCCCTTTGGTAGCCTTTACTGTAGGTAGACTGTGTAGGGGCTTTGTACGAGGTGGAAGCTGTGTCTGAAGTGTATCACCTGGTGGCACCTCGATAGTTTGAGCGACGAAATGAACGCCTGGGAGCCTGCGACTGCAGGGTTCCCATGGATTTAGCGGTGTCTGTATCTTTTTTCATTTTCTCTAATGATACATCTACCTTGGGTCCAAATAGGTGTTGTTCGTCAAAGGGTTGGTTAAGAATGGCGTTTTGTACCTCGGGTTTGAACCCTGATATGCGCAGCCAGGCGTGTCTGCGTAGCAAGACGCTGGTGTTAACTGCCCTTGAGGCCGTGTCTGCTGCATCGAGGGCACACCTAATGGAGGTGTTTGTGATGTTTTTACCCTCCTGGATGAGCTTGTTTGCTCTATCCTTGTACTTGTCAGGAAGGTGCCTCATTAGTGACTCTAGCTCATCGTGCTGTGACCTGTCATATCTGGCTAGCAGTGCCTGTGTATTGGCGATACGCCACATGTTTGCTGCTTGAGACGCTGTTCTTTTGCCTGATGCGTCAAGTAGCTTAGACTCTTTATCTGGTGGTGCAGCCTCACCCGAAGTTTGTGAGTTTGCTCTCTTGCATGCGTTGGAAACTACAAGTGAGTCTAGTGGTACTGGGCCTTTAATATATGCTGGGTCTGATAGGGCAGCTATATATTTTTTCTCTATTCGAGGGTTAATGACCCGAATTCTGACTGGGTCTTTGAAGACTTCAGGAGCATGCTTAATCACTCCTTTAAGCATGGGCAAGATAGATGAAGACCTTTGTGCATTGTCGAAAGTGTCCATAGGAAGTCTTCCTCAACAGGGTCTGTATAAATGTCTACACCATGATAATGTGCAGCCCTGTGAATTAATTCGTTAAACCCTATAGTGTCTTCTGGTGGGGAAGGCCTTGAGGGGTATATGTCATCCTGAGGGACATTTGGGACATCTGGGGTAGTATAATTGTCCCACGGGTCTGGGGATCCTGTGGGCGTTGTTGGATCAGGTGTGTTACCCCCCATATCGTCAGAGCTATCATCCCTGTGTGGTGTGATAGGAGATGCTGGAGAATGCTGTGGTGGTGGTGATGGTACAGGTGAAAGAGAAGGGGAAGGCAGTCTTAAGGGAGAGGTAGCCATGTCCTTTTTCTTTGAATGCGGAGCTGGAGCTGGTGTGTCCAGTGGTCGCTTCTTTGCCAAAACCAGGTGTCCAGTGATTGGGTCCTTGGCCAGAGTCTTTTGAGCAGGGTCTGTGTAGGATAAATCCACTGCAGGGGGTTGTTCTTTTGGTGCGGAGGGAGTCTTGTGCACCGAGTTGGCTTGCTTTGGTTTTTTGGCAACATCTTTCACTGGGGAGGCAGCCGCCTTTTTCAGCTCCGAAGCTTTTTTCAGTTCCGACTGTTTTTTCGGTTCCGGTATAGTTTTTGGATCCGATGACCTTTTCGGATCCGATCTTTTCGGTTCCGGTGGCGTTTTGGAATCCGAAGCGGGCTTGCTTGGTTCCGGCCTGGGATTTGGTGCCGAAGGGGTAGTAGTGTGCTTCGGTGCCGATGACTTGAAAGTCGGGGCCGTGGTCTTTTTCGGTGCCGGTATGTGTGCGCCGGCACCGTGTGAAGGTCGACTCGAGCTCGAGTCGCCTCAAGGCTTGGTTAGCTTAGCCGGACCCGAAGGTGGGACAGTAGAAGCGGTTTGACGGTGTGCACCCGAGCTGGAGGGCGAGGGTGTGACCGGGGCCTTCTGTGTCGAGGAGGGGTCGGGGTCGACTGTCTTACTTACGACCCGCTGCGCTGGAGTGATGTCCTCGACTTCGGAATCGTCCTCTTCGGAGCTGCTGTCGACGTCGTGCTGTTCAGGGACGTTGACGCCCTCCTCGAAGATGTCATCTGGAATCGGAGCTGAAGATCTTTGAGCCATTGTTCTCCTCGCTCTTTGGTCCCGGATAGTCTTTTTGTTAATTTCAAATTTGTTTTATTGGTTTCATGAGCAACAGTATACAAAACATTGCATGAAATACGTAGCAGGCATATACGGCAATCAGGCAGAGAAATATATAATGTCCAGTAGTCACATGTGTGGTTACCTGTATTCAGTGAGGCCATAACGCAATGCTGGGAGTTAAAACACTCCATTTGGTATGGCAATGAAGTCATAAGAAGGAAAAACCCCAACTGTAGCCCCATCCCACCCCCCAACTCCCTTCCCCCCCCAACTCCCTCCCCGCCCCCCCCCCCCCCCCCCCCACCCCACCCAGTGTGTCGAACAAATGGGACAAGCAAAGTCATAGTCCTGTAGTGGTCGGGTCGATATCAGCATTCAGATGAGTTTGCGGGATCTTTCGCAGTCTCAGTGAGTCGTAAAATACGCAGGTACTTGGGGCATGTGATCTCATTGAATTCCTTGGACAGAAGGGAAAGTAGCGGGAGCCACACTTTCTGATAAGCAGCCGTGGAGTGAGTGAGTGAGCGTGGCGTGAATGCGCTCCATGCCCAGGGCAAACCATATTTTGTGTAGCCAACCCGTGTGTGGGGGTCTGGTGGTGGAACCCCACAGGGACAGGACGTGTTGTGTTGCGGCTTGCATGGCAACCCCCATCTGGCGGCCCCTCTGAGATTTTAGGGGGAAGGTGAGTGCATTGGGTAGGCCCAGGAGGGTGTACGCTGGGAATCTGGGGATTTCCGTGTCGAATGTGGAGTCGCTCTCGTCCAGGACAGCCTTCCAGTAGTCCTGGACTTCGCGGCAATCCCAGAGGAGGTGAGTCAAGGTGCCCAGTTCCGCGCATCCTCTCCAAAAGAGCGCGCTTCGTGTAGGGTTACCCTTGTGGAGCCGGACCGGTGTGAAATGCCAGTATTTGGCCAGTTTTGTCGCCGCCTCCCTAGAGGCAGTGCTGCGGGTGGTGTGGGCAGCCCTGTAGTATACAGACCGCCATTCTTGGGGTGATAAGGCCCTCCCAAGCTTCGCCTCCCACCTCCTCTGGCCCGCCGATCTGCCCGGGGGGAAAGCTGGAGTGAGCATTTTGTAAAGGTCCGTTATGAGGTGCTTGTCTGAGTCTTTCGTCACCAGCCACTTCTCAAAGGTAGTCATGGGCCTGCCAACCAGGGGTGCAACGTCGGTGTGGGTAAGCCAGTGTCGGAGCTGGAAGTACTGGAATAAATGGGGAGAAACGACATCATAGCTTTGGGTAATGTCTTTAAGGGAGAGGAAGCCCTTTAAGTCGAAGAGATGACCGGGGGAGAAGCTACGGATGTCTTGCCATTGCGGGAAGGCCCCAGGGGTGTTGCCCGGCGGGAACTCTGGGTTATCCAAGACAGGCGTTAGAGGAGCGGGGAAGGTGGTGAGTCCTCTTTTGACCGCCACCGCGTTCCAGACCTGCATGACAGTACGAGTGATGGGAGACTTCAGGAGGTAACGTGGCCGGTGTTGTCTGAGAAGGAAAGGGACTTTCCAAAGGGAGGTACCTGCCATAGCCTTATCTTGGAACAACCAGCGCTTCTCGGATTCCGGTCTAAACCACTCCACCAGATATCGAAGCTGAGCCGCCTGGAAATATTGCAAAAGATTGGGGACACCCAGTCCCCCCTCGTCTGGACTCCTGTACGATAGGTGTTTGTGTAGGCGCACCCGTTTGCCCTCCCAGATGAAATGCTGGATGGCGGCCTGCAGGGTCTGAATGGTGCCTGCAGGGGGGAACACCGGGAGAGTCTGAAAAAGATACAAAATTTTAGGCAGGGCCGTCATCTTGATCGCTGCGACACGGCCCAGCCGGGAAAGGGGTTGTTTGGCCCAGCGTGCGAGGTCTGACCGAATCCGGGAGGACAGAGTCGTATGGTTGAGGGCTAACGTGGAGGCTGTAGAAGCAGTAAGAGTGACGCCCAGGTAAGGGAGCTGTGCCGCTGACGGAATTTCTCCGCCGTAGGCTGGTGGAGTGGCGTGCGTTGGGGCGTTCTTGCCCAAGGGTAATATAAGGGATTTCCCTTTATTGATTTTGAAGCCGGAGACGGCTCCAAAAGCTTCCAGTTCCGCCAAAAAGGTGGGGATGGAGCAGTCTGGACCATCCAGAGCGGCGATGATGTCGTCGGCATAGAGACCTATCACATGGGGTTCCCGGCAAAAGGTCATCCCACGGATGTTGGGGTTGTCTCTGATTTTTTGCGCTAGGGGTTCTACATAGAGGGCAAACAAGAGGGGCGAAAGGGGACACCCCTGCCTCGTGCCCCTCTGAATTTCAAAAGGATCAGAGCGTAGACCTCCTATGCGGACACGAGCCTGTGGACGGTGGTAGCAACTCGCAATCCAGGCCTGAAAGCGGTCCCCCACCCGGAAGCGTCGCAGGACTTGCTGTAGGTAGAACCAGTCCACACGATCGAACACTTTCTCCGCGTCAATTGCCAATAACGCGGAGTCCGAGTTTTGGAAGTGGGCTTTATCAATCAGGTGTAGAATGCGTTTAGTATTGTCGCTGCATTGACGATTTGGGACAAAGCCGGACTGATCCGGCTCCAGAATTCCGGGCAGGCACGGACCCAGGCGCGCAGCTAGGATCCCCGTAAAGATCTTTAGGTCGAGGTTAAGTAGGGATATGGGGCGGAACGTGGGGCAGCTTGTAGGTTTTTTGCCCGGTTTAGGAAGCACAATGATCTCGGCTGCCAGCATGTCTGGGGGGGATAGAGCTCGGTCCTTCGAAGGAGTTGAAGAGTCGGGTGAGGACCGGGGCCAGCAGCTGGCTGAAGGTTTTGTAGAACCCGGATGAGAAGCCGTCTGGCCCTGGGGACTTAAGAGGGCGGAGGCAGGAGATGGCAGCTAAGACTTCGTCTAGGCGGATAGGGGCATCGAAGGAATCTGCATTGTCCTGAGACAGCTCTGTTACGGATAGTCTTTTTGGAGCGGAAAGAGGCACAAGCTGAACAGTCTTTCGCCTCATGCTCCGGAGAGAGACAGAGGTTACACACGTCATGCAGGTCGGTGTGGGGAAACTTCGACCCACATTGAGGACACTTTTTAAATGGTGTCCTTTCCATTAACTGGAGTTGAGGCCTAGGTAGGCCCGAAGGCCGTCGACGACGACCGGAATCGAGATCCTCGATGTTTGAAGATTAGCGTAGACTGGAAATCGTTCGAAACTAAGTTTTGAAGTTTTTGGTGAGGATTGTGCGCCGAAGGAAATCGGTTCCAACACGGAGCGCTGGAACACATCCGAGCCCGGTGGCGGAAAAAAACAAAACAAAAGCCGATGCCCATGCGCAGTATCATCCTAAGGAGGAGTCACCTATCTCGTGACTCCGAAAGACTTTCTACAACAAAACAAACTGCAAACATCCGGGCCCAACACTAGGTGGCCTTCTATGCATAGTGTGTAATCTGCAGCTTATATGCCTCGAACAGTAGGTTCTCGTTACTTTTGTAATCCAGTACGGGACTCCTAGGTTTAGCACTGGGGCCTCTACCTAAGACAGGTAAGTGATTACGTTTTAGTAGTTGGTACTATTTTCAAGGAATATTTGTACTTTTCAAAAGTAGACACCGAAGAAATTTCATAGAAAAACAGTCAATGGTTTCCTATGGCAGAAATTTAGATTACTAGCAAACACAGTTGTGATTACTTTTGCGGTTCAGTACTGGGCTACAAGGTACAGTACTGGTCACAGGTGAGTAATTCGAAATTCGTTATTCGGCTGATTTTAGATTAATATTTTAAAGTTTCAAAACTTCACACTTAGGAGAAATTTCGAGTCAAACAAGTCAATGTTATCCTACGGCAGAAAAGTGAGTCGTCGCTTTTCAGGCGAGTACTCAACTGGTGAAGTTAAGGTTCCGGGCATAGACTCAGGGGTCCCCCAGAGTCAGGTAGGTACAGTTGGTACACCCTCTGCGGCACAGGGGCGGCCGGGTGCAGAGGTAGTTGGGCCCAATGTTATCCAATGAGAGGCAGGGTGCATTCGGTTGGTGGCTGCTGGCTAGCAGGCCACACGGCTGTGGGAGCTGGGCTCCTGGTCACTTGATCAGGGCAAATGGGGAAGTAGGATAGGACAAAGGTTGCACTCCCAGGGGCATTCGGGCGGCTGGGTGCAGAGTGCTTTTGAGCCGTCGGGCGCTCAATGTTATTCAATGAGGATCTTTAAAAGGGAACAAAGGCTGCAGGCTCGGGGATGGTGGATCTTCTGGAGAGACCAACACCTCGAGGGGTAAGTTGGCATCTTGGAGGATAGATAGACACCCAGGAGTTGGGAACAGGGGGCCGTGGGGCGCCGGGTGCAGGGGTGTCTTTTGAGGTCGGGAAATCTTACCCCCTGCTGGTCGCGGTCGGAGGGGTCCTTTGTCCTGAGGCTGCAGGCGTCGTCTGAGTCGTCGAGGAGGGTCCTTGGGCACTGGATTCCAGGTCAGAATCGCCGGGGGGACGTCCTCAGGGTCTTGATTCACTCCGGCCCAGGCCAGCTTGGCGGGTGCAGAGTGTGCAGGGTTCACGGTTCCGGGTTTATGCCAGGGCTTGTTACTTGCTTTGAGCAGTACCACTACTCGTGGGAGACTGAGGTAGTCCGAGTCACAAGGCAGTCAGGTCCTCCGGGGTTTTTGAGGTTGCTGACCGCCGGAGTTTAGCAGGAGCAGGTTCGAGGGTCGACGGGCCGGTAGGGCTGGGGCCAAGTCAGTTGGTGTCTTCCTCTTTTTAGCAGCTGCATGGCAGGTCTTTGTGTTCCTTGTTCTTCTTTTTTGTTTCGGAATCTGGATCTGTGGAAAAAGTGTTCAGGATGCCCGTAAATACTAAATTTAGTGGCGGTACAGGTAGGGCAAAAGCAGGGACCAATAGGTCCCTGTCCTGGGGTGGGTACACCCCCTAGCCTGCTCCTCTCCTGTGGGAGGGGGCAGGAGCCTAGCTGTGATTAGGCAGGGCTCCCCATCTTCAAGATGGCCGGAGCCCGGGGTCGTGCTTTACCTCGTCTCCCCCACCTGAGGGGTGGGGTTGGCACAGGCTGGCACACGCCCCTTCCTGATGTAGCTTTTCCCGCCAGTCTTCCCGCCAGTCTTCCCGCCAGAGTGGGCTGGTGGGGGCCAGTGGCTGGGTACAGCAAATGGTCTGGAGTAGCTTTCAGAGGTGGCAGGCCTTTGAAGCTTCCCCCTGCCCACCCTGGGGGTGGAGACCTAGCACCTCGCCCAGGATCTGCATTGTTGCAGGCCCAGGAGAGTGACTCTCCACCCAGGGGTCCAGCAACATGTCCGCTGTGTGGCCGCCTAGGTAGCCTCTCAGTCCAGACGTGGATTGTGGTTGGGTTTCAGGGGGCATCTCTAAGATGCCCTCTGTGGTGCATTTTTCATGAAATCCCACACTAGCGTCAGTGTGGATTTAATGTGCTGAGAAGTTTGATACCAAACTTGTCAGTCTTCAGTGTAGACATTATGCTGTTGTGAAGTTCTTAATGTCGACCTCCCAGCACCATACACTCTTAATGGCATCACTACACTTACAGTGCCCAGGAATGGCCCTGGGTACTATAGGGACACAGGGCTCATGCACCTGTGCCCACACCACTGGCATAGGGCACCCAGCTAGAGGGGTAACTGATGTATGCCGGGGCAGTGCGTTTGTGGGCATGGCACACTGGGATGTGTGCCATGTCGACTCTTTGTTTAGTTCGGTACTTAGGCACTCAGCCTGCAAAGGCAGTGTGTGGGTGCCAGGGTACAGGGCCCCTAAGGGTGGCACAATAAATGCTGCAGCCCTTAGGGGTCTTCTCTGGTCACCATGCCCTGGGTACCTAGGGTACCATTTACTAGGGGCTAACAGGTGGCCAGAGATGCCAATCGGTTTTAGTTTTAACACAGTTTTAGGGCAGAAACACAGGCCCTGGGTTCCTGATTGGCAGGGACCCAGAGCACACCAAGGAAAAAGTGCATCAGGTATCAGGCAAAAAGTGGGGGGGGTACTGCAACAGAAACTCACTTTCTTACACTAGTGTAGGCGTGGGATTAGGGACGACCGTGACACCAAGTTGAGGGGTTAACGATGGCTTTATTTTTATCACCCTGGTAGGTTTAGACATTAAAGTCTTTCTGTTCCTCAGAGTCAGTCTTTCACGGGCAAACGCACTGGGGTCCGTGGCGGAGGTCTGTTTTCTCCTTTCCTTGGTCGTGGAAGGGGTTAAGGTGGTTCTGCCGTGGCTTCGGAAGATGGATGGCTCTCCGTGGCTTCAGGCTCCGGTGCATGTAAGGGAACCAACAGAAAAGGGAGCCGTTAGGGTTCAGTCCTCAATGAGGTCGCACCAGGGGGGTCCGGGGGATGTGAGGGAAACCCAGTGTACAGTGCCGCTTCACTCTACAGTGCTCTCGGTGCTCGTGAAGGGGAGGGGAAAATTAGGTAGAAGTAGGGGTGGGTAGGGATGCGCGGAAGGGGAAGGAACACAACACAGGGTAGGTACGAACTGGGGCTGTACACGATCTACACGTTCTCACTTCGCCTCCCCAACCAAGCCGCCCAACGCCGCCGTACCTGTGACAGCCACACTCCTCCCTCGGGAGCGTGGCACGGCGGTCCGCAGGGTCGTTGGCCTCCTGGCTTCTCTCCGTTCCTTCCGGGTTGGTCGTCTGGGCTGGGCTTCTTCACGCTCTTCTCCTCGCTCTTCTCCTCGCCGCCTCCGTACTCCGTTCCGCTCACTTCCGCCTTTCTCTCCTCCTCCTCCGGGGTGCTTGCACACCCGACATACAGGACTTCCCGGCTTTTCTCCAATCCCGTCGCCCTTACGTCACTCTGGGGCAGGTCCTCCTTACTCTCAGCATACGCCCAGTTAAAGGAGCCGCTGATGTTATCTTCTTCTTCCGGATAGCACCGTCCTTCGTTCCGCTGACCTGGCTGAAAAGAAGGAGTCGGTGGATGGTCAGCATTGCGAGGGTCCCACCAGTCATGTATGGCAGGCGCACCCACCACGTTACAACTAGTTACAGGGAACAGTAAAGACCGTGGTTCCATTACAGAGACAAACCTAGGCACTCCAAGAGTGTGGAGGACAATGTCAAACTACTTGAAGAGGCCTAGAGAGCTCAAACATTCTAACACTATGCGATGTCCTCCATAGTCCATTGTGAGAGCAAAATGGAGATGCTGGATAATAAGGCCAAGGTCACAAAACTACAAATTCTAGGCCTGTCCACAACAGGCGAGAGGAATGATTTTCCCAGCATTTCCTGCATGCAGATGTCTTGGGTGACACAGCTAATGGTTATGTCTCACTAGTAAGTACCCAATGGATGGCCACTAGGATATCGCAAGGTCAGCGATTTGACACAGGAACAGTGTTGGTAGAGCTGGAGGGCAGTGACAGATTGCCACTAAGGCAGCGGCGGACAAGAAAAAAGACATGCTGTTCAGAGGTTCAAAGATTTACATCTTTCTGGACCGGAGCTTGGCTATCTTGAGACCCTTGCACCCAGGCCATCAAATAGGAACTTAAGGGATAGACACCGTACTATTATATCCATTAAGACTGAGCTCTTTTGAAGGGTGCAAGGTTTTCATATTTGTGGACTCTGGAGCTGCCACATCTTACCTTGCTTTCATTCATGAATGATGTGCTGGTTCACAGTGAAACAGTGGACAACAGATGGTGGATTATGGGTGACTTGTATGGGAAGAGTGCTTGGTGATTTACCTGTTTGGTATTTAATCCCTATATGTAGGCCTGAAATTTTTTGATTATTGAGTAGTAACGTTGAGTATTTTTTCTCTTTTCTCCAACCACTGTGAATTGACCAGGAGAGCTTGCTTTACTTCTCTCTTGAGACTACAGTATTGCTAATGGTTATTGATGCATATCTGATATTGCAGTTCTCTCGATTGAGATGGGGCTTGTTCTGATCTTGAGCTATGTAAATTCTGTGGCTTTCTGAAGTAAATAAAAGTAGTTTTAAAATTAAAATACAGTCACTTCATTTCCCCAAAAAAGTGTGATTAGTGTTTTGGGCCGAATGCAGACCGTTGTGACCAAAAGGAAGCACCCAGTTGTCTGTTCCCAATTGGATTTATAAAATGATTTGAGGTACAGTATTCCCCAAGGCATCCAACTTTTGTTGCAGACTGATAGGGGTTAAATCAAAGAATACCAGGTCATCTGCTTACACTAAAGAAGGATCGTGCCCTCCATTGTTATTAAGGTGAAACCAATATGCACCTCCCAACCAAGTATAATCCAAACAAAAAAAGACAGCCAAAACGCAAGCCTGTTTGAAACCATTAGGTAGCTCTATTTGCCTATTGCGAAGCACAACAGAGAAACTCCCACAAGAGCCCAATTACCTATGTGGGGCATCCTAAGGATACCAAGCTTACTTTGTGGAATCTTACAGCTCTTCAATTTGTACCATTGCTGTTCCAGGTCTGTTAGGGCTTAAACTGCTTGGAAGTTGGCAAAGCAACACAATAACACCCCATGGGCCTGCATCGACTTCTTGTCCGTGGCCCACAAACTAATGCAGTGGCCCATAGTGGAGTGACCATCACTAAATCCCCCCCTCCTCTTCACTGGGCATCAGCTTAATACCTTGCACCCATTATGAAAGAGAGACCAAAAACAACCTGCCATATATTTTTGCAACCGCGTCCATTGGACGTATTTAATGCTAGGTAGAGAGTTTAGCAGGATCCTATCTCACCAGCCTTGTGTTTTCCTCAAAAACATAATGAAAGACACATACCATGGCATTCCGTCATCCTTCTACATCGATTGCTCTGTTAAAGTGTAATGTCATATTTTGCTTTCATCCACCACAACAGTGCCAGAGCTCTTATGCCTCCTCTTTTAAAAATATATATTTTTTATGTGTACTGAATTGTTTTTTTGGTATATCACATATGTTTGCAGAATAAAATTAATAAAACTTTGCACGCTTGAATGCTTGCCAAGACCATACCTATTTGTTCTATCACTGCTTGTTCAGAATAGGTTTAACTGTTGGCCGCTTCCAAAATGTAAGAACTGAATCTCACTTAGTAATCCAGAAGTATAAAACAGAATGTTGATTGGCCCACCGATCAATATTACTTTTAATGCTGCGGATTGATTATCAACCCAGATCTGTGACTGGGGGTGAGTGTATGAAAAGTTTCAGCGCTCCGTCCATCATCTCCTTGTGTTTGCTGTGTTCGCCCTAAGTTGGCAGGGTATGCCCAGACATGGGACCCTTGCTCACTTTGCCTCTGGATTCAAGCTAGCCTGGTTGATGAAGGGTGTTAGCAAGAACCCGGTCCAAGGATGCTTGTTTCCGGTTCAGGGAAGACCTGGCTTGGCAGTTCGGGCTGGACTGTTCCCATGAGGCACAGGGTAAAGACTCATTTGCATTTAGCTAGGTATGAACTGAGGTGGCGAAGTGAGCTAAAGAATGATGATTGATTCAACCTAGATCTGTGACTGGGGGTGAGTGTCTGAAAAGTTTCAGTGCTCCGTCCATCATCTCCTTGTGTTAGTTTTGTTCGCCCTAAGTTGGCAGGGTACGCCCAGACTTGGGTCCCTTGCTCACTTTGCCACTGGATTCAAGCTAGCCTGGCTGATGAAGGGTGTTACCCAGAAACCGGTACCAAGATGCTTGTTTCTGGTTCAGGGAAGACCTGGCTTGGCAGTTCCGGCTGGTCTGTTCCATGAGGCACAGGGTCAAGACTGATTTGGATATAGCTGGGTCTGAACTGAGGTGGCGAAGTGAGCTAAAGAAGGATGATGAATTCAACCCAGATCTGTGACTGGGGGTGAGTGTCTGAAACGTTTCAGCGCTCCGTTCATCATCTCCTTGTGTTTGATTGATTATCAAGGCCATCTGCTTGACTAATTTCATTATTGGAATCGCTTTCTTTATCCAAAGTCTCATAATCCTTTACAATTGGGTGAAAACGTTTTCCGTAATGTTTTTTGAGCAGATTCATTCTCAAACACCCTCAAAGCTACTTTTTTGTAGTGCGAGTTTTGGAAGTCTATGTCCATGTTTACTTCATCAATTATTCCTTCCAGAGATTCCTTCAGGTCTGATGTAGCTTTTAGGATTTTCTCCTGGTGCAGCGTGATGTTCTAGTGCGGTCTCCACTTTACGCAGTGTATGTGCCTCATCACCTCCTCTGGATCTCTCCGGGAGAGACTTCTCTGTTCTTGGTTTCCAGCATGCTTCCTCTTCTAAATACCATGTCAGGTGGAGATCAACAAGTGGATAATTTCACTGACTTGCAATCCACCACATGGAACAGAGATACCAGCCCCATGCGCCAGGCTAACAATCTTTACATCTGGAGAAGTGTGGCTCACCGATTAGAGCGGCAGACCCTGAGGCAGAGGTCTGGCCCGGGACCAGGGTTCAATTCCCGACGCGGCAGGGTCTTGGGCTCAATGTCCACGGACTCGATAATTCTCACCTAGGTGCCTACTCGAATCATGGGTCCCACTCTGCAACTCTGGGCAATAGTTTGCTTAATCTCCACAACGACCCCGAAAGCGCTAGGATGCCTGGCCTCACCTTGGGGGTGCCCAGTAGGGAGCATCTCACAGGGAAAGCCAGGAAGGGTTTCACAGCGGTATACAGCGCCAGGATGCCTGAAAGGTGATAGTGCGCTTTACAAGTATACATACATTTACATCTGTCCAGAGCATCTCTTGAGTGTTCTTATATCATTATCCAGTATTCAAATACAGCAGGGAGAGAGAGCTAACGAGCACCCATAAAAGTAGGCCCTATAAGTGTAAGACTACATCATACAGTGCTTTACCCTGAATCTCCTCTTATCAGGATTCCCCCGATCTGAGCTGCCCCTGGGACAGCAAGCCTCTAGAACCAGATGTTCCCTTTCACCGATCGCCAAAATCACTGAATGAAGGAACTGCGGTGGCCCATTTAATAAAGGTTATTTGATACGTTCGGAGAACTCTATGAGAACATGTGCAGTCACATCACTGGCTGGTCACAGTGCTACCACTGTAATACCATCCACACCAGGATGCTTTAAGCAAAACACACTCAACCTTTGGCACCACACACACTAGGAAATGAATCCCCAGTTGAAGCCAAATTGACTAATCGCCAAAACGTTTCGATATCCTCTGAATTAATTGCTTCACACGTTGTTCCCCAGTTGTTCTGCAAATAAAGTTTTCTTCCCTCTCAACAGGCTACATATTCCATTCAAAAAATCAAGAGATGAGCTTTATGAGCAGTGTTTCTACCTAACACCTTTAAATAATCGTTGCACTTTATATATTCTAGGTCAGTTTGAAGCATTTTTTGTCAAACTAGGCCTGAGGAAGTTTACTATGAAAAATCCATGGAGTTTTTTCTTTTCTTTATCCCTGCAAGATAATTCTCCGTGGGATCTTTAGACATGTCGCCAAAATGAACCACGTCCGGTACCTAAGCAAGATGGACAGTCAGTAGTATGTACGAACTTCAACCATTTTATTATGTTTGTATTCCAATACTAATCAAAGTTTAATCCAATGAGAGTTACCCCTGAGGAAGGGAATGGTCCCGCAATGCATTGGGTATTTCCATTTTGAAAGACACTGTTGATGGAATCAGTCTAGTTTCCGTAGGTAGGGAGTTCCAGATTCTCGGGGCAATACCTGAGAAGGATCGATTGTAGGTTTTAATTTTTTGAATTTCTTTGGTTTAAGCAACAAGGTACTGGTTTAAACCCTTAAACATTCCAAGGCAGGAGAGTAAGACCTTCTAGTTAAGTCACTCACAGTGCTCCTTTTATTATAACTAGACTCCTGAAGTGTCCAATATCTTTTTTTTTTTTTTTTTACCTAGAAGTGGGTTCTGTGAGGCTTCTAAAGTTGAATGGCACTACGTTGACACACATATTGGAAATCAGATCTATTACTTTTGAAGTTTAAGGGCCACTTTCTTTTTGTCTCACTTGGGGATGCCTATTGTCTTTTACATAAATCCTACAAAGATATTCCAGAAAAATCACCTGGCTAGGAACCAAACTCATATGGTTGCTTTAAACAGAACAAAACCTTGATAAATTTGAATCTCAATTTCAGACATCAAGTCAGTCTTTCTGCCCCAGGCCCATCAACTATTAACTTTACCAACGAAGAGCAGAACGTTGCTTTGGCTTTTTGCACAAAAACATTTACAGGACCCATTAAATCGATATCAAAAGAGTTCAACGATAAACCTGGTATTTTACAAAAGAAATCTACAATTTTGGATCAAGTCATGGGACAAATTGTATTTGCTTTTTCCCTGAAATGAATAAACATTTAAATATAGCGTCTTGAGATTCTTCTCTAGAGGCTCCCACTTTTCATTCCGGTTGCTATGTAATGTTGGATTTATTTCAGCACTAGCAGTTTCCTCATCATCTAAGATTTGTTTGTCGTTCATAGATTATTTATCGGTTTCATCAGGTTTGTCCCCATTATTACCCCTTGTGAACATATCTGTATAAGATGGTATGGAAGGACAATCATGGGCAATTGACTGAGGTTGATTTGTTAGTGAGGAATCTTGATGGTACAGCTATATTGACTTTAATCTTTTTGATACTTTTCTTTTTTTACCTTTAGGCAAAAGGCCGTAGTTTGCTTTACCCAGGTAGCTTTCAAAATATGGTTCTTAAGCCCAAATACTGGACATGCCTATAAATTACCACAGGTTGATATGGGATAAATACTGAAAGAACTGAACCTGCTGGAATCCCATCAACAGTGGTTTGCCCATCAGCCATATTAGTGTTATTATGTGATTTGATTAACTCGGTACTCAACAAGACCGATTTTGTGTTTTATAAAAGTTTACTTTGCAGATGCTGATTTTTTTACTTTTGCTGATGATTCCAGTGTACCCTGTAATGTAGCTCATATGAGGAATAGGAAATCCAATGTAGTGATTACTGAAAATTATAATTGAATCATGTATGTAACACAAAGTATTACCATTGTTAAGGGAGGGAATGCGTGACATGAGCCATTTAGGTCTTCACTTCTCACGGCAGCTGGTTATAGCTTACACTAAAAGGTGAGGGGTGTGTGTTGTAATACGGTTGGGGCTTGTTTAATATTTTCCCTAATTTTGTAACTATTGCTGAGCTGTATATAAAACGTAGTCATCCTAATGCACATGGCTTGCAGACGAATAGTGGGTAATGAATAATCATACAATGAGAACTATCAACTATCATTGTGTGTCCTTACTAATTTCAGGTTACAGGGTGCGGCTTACTGACAGTTTTGTCCGTCTCCTGTCACACTGACATTTTGGAGCATAACTCGGCGGGGGAGGGGTGGGAGACCATTGGCATTTCTCCTTTTCTCAAGAGAATTGCTATCTTTTGAGGTATAGGTCATAGTGGGGTCTACTGGATGTTTCCCCAATCATTTGTGGGTTACATAACTTCCGATTAAGAACAACTTATTCTTTATCCGAAAAGTATTTGTATTTCCAACAACAGGTAGCAAACTACCCCTCTGCAAAGTTCTGTTTGGAGGTATTCCCTTAATTCTTTTGGAATGTTCACGGCAAAGCTGTGTGCAATGCCTGCTTCTGTTTCTTTTCCACTGCTTCCTCGTCTTAGTAAGTAGGGACATGTCTTTGAATGCTTTTGAAAATGCTTTACAGATGGCAGTTTTCGAAAATATTTTTTCCCCAATTATGTATTTATTCATTTTTATCCGGACTATATACCATCTCAAGATGTCTATTTTTTTAACATGAATTGATTTTTATCACATTGTATATTGTCAAGGTTTTAACTAACCATACACAATAAAGATTATATATAGTTTTGAGAAAGAAAAAAATAAGATATGCTGTAGTGACATTCATCAAAGGAGAACTGAAATATTAGACAGGAGAAGCACTGCTAGAGTTTTTGGTCTGTGTAATCATTAGTGGTGACAAATGGATTTCCTTGAGGTGGCTTTCCCACTACCAATGACTGTGTGTTTTGTCTGTCTTGTATCAGCATTTAAGATTATCATACTAGCTCTCATTTGGTCTCTCCTGAGTTGCATAGTGTGATAAGATGATTCACTTACGGAATAATCTTGAAAACGCATACTTCACAGGCTTTTGCTAGCTCTATAGTCCTTTCTCCTGATCACTGCAGTGATGTTCCACTGTGAATCCTCCAAGCATAAGGCTCTTGTTGAGAGGACCATTTTCTTGGAAGTGTACGGCATGCTTATAAATGTATTGGGACAGCCACAATCTGTGTGAGGTTTTTTTTACTTTTAAACGTTTAGGATTTTGCAAAATTTGCACGTTTTGGAACTTTTCCACAGATTCTCTTGTTAGTTTATTTTTCATATTTCGGTACAGGAAGAATTAATTGAGTAAAGCATATGTTTTATACCATTATTTGAATTCCATATCCTATTTGTAAAGTTAATAAAATCTGTGTGAAAAGTGTACAGTAGTAAGAGCACAAATAAAACCGTATATTAGCATTAAATATTTACTGTTGTTTTAGTATAGTTATTCTGATCCCTGTAGTTTGTCAATATGAGCCACATCTATGCACACAAAAGGAAAGGAGTAGGTCTTTAAACCTGTATCTAAGTATAAATCTTTACATGCATAAATTACTGTCAGCCCATGAATAGGTCCAGTAAATCCATTTTGTTATTTAACAACAATTTTCCATCAATGCCTGTATTTCCAAATGAATAGTGTAGAAAAGGATCATGGAGTGAGGAATGGCTGGGGTCAAGAGACGCGTCACCAGAGTCTGCTTTCAACATGGGTTTGGCTGACACGGTTTGCAATTTATACTGCAGGTACACATGTGCGTAAGAGCGCACACTCTTAAGCTGTGACTGAGATAAGGTGTATGAAAAGCAGAGAAGTTTGCATGACGACACAGGAAAGCTGTGAGAAATGTTTGCAAGGGGAATTGAGATGTTGATATGAAGTTGCACAAAGGAAGCAGAGGGAGATGTGTGCAGGTGGACAGTGACGTAAATATTCAGGAATATTGACAGAAAATGACATGAGTGTTTTTTTTATTATACTTTGTTTCATTAAATGTGGCATTAAATCAAGATAAGATAATAGCTTCATGGGTTGAGATGAGGATTTGGTGCATTTCCAAGTTTGATTCCAGACTAGGAGAATACTATTGCAAGATTTCCCTTTGAAATATTGATATGCTCTGACATTCTGATTCCCTTACTGTCCAGTAAGCAATGAATTGCCCTTGAGAAATCAGTCAGAGGAAATTGTTCTATACAAACCGGTATAAAGAAAAAAATAAGAATATCTAAATATGTCATGTTTAAAAGTAATTTAAAATAAGCTGAATACTTATTGCATCATCCTTAAAAAGAAAGGTTAACCATAGTTTTGAAGACCACTTCCAAATTCCATGGTGACTGCAGTTTACTGGATTTGAGGTTAACTGTGGAAAATAATTCCTAGAGGAACAACTAGTAGAAGGGGTTCTCTTCACTGGAAAGCACCAATTGAACTTAAACAACAAATATCCATTCTAGGATGGAGGCAATTAAATAACCTCTGCATTGCATTTCTTATACTCCTTACTCACACATATGAAATCTAGTCCAAGCCATTGCATGTTATGAGTGTAAAATTAATTGATTGGTATGCGGACGTTGGGGGATCTTGTTCCCATATGGTGAACACATGGCCTTGTAAGTTGATTGTGGGCCTGAGCAAGTTTGTTAACGGACTTAATGGTCTATAGGAGTGAGTTCTTTAGAGAGTGGGCTTGGCTTGAGGATAAAGGTCCAAGGACCCACTTTGATATCACACCATTAGTTCTTACCATGCAGACAAGAAGCAGGCAGGTTGGTTGGGGCCAGGAAAATTACTTTGAAATTGCAAGATCCTGGCAAAAATATTTGCTGTCTCTAATTAGGAGGATCTCCATTGAGGTGATGTGACAATTCACTAACTCACCTCTGCATGGGGCTGACAGCTAACTATCAGAAAGTGTACTCTTTTGCATTTCTTTCGTTGTAACGCTTTTTTTGTCTTCTATTATTTACTGAATTACTTCCAGTATATTTTGAGATAACATATTGTAATATTGGATTTCTGTTTGCGGCAGGTGACTCATTTTTGGATTGTTCTGACAGCCAAAGATTTCAACCCTGAGAAATATGGAGCCTTCACCAGGATTCTGTGCAGGTCTGTAATACACAACATTGAGTAGTTGAAGTTAATCCATTGGATTCTTTCTTTGATTTTTGCAGTCAGGCTAAAAACAAGTCTTATTATAGTTGAACCTAACTGTGCCTTTACAATTCCATTTGATATTTTAGCAATTTTCCTCTTGTAGGATGTACTTGAAGCACGGAAGTCCGGTAAAGATGATGGAAAGCTATATATCTGTGCTCATAAAGGGAGCCTGTCAGAGCGAAGAAAACGGGTCCTTTCTCAGTGCCGATTATGACGCTAAAAAGGCCTACCTTGCTGGCTCCATTAAAGGTAAATACGCTGACTCTATCCTGTGCAATCTAGGGTTTCTGATTGTTGCAGTGTGTCTGCTCAAGGGGGTGCGATCTGTATTCTTTACACCAACTATGCGCAATAGAGCAAAGAAAGTAATTTCAAATGGTCTAGAATTGTTAAATAGTATGTTGACTATTTCTTGCATTGGTGGAAATAACATTTGAAGTGAGGATGACTTAAAACGCTTTATTTCAGATGTTGTTTCCCAGTTTGGCATGGAGACGGTTATATTGTATACAGCACTGATGCTGAAGAAGAGAGTGGTTGTTTACCACCCACGAATAGAAGCCCTGCAGGAGTTCACCAGGTACTGCATGCTGTTGTGTGGAGCATATTTGGGCTAGCAAGACCAATCACAAAGGCACTAGTGGTCCTTACTTTTCATTAGCCTGTCTTATGCTAAATCCAGGCTCATCAATGAGATTTGCAGACAAAGTACTAAGGGTTTTCTTTTTGGCTTGGTGGCCTTGCAGAGAACTTAAAAGAATCCCTGCTTTGTAGGAGCTGGGGACACGTGCACAATGGGAGTTCAAGGCATGGAGAAGTAGGGAAATCTAGTGAGCAATTACTAATCCAGTAATTGCAATACTGGCACAAAACATGGTTTGTTGATACCAAATATTACCTCTGCACTAAATTTGTATGCAGTGTCTGTTGCCTTTTTATTCTTACAATTTAAGTGATTGAACTTCTCTCATCTCGCCCCCTTTTGTGTAAGTACAAAACTAGCTGTGCCTTGAAGTGTGATGTGTGTAATAGGTTTGTTTTCCTATCCCTGTTTTTCAAGGGTCCTACCTGCATTAGCATGGCACCGACAGGACTGGTCCATTTTGCATCCTTATGTACATCTGACAGAAGAGGAGACGGAAGCCTTGAAGGATTGTACAGGTGAAGGGGTAATGTCTGGGACTGCAAGCTGCATTAATTGAATAATGGAGGAGGATGGGGGTGGGCTCTGTATATTTGTACTGTTTGGGGGGGTTATATGTCAGAAATTAAGGGATTTGTCCAGAATCGCAGGATGTCGAGCGTTGTTGCCGAGACTCGAACCCGGTTCTCAGCTTCGAGGTCGGCCGCTCTAGCTGTAAGGCTACATCCTCTTCCCAGATGAGCTTGTGTGTCCCTAACCTGGGAAAGCAGTTGAAAATGAGACCTGTAAGATGATGAATGCAAGCATTGAGCAGTTATTATTAGGTCAGAAAAGGATACCTGGCAAATCACCAAACTAGATTGTGAGGTGGAATACAAAAGGAAAACATGCTTATAACCTGCAGCCTGCTACCTTGAACAATTAGAAATATCATGGAATAAGTGTTAAGTTTGTAGGCGGGAACTACTAGAAAGATACAAGTACTTTTCATAAAATTATGTGTACTATATATATTTACTTACAGAGGCTTTCATTCATCCCTCTTCATCTATTAGCCTGCTGTAGTGTCATTCATGTTTTGCTTCCACCCACCTCAGTACAGAGCTTGGGACACAGGTTCAGCACACTTACACCATTAGATTACTTGACTGCGAGTGACTGCACTTTTTTATTTTCTAATTCTTTTTATTTTATAATTCTTTTTATTGAGGTTTTGCATTGAGAAAACAAAAATGTGCAGCATGCTACTGGAAAAGTGACCACATTCTTTTCTTGCCCAATGTACACATTCACACTGTTAGACCTTGCACCAGCTTAGTTTTCACTGGTTTTGGGACTCTGGGCACTTTACCACCTGACCAGAGATATAAGTGTATATGCTTTGTGTCTAAAATGTATTGGCATTTGGTTTCTCCATGATTGGCATATTTGATTTACTACTAAATCCCTAGTCCAGTGCACTATTGTGTACCCAGGACCTGTAACTCAAATGCTACAAGTGAGCATGCAGCACTGATTGTGCCACCCACATGAGTAGCCCTGCAAACATGTGTCTGGCCTGCCACTACAGAGCCTGTGTGCACAGTTGTAACTGTCATGTCGACCTGGCAAGGACACCTACTTGCCAGGCTCAAACCTTACCTTGTAGTACATGTAAGTCACCCCTAAAGTAGGTTCTATGTAGCTCCATGGGCAGGGTGCAGTGTATCTAAAATTGGTACATGTACTTTTGAATTTTACATGTCCTGTTAGTGAGAAACTGCTAAATTCGTTTTTCACTAAAGCTAGGCCTATCCCTCCCATAGGTTAGCATTGGAGCTGCCTTGTAGCATTTTACAAGTGTGTCTTCCAATTGGGAGATGATAGTTAATTGGAGTGTGGTGTCTCTGGACTCACAATTTAAAAACACATCTTTTAGTGAAGTTGGTTTTTAAATGGTAGGTCTGAAAATGCCTCTTTTAGAAAGTTACTAACAACGATAGGGGTTAAGCCCAAAGGACCGGTGCCAGGTGCCAGGTAGGGCTATTCAAAATACAACACGAACACCTGGCTCCGTACTAGCCTACACTCCTACTATTTATGGAGTAATGGGCAGACTATTCTTTTATCTGTCCGAATAGAATTTTTTTTAAAGTAGTCTTTAAACTGATCAAAAACATTTTGAAAAGACTGGAAAAAAAACACATATTTCTCAAATTGACACAGAAACCATCACATATAAATAACACAATTCACAGTCAAAAACCAAATTGAACATAAATCAAAATAAGAATTATTTGCAACAAGTTACAACAAACGACAAAATCACTAAATGAATACAAACATGAAACAAATACAGAAAACATTTAAAGCTTGCATCATCTGTGAAAAACACAAAAGTATTTATGACAAGTGTCCAATTTTATGGACTAAATTTGTTATTTCAGCAAAAATATCACAAAGTGTTGGAAATAATGAATTAATCTTTAATACATCCAACACTAAACGCTTTAGATTTAACTAAATGCCTCTCGAAATGCCAACGCGTTTCAAGACCCAGGCTGGACAGTACTGGGACTCTCGTCAGGGCTTCAAACAAATGATCGGAATATTCTGATTCTTGGAGTAGGAGCAGCTGCTCCAGTTCGTTGATTCTATATGTCAATGGGCTCGTTCTACCATAGCTTTAAAGCGCCACGTGCACACTTTTAACAGTGTGTAATTCTTGCACAAAGGCTGCGGAGCATGGACCGGAACTATTCAAATGGGGACTCCCAAATTATACGGGAGTTCGTCCGATATTAGACTCTGCAAAAGGCAGGCTTTTCTTCTGCTCAAATGCAAGCGTGCTCGCAGTCACTGGAAATGTTTTTTTTATCGACTTCATTAGACAAACTGGATTAACTCTCACACAGCATCTCATCTATCATGAGGGAACACAGTGTAAATGGAAGCCCCTTGCCTGTGGAAGTAGCCACCAAGATCTGTTTGGTGCAACAAATCACAATATGAATAGATGATGGCATCAATAAGATAACAAATAGCAGTACTAGTTTCAAAAGGAGTTCAGTTCTAAAGCAATGAGCACCGGCTAATATTCAATGTTTTATAACGACTAAACTCTGACAAAAGAGTAGCCACCCAATGAGGGAAAAGCTAGGCTGAAGAAAGGGAAGACACCATTCTAATAGATATGCTATCTTGAAACATACATATTTCGCAATGCCTATGCTGATAATCCTGTGCTTGTGTGCACCAACATGCAAGTGTTTGTGTGGGAGTTGCACCTTCTGTACTTTTTACAAAGCGTTTCAGCTATCAAAATACAGGAATGTCTACATTTATACCCTACATTCCACATTACAGTACATGTTGTTCCTTCTATGCAGGATACGTGGCAGGATTCACAGACTCCGATGTGAGTAATCGGCCGGATCTTTATGATGTGTACGTCAATCTTGTAGACAGTGAGATTACAGTTACGCAGACAGCAAAAGGTGAGTTTCTTGACACCGTTTCCTATTTCAGCGGGTCTCATTTTGATGGTTTGCTAAGACGCAGCCAATTGCCTCCAGTAGACACTGGGTTTTATGCATTGTTTGTTGTTTTAGACAAATAGACTTTGGGCTCTACCAGAACATGTAATCAACCTAAACGCTGCAGTGACTTCCTATATTGTTGGGATGGAGATATTTTACAGATGTGTGGCTCCTGTTCACTGAATGAATATGAACTGTGCTTGCTTTTGGCCAAAGTATTTTTTTTATACATGACTTACAGAACATCTCCTTGCTAGTTCTTTTTCCTGCCAATTTCCAGCACATCCTAAAACATGACTTTTAAGCAGACCTAATAAGGTTTCGTTTTTGCTATGCATGAATAACTAGTCCAAGGCAGCATCAATAGGTTATATCAGTCTGCTCTTGGGTTTCCAGGTGCACAGCATTGGATGCCCCGTTATTGTCAATGGGAAAGGGTCCTGTTGAAAAGGGGCTGCAAGTGGGGACTGGGAGGCCAGTCTGTGTGAACCCACAGGGGGCTTAGGTCTTAGGCACACAGGGACAACGTCGGTCCACTTGGGCTGGGGGGCTTAGTGCAGTGGGGCTTTGTCCGGCAGGATCACACTGTTAAAGGCTCTTGCTTATATTGGTCCCTGCAGAAAGAGGCTGCAGGCTAAACCCAAGAGTGAAATCTGCTCCTGATGGTCTCAGGTCCATGTTTGCAGGGTCACCTCCCTTGGACTCAGGCTGTGGAGTGTGGGTGCAGGGTTACTTTGAGATTTCAGGTCATGGTTGGTTAGGGGCTCTGGGTCTTGGAACTGGTGGAGAAAAGAAACAGGGCGGCAGGGCCACCCTCAGTGCTGGCCTGGTGGATCCTGACGTATCTCAGCAGTAGGTCTTTCTTTGTTTTGGAGTCCAGACTGGACCACTAACAAGCCTTGTTTGCTCAGCTGCCCCGATACCCAGGGTATTGGTGCTGGGCTGTTCCTGGAGGTTCTGGCGTCTCCAGACTTGGCAAGGAGACCTCCTGGAGCACAAAGACATTTCTTCTGTTGTGCTGCTTATTCAGTGGACCCGATGACCAGCAACACAGTGGACTGTCAAATGCTTTGCGGTGCCTGCAGACGCTGGGGAGCATCTCTTCTACTCCAGGGGAGATCTTTCCCTGTTGATGAGGGGCTGGGCAGACCTCCAAGGGTTTTGGGGAGGGTGTCCAGTGTTTGGTGAAGTCTGTCCCCGCTGTGAGTGAAGTGCAAGCAGCCTGGCAGGGTTTGGCGCCAGTCTTTGGAGCATGTCTTCAGTTCTCGCTCTCTTCAGTCCTTCTTCTTTCTTCCTTGGTTCCCAGTGTTCAAATCCTATTTCCCCGTGTCAGTGGGCCATCTAAATGCTCACTTTAGGGGCATTAACAGGAGTGATGTGAAGTAGCTAATGGGCTTCTTAGCCCTGGGGTCACCACACTCCCTAGATGACCACTTCCTGTGGGGAGTGGGCATTTCTCTGTCCCATAATTCCTAATTCCACCACACACAAGAGGGTGGAATTCTAATTTTCGTGTTCACTTCAGGCTGCACACCCTAGAGGTATGTCCAGCCTGACAGTGCAACAAGCCTCCAACATAGATAATTTCCTACCTGACCTGGTGACAAATGGGTCTCAGGGCAGGGAGTGGCATCCTCCAGGCCTGGAGGAAGCCAACCTTGCATATCAAAGGCAGTGTGCTATTTGAAGCACCCTGCTTTGACATGCTAATTTATTAGCCGTCCTGCTGGAGCAGGTGTAAACACCTGTCGGAGCTGGTAGGTTATGGGGTACCTCTAAGGTAGCCTCTGGGTGCATATAATAATACATCCATCACTGGAATCTGTGTGGGTTTATTAATATGAGGTATTTAATACCAAACACCATAGGTTTCAGTGAAACCATTATGTGTGAGAAAGTGCCCTCTATTTGCATGGTTGCCTACACTTTTTGCTAAACCGCTGATGTACTTTGACGACTGAGTGTGCCCTTGGTTCCTGCCTAACAGGTACCCAGTGCCTATGTTCAAAACCCAATCGGCACTCTTTGGCCACAGGTCAGTCCCTTGTAAATGGTACCACAGGTACCAAGGGCACTGTTTCCAGGGAAGGTATCTAAGGGCTGCAGCACTTATTGTGCCACCCTTAGAGGCCATGTACCTTTAAACACGCAGAGCGCCTGTGCAGGCTGCGTGTTTTGGTGCAGAACAAAGTGAAGAGTCGACATGGCACACATCCCTGTGTGCTATGCCCTGGCATATGTCAGCCACCCCTCTAGCTGGGTGCACTATACCAATGGTGAGGGTACAGTTGCATGAGCCCTGTACCCCTACAGTGTCTATGTCAATTCTTAGACATTGCAAGTGAAGTCATGCCATTAAGAGTATTTGGTGCTGGGAGTTTGTCATTATGAACTCCACAGTACCATAATGGCTTTACTGAAAACTGAGAAGTTTGGTATTAAACTTATCAGCACATTAAACCCACACTGATGCCAGTGTGGGATTTAATGAAAAATGCACTCAGAGGGCATCAAAGAGATGCCCCCTGAAAAACGACCTAACAGTAGTGCCTAGGCTGACATTTCTGGACCACTGGGTCGAGAGCCTGCTGCTTTCGGGGGTCTGAAACAATGCACATCCTGGGATGAGGTGCCAAGCCTCCTTCCCCAGGATGGACAGGGTCCACGAAGGGGAGGCCTCAAAGTCTTGCAGCCTTTGTGAGCTATGCCAGCCCTGTGCTGCTTCTAGCAACTTGCTCTCACTGGTTCATACCCCCACTTTGGGCAGGAGAATCAGCAGGAAAACAAAGTGAGGAAGGGAGGTGTGCCCACCTTTGCCAACCCCACCCCTCAGGTGGGGGAGACGAGGTGAAGCACAACTCTGTCTCCGCCATCTTATAGATGGGGGGACCCAGCCAACCAGAGTGGGCCATATGCCGCCTTCTCACTGGAGGGTGGCATAATAAGGAGTGTACCCACTAAGGAAGGGACCCATAGGTCCCAACCTTTACTTACCTGTAACACCCCTAAATTTAGTATTTAGGGGCAGCCCTGAACCTTATCTCCTCAGACAAGAACCGACCAAGAAGAAGAGAAGAAGTACAAAAGAGCCGTGCTGCAACAAAGAGGAGGACAACACCCACTGACTTGGCCCCAGCCCTACCGGCCTGTCCCCACCTCGAACCTGCTATAGCGAAATCCCGGTGTGTCCTGCAGCCAGCAACCTCAAGAACCCTGAGGACCAGCCCTGCCTTCCGCAAGAAAGACTTTGTCCCCGGTGACCACCGTATTTGCTCACCAACAGACTCAGACTCCAGCCAAAACCGTGAGTCTGCACCACTCTGCACCCGTCGCCTATGGCCAGAGTTCGAGTGGCCCAACACCACAAGGAGGTCTCCCTGGCGATCCTGAGATCTGGTGATTTCTGAGCTGACTCGAATCTCCAAGCCAAGCCTGAAGCCTCTTTCTGGAGGACCAACCCACCTCCCCCCCCCCCCCCCCCCCTTACCTCCCCCCGACTGTGACCGGAACTGGTAACAAAACCCAACGCCTAAAGATGCCCCTGGTCCAACCGATGATGTCCCAGCATCCCCAGGCATCCCATCTTACCTCTCCTACCGGTGGTCACCTCCAGAAGATCTTCGTCCCCGAGCCTGCAGTCATTGTTGCAACCGGAGAATCCCAATTGAAAACAACAGGGCACCCGACGCCAAAACAGCACCCTGCACCTAGCTGCTCCTGCACCGCTGTGGGTGTTTTTTGGGTGCTAACTCGGATCCCTCTTTGCCCTGAATGTAACACCAGAAGCTTTGCTCCAACAACCCTCTGGCTTGCTCATGAGCAGCCACCAACCGGAGACCCCCTAACCCCCGTTGGATAACATTGGGCCTCAACACTCTGCACCAGACCGCCCTAGTGCCGCTAAGGGTGCTTTGAGAGTGTATCCTTGACCCTGGGGGAAATCTGTTTCTAACCCCAGAATACCAACTCCCACAACCAAGTACTTACCTGTTAACTGATAACCACATTTTCTCCATAGGAATACATTGACTGTTCTTCCTTAAATTGTTTGAAGTGTGGAGTTGGTTTTGTATGAGAACTTGGAAAAAACAGTAAATAACTAAAAACTGCTTTACTTACCTTTTCTCTAGGAAATGTCCCAGTGTGATATCTAGGCATATCACAATGAGTAGAAAAGGTAATCCATAAAGTAATCAAAAGTAATCTAACTGTAATTTCCACTGTATTGAAAACATTTACAAACCTGTAACAAAGTCATTTTCATTCAGCTTGCTTGTATTGTTTAACCTGCCTTGAAAAGTACTATTTACACTTACCTGTACCAGGCTTGCTTGATTCTAGAAAGTAAATATAACAAAATAGTATTTTTATACAAATCAACTTTGTCTGAGTTCAGTCTTTGAGTGTGTGACATCATTTGCTGATTGAGTGTGTACAACAAATGCTTAACACTTTCTTCTGATAAAGCCTTTTCTGCTCGCCCACACTACCGCAAATGGAGAGTAAGGTGCTATCTACTTTTACCTCTGCGTACCTTTGGGGTTCCACTGGACTCTGTGCAGACTATACCTCATTTTGGTGTAGTATATACCGAGCCAGCTTCCTATATTATGTAGCTCGTTTTGACCAATGCCCAATAGTTACCTTAAGATGGCTTCCCTGTTCACTTGCAAGATCTAGTAACGACCTGGACGTTACAGAAGCATATCTGCTCATGCAGATGTGTCCTTGCGTACTATAATGTACCGTGCCTTAGGGCTCCAAGGCCAGCCGTAGGGGTGACTTAGATATAGCCCATTCAGTGTCTTTGGCATGGCACACAGGAGTGTGCCATGTCATGTTTTCAAACATGGTTTGCACCATGTCATGCAGCCTGCTATGGCAGTCCGTGTGGAATTTGTGTGTGGGTCCCTTAGGGGGGCATACGATATGCTTCAGCCCTTCAATCAATCAATCAATCATGACATTTGTATAGCGCGCTACTCGCCCGGAAGGGTCTCAAGGCGCTGGAGGAGGAGGAGGGGGGACGGACGTTACTGTGCGATCAGCCAGGTTTTGAGTTGCTTCCTGAAGAAAAGATGGTCCTGGGTCAGACGAAGGTGGATGGGGAGGGCGTTCCAGGTTTTGGCTGACAGGTAGGAGAAGGATCTTCCTCCGGCGGTGGCTCTGCGGATGCCTGGTACGGTGGCGAAGGCGAGGCTGGTTGATGGTAGCTGGCGGGTGGGCGTGTAGAAGGTCAGGCGGTCGTTGAGGTACTTGGGGCCCAGGTCGTGGAGAGCCTTGTGTGCGTGGGTGAGGAGCCTGAACGCGATCCTCTTGTTAACGGGGAGCCAGTGCAGGTCTCTCAGGTGGCCGGAGATGTGGCTGTGTCGGGGGATGTCCAGGATGAGTCGTGCGGAGGCGTTCTGGATGCGTTGGAGTCTTTTCTGTAGTTTGGCTGTTGGTCCGGCGTAGAGGGTGTTCCCATAGTCCAGTCGGCTGTTGACGAGTGCCTGGGTGACCGTCTTCCTGGTCTCGGTGAGGATCCAGCGGAAGATCTTGCGGAGCATGCGCAGGGTACTGAAGCACGATGAGGAGACGGCGTTGACTTGTCTGGTCATCGAGAGGGAGGAGTCCAGGATGAAGCCCAGGTTGCGTGCGTGGTCCGTTGGCTTGGGAGTGGAGCCCAGGGCAGGGGGCCACCAGGAATCGTCCCAGGCGGAGGGCGATGATCCCAGGATGAGGACTTCCGTTTTGTCTGAGTTCAGTTTCAGACGGCTGTTCTTCATCCATTCGGCGACGTCTTTCATCCCTTCGTGTAGGCTGGTTCTGGCAGTGGTGGGATCGTTGGTGAGGGAGAGGATCAGCTGCGTGTCGTCGGCATAGGAGATGATGTTGAGGTTGTGTTGGCGTGCGATGGTTGCGAGAGGGCTCATGTAGACGCTGAAGAGGGTTGGGCTGAGTGATGATCCTTGTGGTACGCCGCAGATGACTTCGGTGGCCTCGGATCTGAACGGGGGGAGGCGGACTCTCTGGGTTCTTCCGGCGAGGAACGAGATGATCCACTCCAGTGCCTTTTCTTGGATTCCGATGTTGCTGAGGCGCTGTACTAGGGTGCGGTGGCAGACAGTATCGAACGCTGCGGAGAGGTCCAGGAGGATGAGGGCTGCTGTTTCCCCGTTGTCGAGCAGGGATCTGATGTTATCGGTGGCTGCGATCAGGGCGGTCTCGGTGCTGTGGTTGGCTCGGAAGCCGGACTGCGAGAGGTCGAGGGATCCATTCGTCTCGAGGAAGGCGGTGAGCTGTCTGTTGACGGTCTTCTCGATGACTTTGGCAGGAAAAGGGAGTAGCGAGATGGGGCGGAAGTTCTTGAGGTCGGTGGGGTCCGCTGTTGGTTTCTTCAGGAGGGCGCTGAGCTCGGCGTGCTTCCAGCTCTCCGGGAAGGTGGCGGTGTGGAAGGAGGTGTTGATGATGTCCCGTAGATCGGGTGCGATGATGGAGTCAGCCTTGTTGAAGACGTGGTGGGGGCAAGGGTCGATAGGTGATCCGGAGTGGATGGTGTTCATCGTGCGGGTGGTGTCTTCTGTGCTGACCGGGGTCCAGTTGCAGAGGGTGGTGGTGGGGGGCGTTGGTTCAATGGTTGGTTGCATGGTTGGTGCGCCGAAGCTGTTGTGTATGTCGGCGATCTTGCGGTGGAAGAACGAGGCGAGTGAATCGCAGAGGTCTTGCGAAGGAGTGATGTCGTTGTTTCCGGCACTGGGGTTGGAGAGCTCTTTGACGATGCTGAAGAGTTCCTTGCTGTCGTGGGCGTTGTTGTCCAGTCGTTCTTAGAATGCGGTCTTCCTGGTGGTGCGGATCAGCTGGTGGTGCCTGCGGGTGGCATGCTTGAGGGCGGTCATGTTGTCTGTGATCTGGGCGTGGCGCCAGGCTTTCTCGAGGGTGCGGCAATTTTTCTTGGAGTCCTTGAGTTCGTCGGTGAACCTGGGGGTTTTCTTGCTGCCGGGTCTGTTCAGAGGGTTCTTTAGTGGTGCGAGGTCGTCGGCGCAGGCGGTCAGCCATTGTGTGAGGTTGCTGGCTGCTTCGTCGGGGTACGTGTGCTGGAGGGCGGGTTCTGGCTGAGGGAGGTGGTGAGCTGCTCGGCGGTGATCTTGCTCCAGCTTCGGCGAGGCGTCTGTTGTGGGTGGTGGAGGGTCGTGTTTCTCCTGAAGCTGAAGTGGACGCAGCTGTGATCGGTCCAGTGAAGTCCGGTGGAGTGGCTGAAGGAGATGTGCTTGCTGGCGGAGAAGACGGGGTCAAGCGTGTGGCTGGCGTAGTGGGTGGGGGTGTTCACCAGTTGCTAGAGTCCGAGGTTGGCGAGGTTGTCCAGCAGGCCGGCGGTGTTCCTGTCGTTGTTGTTCTCCAGGTGGAAGTTGAGGTCCCCTATGAGGATGTAGTCCGTGGAGGAGAGGGCGTGCGGGCTGATGAAGTCTGCGATGTCTTCGCTGAATTGTGTGCGTGGTCTAGGGGTCTGTAGATGAGGGTGCCTCTGAGGGTCGTCTTGGGGTCGGTGTGTATCTGGAAGTGGAGGTGTTCGGCGGCGGTGAAGTTGTCGTTGTAGTTAGTCGAGATGCGGATGGTGTTCCTGTGGACGATGGCGATGCGTCTGGTTGACGAAGTCTCTCCGGATGATCTTGTATCCGTCCGGGATGACGATGGCGATGTCGGGCACTGAGGAGGCGTTCATCCAGGTTTCTGTAAGGAAGGCGACGTCTGGTCATGTTGTGTTGAGCAGGTTCCAGAGTTCCACGGCGTGTCTGTGGACGGAGCGGGTGTTGAGCAGGATGCACTTGAGGTGGTTGCTGATGGTGCTCGGCCTGGTGGGTGCGGTGCCGGTCCGGTGGCAGGTGAACTTGCAGGGTTGGCAAGTGAAGGGTCCGTGGGTGCGTTTCGGGGTGGCTCGGTAGCAGGCGGGGTTCCGTCCGGTGTTGAGTGCGATGAGGGTGGCGGCGTCGTAGGTTCGTCGTGAGATCTGGCATCGTTGGGGGCCAGGGGTTCTGGCGCTGGGCGCAGTCCAGGCGCGGACGGGCGCAGACGGGCTTGCCTTTGGCGCACAATCGGCGCGCCCGCTGCGCGGCCTCCATACGCGGGGCTGAGGGAGGGAGGAGCAGCTGGGAGGCGGGAGCGGGGTGGCGAATGGGAATGGCGGGGGGGCAGGACCGCAGGGAGCAGTGGCGGGAAGTCGAGGGCGAGGCGGGAAGCGGGAGGGCACCGGAGGCAAGGGGGAATGAAGGAGACTAAAAACAGAGGGCACAAGTGGGGGGCGACGAGAATACAGGCACAAGTTAAAAACAGGCAATACAGAAAGGAAAAACAGTGGTTAGAGGCGGGGAGCGGGGAGGGCACAGAAGGCGGACGAGGAACGGCGAAATCACAGGCACAGGTAAAGCAGGCAATACAGAAAGGAAAAACAGCGGTTAGAGGCGGGGAGGGCACAGGAGGCGGACGAGGAACGGCAAAATCACAGGCGCAAGTTAAGACAGGAAATGCAGCAGGAAGCAACAGCCCAGCGCACAGCACGGGGGGGACCATGCGGTGGCTAGGGGGGCGACCTACCTTGTGACAGGGTCAAGGGTCGCCCTTAAGGACCCTCTTTAGTAGTCATGCCCTAGGTACGTGGAGTACCATTTTCTAGGAACTTACAGGGGTGCTGAAGTCCTTAGCCAATTGTGAAACAATCAGACATCAGTTAGTTTTAAGGAAGGAGCACTGTCACGGAGGTCAGGTTAACAGGCCTCCGTGCACTGTCAGTCAAAATCCACATTTAGTAGCTAAAAAGGGGCAGAAAGTGGGGGCACAGCTACAACAAAAACAGTTTCCTACACCTACAATCTTCACAATCAAATTGAAGGTCACACTTTCTTGGATTGCAATTCAACTGTTTACACCGGAGTCATGGAACATATACTGACAGTTGGTGTGTAGATCAACTTCTCCTGGGATTTCTGAATGAAGGCTTCCCGGCAGGGGCCTCTTGGATCTTTCAGCAATATTTGACATCATTGCACACCTTGTTCCCCTACAGAGATTCTTCTTGGGTCATTGGAAAAGAGTATAATTGGTTCACCCCCTTCTAATCCAGGCTGACCCACCTAACATCCCAGTGAGAGCTGTTATGAAGCGTCCTCCAAGGATGCTGTGTCTCTTCTCACCTCTTCAGAATTTACTTCATCTCAGTGTCTGCATTTATCAAGGACTTTGACTACATCTCCTCATGTGTGCTTATCAACCCCAATGGGTGTTTTAGGTAGTCCGCGTCTGGACTAAGCATAGCTAGTGCTCCTAAAAGGAGAGAAGACTGAAATTCTTATTGTGAATACCTGCCCATCACTTTAACTCCCATTCTTTTAGTTATTCACCATGTGCACTCCACTCCCTTGCAATCCATACCGTATCCTGCATGCTGTGATTCATCTATACCCCAACATGCATGCAAAGCAAACCTAATTACATACACAATTGCACTTTTCAGAGATATACCTTTATCTTTCTCTTGTTCCTGTTGCCCAACATTGAAAATAGCTTGTTGAGAGGCCACCATGTGGAATTTGCTTCCATTTTTGACTCTATTCTTAAACCAATACTTTTATCTTGTGCTCTTAGAAATGGTTCAAAGCTAGAAGCTGTGTGTCGGAATTCATTCATTCAGACTTGTTTGCCCACTAATAACTTCAAGAGTTGACCTATGTACACTTCTCTAATTCTGTGGCTCTTTACCTCAGTTGTAATCTTAGTAGAACCACCAGCAATCTAGAGTTGCAGTACAATGTAGACCGGGGATGCTTTTTTTTTTTTTACTGTAATGTACGACATTAACCCATCCAGTGGTATTCTATTAGCTAGTTCTGCTATTCCTAGTTCATGTATTTCATCAAGATTGACATTTAGATGGGATATTTTTTCTGAATCAGTTTACAATTTACTTTTTTTTATAGTTGGCAAGAACTAAGGTAAATTACATTTTTCTTTTTAGCCAGCTCCAATCAAGAGACAAAAACAAAACAATCAAAAAGTCCCTGAGTTATGTAACATAAAGTTCATACAAAACTATGAGTTCCCATTTCTATTACAGTAATAATTTGTGCACTGAATATTGCTGTAATTTCAACAAACCCAATTACATAGATAAATGAAAGAGATGTGCCTGATTTATTTAAATAAGTTAGGAACCCAACACATTGGGAAATGGCAGCATTTTCCCCTGCACCCCATGCAGCTCAGAGTAACAATTGTGGAGCTCAATAATACACATACTGGCATTTGAGTACCTTTGGTCCTTAGGTTATAAGTTGAGAAGTACCACAGGGATATGCCTGTATTCAGTTGCTAATGAATATGTATCTTCTGTTATCCAGCATCCTGATGTTTCTATCCACACAAGTCAAAGCCCTTGAAATGCTTAATTAGCATCAGCATAATCTGACTGAGTTGATACCTGTTGCAGAATTTGTCAATAAAAACTCAGTACATTTCGAATAGGCCCATGGATTTCGTATGGATTTCATTTGTGAAGGACTCCTTAGAACTTTTAGTAGTGTGACGTTTCTATAGAAATAAACATTCCTTTATCAAATATGCATGGCAAGAGAGACATACAGGTATATACTGAGCAAGACAAGACTATAATATCCCTGCCCTGAACTTCAAGTTAGAGATGTAGATCTTTTAGCAATTATTCACATTCTCTGCCTTTTAAATACATTTAAGAGATAGGAGCTGGTTCTTAAGCTAATGTTTTCAAACCCTGTAAAGGTATTAGTTATTGGCATTAAGATTTGATGAGTTGTAGAATAATTTTGACCCTGTTAAGTGTTTACTTTGCTGGACAGGATTCACACCTGGGTGAAACACTACTACATAGTAGCCTCCTTGAAGCAATGCTTGTTTTTCGTGTGCTCTATCTTGCGAGCCTAGGTTATTTTCCTTACAGTCTTGCTTCTTGTTGATTTTTTTTGTGGACAAATTATTTAAAATGATCCTCCATGGTTATAGGCCAGGTTATAGGCCCTTTGCACCAATAATTTGTTTTGTCATATAGTGAATTGCATTAGGATCAGGCAGGGTTCTTTGTATTATTAAAGTCCTGCTCCTGATGTTAATCCGATTAGGGTAACATCGAGATCTTGTGTGAATGTAGGTCAACTACATAGTTTGTGAACATAGGTTGGTTGCACTGCGATTGATTTAAAAATTGTATAGAGTATGCAAATACCTAAAGGTTTCCTAGAATTAAAACACAGCTGAATGCTGCAGAGAAGCCACTAACTTGCAAAGTCTTCAGGAGGTTATTGAATGTCAGTAAATAATCAGAAGTTCTTAGATAGAGACTTGGAGATCTCACTCTACCTGCCAAACACGAAGGGTCAGCTGGGAATTGCTGGATTTCAGTTGCTGCTGTGGAGAATAATGAATTCATTTGTGCCGTAAATCGAATGGGCCTTACCAGTGGTAAGCTTTGAATGTAATTCACATAGCCTTAAAGATGCTCTTGGGGAAGGGCAACCTGTGTAGCATTTTCAAAATAGCCAATGCAGAAGCAGAAGGCGGGGCACAAGACTCCAACCTGGCAGTATAATTCTGAAGTTGTTGAAGTTTATAGAGTAAATAAAGGGGAGAATCCGGAAGCAGCGCATTGTAGAAATCCACGCCATCAATAGGCAACATGACTCCGAGGGGTAAAAAAGGAAGAATCTTGCACCAGACCTTTAGCTGAAAGAAGATGATAGCTTATTTAGATGCGGAGCTTAGGAGAGGTCACAATCAAAGAAAATGGCAGATTTCTTACCACCGAAGCAGGCATGGGAGGGGGGCAAGGTGAGGAGGCCAAAGACTAGCCGGAAGACTTTCGGGACTGTTTTCCCCTGAGAAGATGATTATTTTAGTTTTGTCAGTATTCGGATCCAGGCAGGTCTTCCCCATCCAGTGAACCTCAGCAACCATGCATTCATGGAAGGCAATATTGTCATTCTGCATCTGGTTCTCAAAAGAGACAACAATTTTTGTGTCTTCCACATAACTCATGAATCTGCGAGAGGACAAACAAATGTTAAAAATGGTCGGGCTAAGGCAGGAACCATGAGCAACACCATGCATAGCCTTGAAATCAGTTTGATAAGGAAAGCGATGAACTGCTTTAGGAGCAGTTGGGCAAGTAGTTCTTAATCCAAAGCCAATTAGTATTATTAATGCCAACTTCTAAAAGACAGTTAATAAGAATACTATAGACAAAAATAATTAAACCAGAACAGAAGAATTGTCTTGGTCTGCCAGCATGCGCAAATCATCAAGTACTCAAAGCAGTGCAGTATCAGTTCTATGAGAAGGCCTGAAACCAGATTGGGTAGCGCCCAAGATGGAATTCAATTAGAAGAAATAGGAATTCTATTTTCTCAATGCTCTTTCCAGAAACTTGATGGGAAAGGTAACGGTGAGATCAGACTAACCTTTCTCAAAACCATAGCATCAGCAGTAGTTTTTTTTAAGTAGTTTTAGTACTAAAACCTTTTTACCAGATTGATGAACAAAAGAAGTGGCTATGGATTTATTGGCATTAAGCATGCTGACCAAATGAAATGTGGCCAGTCTTAGACTCCTAGGCAAAAATGGATCAACGAGGGATCCAGGTGATAAAGTGGCTGGATAATCCCCAATAAAGTCGCGCAATAGAGGTTCAGTTACCTGCCACAGTACGGAGTGCATCTGGGGGAGCTGTCATAAGAGATGGAGCAGATGATTCTAATGAATTTCAAATAAAGAAAGATTGCAGCAAACAAGCCAGTTGTAAAATCTCTTTGGTCACATTATGAGAGTGGACAATTTTGTCTACATAGTGTTCGGACCTCTCCATATATACATGTTTTTTGTAACAGCATAGATATGTCCTTGAATCCATTTTCTTAAAAAGGTATTACGCCTTCTCTCCAGCCTTCTAAAATGAGCTTGTCTTCCTTAAGTGTGTTGTTAGACCATGGAGGCAAATGGTAGAAGTAGCAGTCTTTTTTAAGGGCAAGTGTGATTGTTCGATTTTTTTTTTATTTAAACAAACAAAAAAAATCTTCAAGATCTACTTTCATTGTAGAAGTGGGCGAAAAAGATATAGAGCACCCACCTTCTGCAGGAGCATTACAATAACTCTTAGCAGGAAGTCTAGCCTATGAGCAGCTTAGCACGATTATTAACTCGCATACATCTCTCGGGTAGGAAACATCTTAACTAGATCATCAAACAATTAGTCCAAGCTAAGAATAGGTGTATCACCAAAAGGACTTTTGAAGCCTTGGTAAAAATAACAGCCAAGCAGGGCCTGGCATTATGCGTGGGGCCAGAAACATATTGAGTGAAATAGCCTGCCATTAAATCTCCAACAGCCAGAAAGATGAGTGGATTAACGATAAAGGAGATTAAAAATAAAATAGCAAATAGGTTTCCAAAGTTATAATTTATGGGGGGAGACCTATAACTAAGAATGGCAGTGATGGATACAGGAGAGAAAACAATGGGAAAACCTAAGTCCTCTGCACTAGAAAATCGATTAGTTGGAAAATTAGGGACACTAGTAAGCAAAACTTGAATTATTTTTTACCAGATATAAGCAAAATCAGGAGCAGAAGCTTCGGTAGTCCAGGACTCAGTAACACATAAAATGCCCTGTTGTATATTTAGTAAAAGATTGTAAACTTTGGCTGATTGTTTAATCAAAGCATAGGCATTTATTACAGCACAATGTAAATGAGTTAGTAGTGTACCAGAAGTTAACTTAAGTCGCTTCGTGTTCCCAACAGGTCGCCCTCTGCTAGAGTAGGAATAAAGGGGGCAAGCGTTAAAGCACATATAAGGATGTTGTAAATCTGATTCCTTAGTAGCATTTGTAGTAGCACAAAGAAAGCACATTGCCTGTGCAGCAGGTTTCATGTGAGTGGACATTGAGAGCTTACAATTTGGTGACAGGCTAAAGGCAACAATTGGAGCGTAAAATAGGCATCATGGATGGCGTTGGTCAGGACACAGATATGCACAGATTAGCTTTCCTTTGGGCCCCCGCTGCGTGTGCCTGCTCCATGAATACAGCCTTGTTCCAAACATGTGACCAGACTGGCCGCCACAGAATTCTATACTTCCCAAAGAGGATTAATGGCGGGTTGTTGTTGAGTACGTCTCAGCAGACTGAAGTCAAAACACTGGAAATCAAAGAACGTTAAGCACAATGTGCAAAGCCCCAGGAAAAGCCGAAATGTTGGAAACATTTTAAATAAGATGCTGAATTTGTTTTATTTTTTAGCTAAAACTTGTTCCTTTTTTTAATGTCTTTTTATTTACTAGTATACCTTGAAAGCCCCATTCTAACCCTAATTTAAAAAGCTTTGCTGAAATCTGTGCTAAATATTCCATTGAACCACTAGTTACCTAAAGCTACAAGTTGAGCATATTCATCACTATACACACACCCTTTCTCGGCTGGTTGCAATAGAGATCAACTGGATGGGGATTGTTTATGCTGGAATCTCACTAGGTTATGCAGATGAAAGTTGGAAGTACTAAACGTTCTTAGTGTTTCTGGGTATAGCGGGGATGGGTGCAATAGTCTCGAATGTTCCTGGCTCAGGCCTATAAATATATGCATGTTTCAGTTGGGATTTCACTTGGCTGTGTATTGGTTGTATTGGGGTCTTGCTCTATTCTGGGAAGAAAGACTATGTATGCACCATACAGAAGTAGAGTTATGTGGTTAGTACAAGGTTTTTATTGTAGTTATTGTTGTTCATACAAAGTCTTTGGAGTGTATTAGGTCTTTGTGCAGAAAAAGATGTGTTATTGTGTTTCAATTTAAGATTGTTGGTTTGTTGCATTACGCTGCTATTCAGACCAGAGTTAATTTGAATCCATGCAGATGGAATTCAAATACGTTGTTCTGGAGTCCTGCTTAGCAGTGTGGCAGTTCCATTGGTTTTCACAAATAAAGCATGGGTTTAATATATTGGAATCTGAGGGTGGCAAATTTGTTTATAATAGAATATCACTCAGTTGTATGTAATTTCCCACTGGAGTACAGGCAAGGCCGGGTCTCATGTAGCTGTACATTGATTGCTTTGCAATATCTTGCAATGATAGATTAGGTACTTTAGCAACCACTCACAACTGGGTTTGTGTATATGTGATTCCCATCCATAGGTATATTGATTGCACCAGCATATCACGCTGTACAGTAGCTGCAACGTTTTCCAGCTGGGGATTAGGTGGAATAACTTGGGATATTTTGTAGATTCAGGTTGTGTAGGGATATTACTCACCTACAGATTACTTGGATTTGGTCTCAGTTCAGGCCTGGGTGGCATATATTGGGGTACCATAGTTGTTGGTTTGAGGATATAACTTGTCTCTAGAGTACTAGACTTTGTGTGGGTGTTTTCGAAAGGCATGCATTCCTAGGTTGTTTGTATTAGGATATCACTTAGTTTTAGATTAGTCAAATTAATTTCACACTCAGTGCTGGCTTACATTTATTGAGCTCAGGAGATGTATGTTGGGTAATTATGCTGTCATGCTATAGGTGAGCTGCATTGGGTGGCCTTGTTGCAACAGTACCTGTTTTAGAATTATGGTGCAGGGACTGTATTGTTTTCTAATCTTGTTTGTGAATCTCATGATAATGTGTGTGATATTTTATCCTATCTTCAGAAGCCCTTACTCTTGGCAAACTGCACAAAGACATTGGCCAACTGATTGTACAATCTGCAGAAGATCCAGAGAAATCCGAAAACCAAGTCATCAAGGTGAGTGAGCAGTCTCATTTATGAAGTCCCACATAACAAAATGCTGGTCCTTTGAGGACTGCTATATTTTATGTTATGTTAAAAAATACTTGTAAAGCGTGCTTCCACCAAACGGTTTCTTTGTGCTAGGGAACAGTAGGGAATCCAAACCAAGCCGAACACTTATAAGGAGAGGGTAAAGTCTAGTAGACTTGCCTGAACAGCAGCGTCTTAAGTTGTTTTCTAAATTTGAAATAATCATTCTGAAGGCGTACTGTTAGAGGCAGGAAGTTAAAATCTTTCCAGCACAATCTTCTGGTGTTTTTTGGGGGAGGTTGGGTGGGTGGGGGTGGAGGCTTCTGTGACTTTTCCACTAAATGAAAGTTGATTTGCCAGGGCTAGGCCCTTAACATTCTGTCCCTACCTCTGGACCATTCTCCTTCTACCAGAACGTACTCTTCGGCTCTCTCCTCTATTCTGGAGGCAGAGGTCCTTGCCCTGCTGAACATAGAGGCCATAGTGGTGGTGCCTTTGGAAGAAAGGGGCAATCTGAAAGAAACAGGTTAGTGTTAGATTCCCTACCTTAGAATATCCCCAGGCGTCAGACTGGATCCGAGAAGTTTTCGTCAGCAGTACCCTTGCGCGTCGGTAGGCGTCGTCTGCGGCTCTGCGTCCGTCGTCGTGATCGCCGGGATGACGTCGTCTGAGTACTTAGACGCCGCCGTCGCGCGCTGACGTCAGTTCTTCTTTTTTCCGCGCCAGCTAGCACAGATCCAGGAAGAGCAGTACTCTTAGTAATTCTTTTACTATCTTTTTGATCTATTTGGATCTCTTTTTCGAGTCGACTTCAACTCCTGGTGCCATAGGGATGCCTGGCTTCAAGCCGTGCGAGGCCTGTCATCCCCTGATGTCGACCGACCCCCACCATCAGTGTCATAACTGCCTCAAGGCCGACCACGACGACAAGTCGTGCCCCGACTGCCGGGCCTTGACTTCGAAAGCTAGGCGCAGCTCAAGGTCCCGGTTGAGGAGGAGGTAGAGGGACCGGTCGCGGAGCCGCAGTCGTCGCTCGTCGAGTCATCGCCAGCACTCGTCAGGCTCCAAGTCCTCTGGTAAGTCGAGGCACTCCAAGAAGTCGCGAAGAGGCGACATCGCTCTTCAGACTCATGAGAGCCATTCAGAAAAGGGACCCAAAGTATCCTGTTGCATTACACATTGCAGAATGCCAACCTATGGAGGATGATGCCAAAGTACGTTTCTATGGTATAGATGTCATTCCACCGAATATCAGAGGTGGAAATCGCGAACTTACCTTAAGACGAAAAGAAGCAATGTGGATAATGCGTTTGCATTGCATTGAACATGGGCTTACTTATGACCCGGAGCTTCAGTTTTTCCTAGGTGATTGAAGTTCCTAGCAACGCATTAACAGGGGTGCGCATAATAGGGTTACTCTCACGGTTAGATAAACTGAAATGCAAACCATTATGTCTTTAACAACCGCAACTCATTATTCGAGATACCTGCTGTTTGATGTTGACTTTTCTAAAAATTGCGGAATTGATTCTGGATGAAATACACTGTATGTTTTTTATGATATGCC
The DNA here is from genome assembly GCF_964261635.1 of Lissotriton helveticus. Taxonomy (NCBI): domain Eukaryota; kingdom Metazoa; phylum Chordata; class Amphibia; order Caudata; family Salamandridae; genus Lissotriton; species Lissotriton helveticus. The sequence continues at coordinate 1,209,542,445 of NC_136065.1, forward strand.
AATTCTGTTTAGGAATGTCACAATAACCTGGTGTTACTCTTAAGCATACACACAATGGACCAAAATACACTGTGTAGAGCGTAAAATATTGGTTACGGACTGTAATCTTGATATGTTTTGTCTAAACTCTCGAAGTCACTTATATTTGTGTATTTCTTGACACATTGGGTGAAGCCAAATTGTATTATCTGACTTATGATGAAGTTATCAGCCGTGCGAATATTCCCTAAACAATCGTACACACCGGAGTACTATTACAATGTTTCTCTGGAAAGTGTATTAGTCATAGAGATAAGGCTAAAATTGATTGAGCACCATCTATATACCGTGCACGTGGAAATTTACCAAAGGCACCCGTGATACTCTGTCCATAGTAATTTTCTAGTCTAAGAATGGCCACTCACATAGTTCCGGTTCACGCTCTAGTCTCTCGAAATGAAACTATATAATCCCCTTCCGGTCACGTGTCCGTATCTGGAAAACGGCGACCGGGAACCACAGGAGGAGGGATACCGCGCTTATAGTAAGTAGCTTTCCGGTCCAAAGACGGAATGACATAGTTACTATTTATCTGCCAAACAATACGTTCGGGATTGTCTTACACACCGTTCTTTTCGGCTTTTGCACCTACAGATTCTTCCGGTTGCAAGTAGCACCCACGAGAGCCGGAACCTGTTTATGTATCCCCTCCCGGTCTGAAGCTTGATGTGTACACTCATCGAGGTATTCTATTTGAATATTTAAAACTTCCCATTTCTAATTGTCGGAGACAATTCATATACTACTAAAGTTATGTTAGACGATACAATAGAAATACTCCTGTCTGTTTTTATTTTAGCATGACTACCATTGTACTTTCCAACTATTGAAGAGAAAACAAATTTGGTGATACGATCACCACGTTGAAACTTACACAATCCCACTTCGTGCACTACTCCTAATTACGGTGAGTGACGAATATTAGTTGCTAGAAACACTAGAATTCCGATAGGGGGACATTTTAAGTGAACCAAACGCTGAGAGATGGTCTCGGATACTGAGATTCCTTATTTTGCTTTCACATCTGAACTAGGAGGGCACTACTACTCCTGGATCTTCCCCAGAGGTCAGAAGCACTTTTTCTTTTCCTCTCCTACGACATCTGTATTGAAGAGAACATATAAGATTATCCAACTGTCCACGGTGAGAAGATAATTTTTAGTAGTTACAGATCTGTCCGCCTAAATTATGCCAGACGCATTGATCAGATTCCAATAGATCAATAAGGGTTGAACACAAAATGGTGTTTTCCCTTGTTCATTTCCTTTTTCATAGTCACCCCTCTTATGTAACCTTTGCCCTCTTATTTCCTCTTCTCTACCGCAGCAATCTGACTACCTAGACACATCACGCCAGACCTATAGGACACTAGGTCGTGTCTTAAGGTATGCGAGATACAGAATGTGCCAACAACTTATTTATTATTGTAGGCTAATACGGGGTCTGCATGCACTAGATCCACAAATCTTGTCACAACAATGACTATTGAAGTGCATGTCACGCCGCCACATTAGGCCTTCTGTGGTGTTCTCCTTTCTTCGTTCTTGCTATTTGGGTAGCTATTTCCTCTACCCGTGCAAACTCACAATTTTTGATTAGTAAATTAATGTTCTGTGACCAATAAGATTGAAATGGAGAATTTGATATGCATTGAATTAAGCTTTACTAGACAACATGTCTTCCTTTCTCCACATTGTCACTTTTGTCACAGATTCCGACAAGCCAAAATGATGAATTAAGGGACCTTTTACTCTGTCCCTTTTGTCTAACACTCTAATCACCATTCATACCCACTTTGCACCTTGTATAGCATACCACTAGAAATGTTTTTAATATGTGATATCTATTTCACAATAGAAGTAGTGTTCCATGTCTATACCATTTGTATTTTTTTTCCCAGCCCTGAGGAGTCGCAGTGATTTGTTCCCACGCGACGAAACGCGCGTCGGCTGGTTGTGGAACCAATAAATCTACATCTAATTTACAAAGAAGTCGAACAAGATTGCAATTGTCTTAATTGGGCTCTTGATTGAGAATTCTATTGCTGGATAAATTGTTTGAATACCTTGAATGTTGTGTGCGAGGGCATTGCAGTTTCTCATTGTCTTGTAGGTTAGGTGACTAACCCACAATTGAACGGTTAAGGGGTCTAATCCGCTCGCCCTTCCGCACTGCACCCTAAACTTATCATCCTACAACCGAACGTACACACTAGGCAGTGCGCCCATTCTTGCTGAAACACTAAAAAACCCCAACTGTTGTGTTATATCATTGTGGCTCCGGACTGGGCACGAAGATACTGGTATCCTGAGCTACTCAGCATGTCAGTCGATCCCCCGATTCGTCTGCATCTTCAGGAGGACCTTCTGTCGCAGCAGCAGGGGACGGTCCTCCACCTGTCCAGTCTCCACCTACATGCGTGGAGATTGAGCGGCGACAGTTGAGGCCATTTGACTTGCCTCCTGAAGTCTGTAATGTGATTCTGGCAGCCAGGCGTCCCTCCACAAAATCGATATAAGCCTGCAGGTTGAACAAATTTGTGGCATGGTGCACAGCAAAGGCTGTGGATCCACTCTCTGCCCCCCATTCAGAGGTTCTCCTCTTTCTTCTTTCCCTTGCCCAGCAGGGCTCTGCTCTGGGCACTATCAAAGGCTACCTCTTGCCATATCAGCCTTCTTGAGGCTTCCTGATCAGCCTTCTCTTTTGAAGTCCCCTGTTGTAAATAGATTCTTGAAAGGCATCATACACGTTTACTCCTGTTCCCTTTGTAATGCCTCAGTGCGACTTGAACCTTGTACTGACTTATCTGATGTGCGCTCCCTTTGAGCCACTTCATAACTGTCCTCTACGTCTTCTGACTCTTAAAACTGCATTTCTGGTTGCCATCACCTCTGCCAGGAGAGTGAGTGTGCTCCAGGCTCTATCTTCTAAACCTCCTTTCCTCTCTGTCCATCCGGACAAGGTTGTTTTGAGGACTCATCCTTCTTTCCTGCCCAAAGTGGTTACAGCCTTTCATCATCGGACAGTCCATCACCTTGCCCACCTTCTTTCGCCTCTGCATCCCTCGAAAGAGGAAGAGAGGCTCCACCGTCTGGACCCAAAACGTGTGCTCTCCTTCTATCCAGACCGCACACGGCAGTTACGGGTGGACGACCAGCTCTTTGTTGGTTATGTGGGCGCTGAGAAGGGACGGGCGGTGCACAAGCGGACCATCTCTCGGTGGGTCGTCTTGTGCATCAAGGTTTGCTATTCCTTGGCAAAAAAAGAGCCTCCTGTGGGGCTGCGCGCCCATTCCACTCTGGCCACGGCGGCTACTACTGCCCTGGGTCGGGGAGTCCCCTTGCAGGACATCTGTCTGGCAGCTACATGGGCCTCACTGCACACGTTTGCTAGGCACTACTGCCTGGACAGCCAAGTCCGGAGAGATGGCTTTTTCGGCCGTTCCGTTCTCCCGGACTTTCTAGTGTGATCTTGGTTCGCAGACCCACCACCGGGGTTGGTATTGCTGGGGTATCTATTCTAAGGTAAGGAATCTAACACTAACCTGTTTCTTTCAGATGCACAAGTTACTTACCTTCGGTAACAATATATCTGTAAGAAACAGTAGTTAGTGTTAGATTCCTTACCGCCCCACCCATCCTCCCCGTTCTGCGAACCGATATCTAGGGTTAAGGTATCTCCCTTTGAGGGCCCTAGTTTCATGGCACTAGTGTCGGTTTCTATCATGGCTCTGCGTTCCTGGTGCGGAAAGCTATGTATAGAACTGACGTCAGCGTGCGAGGGCTGCGTCTAAGTACTCAGACGACATCATCCCGGCGATCACGATGCCGGACGCGGAGCCGCAGACGACGCCTACCGACTCGCAAGGGTACTGCTGATGAAAACTTTCCGGATCCTGCCTGATGCCTGGGGATATTCTAAGGTAAGGAATCTAACACTAACTACTGTTTCTTACAGATATATCGTTACCGAAGGTAAGTAACTTGTGCTTCAAGTTTACTCCCTTTACTTCTTGGTCCCAAGGAAAATCTGAGGTCTGAGACCCATCCTGGCTCTGTGCCTTCTATTCAGCAGGGCAAATTCGAGATGCTGTCTCTGAGCCTGGGTATGCTAGCCCTGAACACAGGGAATTGGTTTGTGCACCTGGACCTCTCAGATGCCAGCTTTCATCTTCCAATTCCCTCTTATCACAGGTGTTAGATAAGATACATCAAGGGGTTCCCAGCACCATCATTTTGTGGTCTAGCTGCTCTGGATAATTATTGTGCCTCATGTTTTTCACTGATTTTCTGGCAGTTGTGGTGGCTTCTCCAAGATGACCATAAGTCCTTTTATTTCCATACTTGGACGACTGACTGGTGAAGGCAGAGGCACCATTGCTAGTTGAGGAATATCTTTTTTCCCCCACAATGAGACTTCTCCATAACTTGGGCTTTCCCATAAACGCCCACAAATCCAACCTCACTCTAAAGGAGAGGATCATGTTTTTTTCGTAAATGATTCCAACATTTGTGACACAAACATTTCTCCCAGTCCTATAGGTACTATGTTTGCTCAGGCTTAGCACCCTGCTGGTTCTACACTCCAGATTGTGGGTGCTGGATGAGCGCGCTCCAGTGATGGCTTTAACACCAAGGGAGCCTCTTGGCTCAGTTGCAGATCTCCAGTCTGATCAACCAGACCTGCACTGGTGAATAGACCTCTCCAATCTCGAGGTGGATCATCCAGTCAGCCCTGTGCAAGTGCAGTCTCCAGGTCACAGGCAACTCCTCACTGGGATGGTGCACCCATTTGGGTGATGTAAGGGTGTTGGACCTTGGTCATCACAGCAACATCTGCACATAAATGTGCTAGAGCTTTGGGCTTTCTGCCTTTTCTTAACAGCATTACTTCATTCAGCGTCAGTGGGTGCCATTCATTGTCGAACAACACTACTATTGGCCATTATATCAACAGAAAGGGTAGGGTAGGATCACATGTTGGGAATCATTTCGCTTGTGGCAGTGGATGCAGCACAGGGGAAGTTTCCTGGTATCAGCCTATTTGGCAGCATTTCTCTACATAGTAGTCTTTCTGTGGAGGACCACAACTACACTCGGAAGTGACTGAGGGGATTTTTTTCCAGACTGGTCTATCCCTGGAAAAATTCACCTAAGTCCAAAAGCTAAACTTGTCAAAGTGGTTCTCTGGGAGAAGCCTTGAGGTTTGGCTGGTCTCAGGGCCTGCTGTTAGCATTTCATAAATTCTGCTGAAAAGTCTAGCAGAAGGTGTGGGAGGATTAGGCACAGCTCATCCTAATTGTGCCGGATTTGCTAAGGTGGTTTTAGTATGACGATCTGTTGGCACTCCAAAAGACACACAATTGATGGACGGAATGCAGAACAAATCAAAACATTCACCCCCAGTCAAGAGATCTGGGTTAAATCCATCTTTCTTTTGCTCACCATGCCACCCCAGTTTAGACTTGGCCATATGCAAATCAGTCTTGACCCTGTGCCTCATGAGAACAGTCTAGCCCAAACTGCTAAGCCAGGTCCTCCCTGGACCAGAAACAAGCATCCTAGGACCGGTTTCGGGGTTCCACCCCTCTTCAGCCAGGATAGCTTGAATCCAATGGCACAGAGAGCCCGGTACCCACGTCTGGTCATCCCCCGGCGCACTTAGGGCGAGGAAGCAAAAGAGACACAATTGATGGATGGAATGCAGAACAAATCAAATGATTTACCCCCAGACAAGAGATCTGGGTTAATACCATCATTCTTTTACACACCATGCCACCCCAGTTTCGACCCGGCTATATGCAAAAAAGTGTTGACCCTGTGCCTCATGGGAACAGTCCAGCCCGAACTGCTAAGCCAGGTCCTCCCTGGACCGGAAAGAAGCATCCTAGGACCGGTTTCGGGTTTTTACCCCTCTTCAGCCAGGATAGCTTGAATCCAATGGCACAATGAGCCCGGCAACCACGTCCTATACCTTGCTATACCTTAAGTGGTATAAAGAACTACAAGCTACCAGCAACCGAGATACTTCTGCAGACTCTGGTCTTGTTATGTTATGTTACTGTCCATTTATAGAGCGCACGTACACCAGACAGTCTCTGTGCGCTAGGTAACTAATCGAACTTCATACCCACTTAATGGTAAGCCTGTCTGAAAAGCCATGTTTTCAGAAGTTTCCTAAATGTAACAAGATCAGAAGAGGACCTGCGGTCCAAAGGCAGGCTGTTCCATACTTTAGGGACGTTAACGGCAAGCCTATGCCCTCCGATCCTTTGTTTTTTCCTAGGGGGAATCGCCAAAAAGTGAAGGTGGCTAGATCGTAGTCCTCTAGTAGGGCAGTATTTTGTGATCCGGTACTTTACAAATGCGGGGTAATTAAGGTAAAGGGACTTAAAAACCATACAACACCTGCACCAGTGGTGCAAAGACATGGACAGTTCCATTATAGTGGAGAAATCAGTTTATGTGCACAGAGGATGTCCCGAAAAATGCACATGGGTATGGAGAAGTTGGAATACTTACCGTGGAAATATATGTGAACCCCCACTCATGGAATCCTTATCAGAAATGAGTGACTGACTGGACCACTGTGTGCGAGGTGAAATATATACCAATTGGCCACAAACTATAGTCGGCATGAACCTCACCCACTACGATGTATCCAGTGGTGAGCTAATTGTGAGAAGTTGGCCTGATATATAATGTTCACTATTCTAGTGAGCACTCTGTATCAGTCCAAACAACCCTTATTGATGATTGGTTGTAAGTCAACCTTATAGACCAGCTATCCTAGTAGCATGGATACGAGCAGTCTACGGCTAAGACTCTAGAGGGCGTGTTAAGCCAGCTGTTTTACCATCACATTACCCCTTGAACACCAAGTGAAAGGACACCACACAAGTTGTTATGAAAATAAACAGATATTAATTTATAACAAGTCTACCCTGAACTCTTTATGAGTCAGGGAGCTAAGCACACAACAAAACTCTTACGAAAATACTTTAAGTCGCACAATTTACACAAATGCCCGAGGGGCACGAAAAACCATATATTACAAAAGTGGAATGCGAATTACTAGCAGGTAAGTAACTATTCTCATAGACTTTAGAAACGCTAGGCCTACAATACTAAACCCTTAGATTAGAAGCAGGAGGCCTGTGGACGTCGTGTGCAGAGTGGGAACTCTCACGCGTAAGGCGGGAAAAAGTCTATGGAGGCTAGCAAAGACAAAGTTACTGTTCTCGGGCGAACCCGACTAGGTGGGTTGAAAACAAGAGTGGATCCGAACACTTAGAGTGTTGGACTATGCTGAAGCACCGGAGTACTTGGTTTACCTAGCCCAGGGGCTGCGGCTGCATAGGGTTCAAGTTGCGTCGGAAACCCTCGTTGAAGATCCAGGAGCCTGAAAAAAGAAGTTGCTGGCAGGCGGCCAATGAAGGAGTTCGTGGTGATCCAAGCCTGGATCAGGGAAGAAGAAACCTGTAAGCAGAGGGGACCAAGTTCTGAATCACTAGCCAGTGATTTGAGTGGGCACCAGGATGGCACCGGACGAAGTCACCTCAGCCAGGTGAGTGGGCGCTGCTGGGCTCTGCAGTCTCTCGGACCAGGAGGCGTTGTCGGCGACCAGGATGGAGGTGCGAGCTGTCCCACGAAGGTACTTGCAGTCGACGTCGCTGGACCCAGGATTGGGCAACAAGTCTTGGCAAATGCAAGGCCCAAGCGGTGGACCTAAAATGGCGTCTTGAGTGGACCAGGAGGGTCCAGGGTGCTCCTCTCTTGGAGGGGAGCAAGGGCTAGTCTGGAGCAACCAGACCAGCAGTGGTTGTCGTCGTGGAGCGTCGTGAGAGGGCCACTAGCCAACGGGCAAGCGACCTGGACAACGCGGTGAGCAGCAAAGAGCAGAAGGGCCCCACGCAGATCTCGTGGATGCAGGGGGGCTGAACTTCGGTGCTGGAGCTGCTCAGGGTCGGGGCTTCTCTTACCCCAAAGCACTCAGTCGAGGGTCACTCGGTGGTCGTGCTGGACAAGCGTCGTGCAGTTCTGAAGATGGCCGGTCCCTCGAGGTCTCGTCGCACCCACGGATCACAGCTGGGCTGATAATGTAGGTTGAGGTCAGAGGTGCCAGGGAAGCCGGTTCTCGTCGTGCTGGAGCAGTCTTGATCCGGAGGAGAGACTGGCAACAAACGGCGATGCTTGGTTGGTGCCTGCTGCTGCAGGGTGACTACTCCTTAGTCACAAGGGAGAATCTTGGGAAGAAGTCTTGAGTTCCTTTCATGGAAAGTAGTTTCAGGATTCAAAGAAGATCTAATTTGGAAGGGGGCCAGCTCCTACTTTTATCCTGCAAAAGGGGGCTGGCACGCGACTAAGTCCTGCCCTATGGGTGGGACTAGGAGGGGGGTGGTTACACCCCTCTCCTTTGGCGGGCTTTCCCCAGATCAGGGGCTGGAGTGCCCCTGGAACTGGTTCAAGCCGGCCTATGCACAGTGAGCACCGGGGTGCCACTTGCAGTCACCTTCCTCTAAAGCCCTGCCTACCGAGGATACACAAAATCCTGTCTGGGACGGTGCTGGCACCGCCCCTGGAAGGAAACCCTTTGTCCTTGCCTCCTGGGCTGGGAGGACTCCCAGCAGCAGGAGGGCAGACTTGTGTCTCGGTGGCAGCATCCATTTTGTGGAGCTAAGGCTCTGTCTGACTTTAACCGGGGTTACAGGTTACATACATGTCGTGTCCCTCTAGAAGGGTGGAATGCTAACTCCGTCGCCAGAATTGGCGAGGGGTTAGTATTCCAATTCGTATGACACCTTACTCGACATGTTTTGATAAAGCGATACCAGAGTTGGCACTTAACCGCGAGGATTATAATGCACTTAAGAGTATATGGTATGCGATATCATGGAAACGGCTAAGGGATGGATCCCGAAAGCCGCAGACAGGCTCAGCTCATGCCAGAGCACTATCTCACACGATTCCAAGCACTCTGCCTTCAGGATTGTCAAGGCCTGCCATAGGAGTGACTGATAGGAGATCTGTGTGCCCATTTTAGGGTTAGATATAGGAATACTATATCTAAAGCAAAGGGTGATTACACCACCTTGCCCCAGCTGTCGTGCAGCCAGTTGTGTCAGATTTGGATGGCTAGCCAGGGGTGGCATAATACATTCTGCAGCCCCTGGTAGGCCCTGGGTACACCTATGCTCTGGGCACCTAAGGTACTCTGTACAGGGACTGATAAGGTGACTAAGTATCCAATTAGATATGTACCTAAGGTACATGGAATCCATTTTACAGAGAGCAGTAGGCCTGGGGTCCTGAATAGCAGGGCCCCAGGTCAACTAAGTCAGAAAACCAGCAAAACACCAGGCAAAAAGTTGGGGGCAACCATAGTCCGGGATCTACCTTCCTACATAACCCCCCCCCCCAAACGAAAGGAGATAAGGCTATCCTTGACAGGTAAGCCTATATTGCCTAAGTGGCCATATAAGGAAGTACCAGCACTGGCATGGTTACCCCCTATCTTATGGTCCACTAAGCAATCCCTCACCCTAAGGGTGTCTGAGGGTCTCCACCATAGGGAGTCTCTACCTGTGGTGTGTTTCGGCAAAGTAAAAGGCTGGTGCTGAGATGGAGTACTGAAGTGAGGCTCCACTAATTTTGGGCTCAGCTTCCTCCAATCATTATCCACCATAGAGGCCTTTCTTTCCAAGACTGAGTTGTGTTGAGCTCTCAGGGTCAACCTCTAGCTACCTAAAGCTGGAGGCTGAGTCCCTCTGTTTGGCTTACTGGGGGGACAGGTCAGGTTTGGGGCCCTCAGGTCCCAGGTTTGGCTGTGCCCAACAGTGTCCATCTGTGGGAGTTCCCTAACTAGGTTTAAGGGGGATCCCTCAGGAGTTTGTTTTATTTTCACTTGGCTAGAACTACTAGCTTCAGTGCCCTTAATCTGCTGATTGGGGAATTCTTTTGGACAGGGGCCCCTTTGGGGTCCACCACTGGCCTCCCTGACCTCTACAGCCCTGGGCTGACTGAGGCAGGGTAGAGAGGGGCAGGTTACCTGCTCCAGACTGGGTCCCACCTTGGAAGGGTCCACTGACATCAGGGGTTCTGCCAGGCTAGGCCTGACTACCTCTGTGGCAGTTTCTTCACAAGGGGTCAGATCAGTTCCCTGAGGAGGCTGACCCTTTCCTAAAGTCTGGTGGGAGGGAGATTTCTCTTCCTCCTCAATGCTCTCTGTCTGAGTGGAGTGATCCATAGTTTCAGGCTTCACAACACTATCATCTGTCTGAGTTTGAGCTGTGGCCATCACAACTCTCCCAACCTTTTCAGGAGGGGGCTCTGTTTGGGTGTGGGCTGTGACCATCACAGCCTTTACAACCTGTTCTGGGAAGGAAGTTGTCTGAGATTGGGCTGTGACTGGCACAGCCCTCCTGACCTGTTCAGGGAGGACATCTTGGACTGGGGCTGTGGCTATCACTGCCCCACTAACCTTACCATGGAAGTTTACCATTTTAGAATGGGTTTCTTGCTCTACTTCAGCCCAGGCTGAGAGCTCTAAATCATTCCCCAGTAGGCAATCTACAGGTAAGTTTGGTGACACTGCCACTCTCTTGTGGCCAGTGACGCCTCCCCAGCTGAGATTGACCACCGCCATGGGATGATCTCTCTGTACTCCATCAATATTGGTCACCTGGTATGTGGCACCAGGTAAAAGTTGCCTTGAGGGGACTAGACTCTCAGTCACCATGGTGATGCTAGCCCCTGTATCTCTATAGGCCTCAACTTTCATTCCATTGATGAGGGGCTCCTGTCGGTACTTGCCCAAAGTGTTGGGACAAGTTGTGAAGTTGGCAAACCCCATGCCAGTCTCACAGACTAGAGTATCTGAGTTTGGGGACCTGGTTAGGCCAGAGTCCCCAGGAACTCCCAAAGTAAATGCACCCAAATTCTTGGGGGCACTCCCACCACCTGGGGGATTACTACTAGTAGTAACAGGAGGTTTGGGAATGTTACTTGGGGGTATGTTCTCCTTATTGTTGTTCTTTGGGCAACTGCTGTCAGTTTTTAAATGACCCACCTGTTTACAGGGATAACAATAAGGTTTCTTCTGGTTATTAGAAGGATTCTGGGACCCACCCCCCTCAGAGGATTTTTGGGGCCCTGATGTGGTTTGATCTGGAGATTTATTCCCACCCTTCTCTTGAGGCTTGGTTGATTCCTTTTTCTGGTCACCACCTTGGTTCTTGGGCCTAATCCTGGTTCTGACCCATTTGTCTGCCCTCTTACCCAATTCTTGTGGAGAGGTCAGATCAGAGTCTACCAGGTGCTGGTGTAATAACTGGTTCTGACAATTATTTAAGACTTGCTCTCTCATAATAAGATTATACAATCCTGTGAAGTCAGTAACCTTGCTACCCAGTAGCCAGCCTTCCAAAGCCTTAGTGGCACAATCAACAAAGTCAGACCAGTCCTGAGACTGAGTTTTCTGGATGTCTCTGAACAGCAACCTGTACTGCTCAGTGGTTAAACCAAACCCATCAACCAGTGTATTCTTCAGGACCTGGTAATTGTTAGCATCCTCCACTCTTGTAGTGAGGAGCTTATCTCTACCTTTGCCATCAAAGGAGAGCCACAGTATAGCTGCCCACTGACTCTGGGGAATGCCCTGCACAGTGCAGGCCCTCTCCAAAGCAGCCATCCATTTCTGGATGTCATCCCCTTGTTTAAAGGGGGGCACTATCTTTGTCAGGTGTTTAGTATCTAAACCCTTCTCTCTATCTCTTGGGAGATTGCTGCCACCAGTGGGAACTACCCCACTCATCTGCTGCTCTCTAGCAAAGGCAAGCTTTTCTTTGGCCAGGGCAAGTTCTTCCCTTTCAATCCTCAGAGCAGCCTGTCTCATTCTGGCTTCATGCTCTATTCTCTGAGGGGAAGTCAATCTCCTCTGGGGAGAGTTCCTTCTCCTCTGAGAAGAGGCATTAGAGTGCAGAGATCTATTGGAGTCCCTAGAAGGAGATCTATCTCTCCTAACTCCAAGGTTAGGCCTACTTAGGGTCAGTACGGGGGGTCCCCCAGATCCTAACCCAAGCAAGTCTAAGTTGGCCCTAGTTAGCCTTCTGACTACCTCAAGACCCTTGTCTGCCTCATCCCCAGAGAGTTCCTCAGGATCCTCCTCCCCAACTGTATTTACAGTGTTGTGGAGGTCTGGATCCCCAGTGGTACCCTCTAAGGCTGGCATATTCCCATCTAGCTGAGAAATTTTTCTCGCATCATATGTCTCTAAGAGACCTATCAGAAAGGGAATGGTGGGGTTAGACCCCTGTTTCAGTTTCCTGGAGGTACACACTTGTCTCATCTCCTGGAAACTGAGAGCTGCATATCTTGATTTGACCTGTGGGGGGTCAAGATCCACAAGGGGAGTCTCAGTAGACTCTCCATGGGTAGACATGCTTTTCTAGTGAGGTGTAAGTGGTGGACTTACCTACACTATTTGTTTACCTACTGATCCCTTGCTAGAGTTGTAGTTTAGGGTGTGCTAGGCCCTAGGAGCTACAACAGCTGGTTCAGTAGAACTCAGAGTATTCTAAGCTAAGTTATATGTACCTTAGTACTTATGTGATCTTTCAAATGATATTCTTAGGATATGTGTGGTAAAACAACAGCAAGCTCAAATCCCAACTGCTGCTCACCAATGTGAGAAGTTGGCCTGATATATAATGTTCACTATTCTAGTGAGCACTCTGTATCAGTCCAAACAACCCTTATTGATGATTGGTTGTAAGTCAACCTTATAGACCAGCTATCCTAGTAGCATGGATACGAGCAGTCTAAGGCTAAGACTCTAGAGGGCGTGTTAAGCCAGCTGTTTTACCATCACATTACCCCTTGAACACCAAGTGAAAGGACACCACACAAGTTGTTATGAAAATAAACAGATATTTATTTATAACAAGTCTACCCTGAACTCTTTGAGTCAGGGAGCTAAGCACACAACAAAACTCTTACGAAAATACTTTAAGTCGCACAATTTACACAAATGCCCGAGGGGCACGAAAAACCATATATTACAAAAGTGGAATGCGAATTACTAGCAGGTAAGTAACTATTCTCATAGACTTTAGAAACGCTAGGCCTACAATACTAAACCCTTAGATTAGAAGCAGGAGGCCTGTGGACGTCGTGTGCAGAGTGGGAACTCTCACGCGTAAGGCGGGAAAAAGTCTATGGAGGCTAGCAAAGACAAAGTTACTGTTCTCGGGCGAACCCGACTAGGTGGGTCGAAAACAAGAGTGGATCCGAACACTTAGAGTGTTGGACTATGCTGAAGCACCGGAGTACTTGGTTTACCTAGCCCAGGGGCTGCGGCTGCATAGGGTTCAAGTTGCGTCGGAAACCCTCGTTGAAGATCCAGGAGCCTGAAAAAAGAAGTTGCTGGCAGGCGGCCAGTGAAGGAGTTCGTGGTGATCCAAGCCTGGATCAGGGAAGAAGAAACCTGTAAGCAGAGGGGACCAAGTTCTGAATCACTAGCCAGTGATTTGAGTGGGCACCAGGATGGCACCGGACGAAGTCACCTCAGCCAGGTGAGTGGGCGCTGCTGGGCTCTGCAGTCTCTCGGACCAGAAGGCGTTGTCGGCGACCAGGATGGAGGTGCGAGCTGTCCCACGAAGGTACTTGCTGTCGACGTCGCTGGACCCAGGATTGGGCAACAAGTCTTGGCAAATGCAAGGCCCACGCGGTGGACCTAAAATGGCGTCTTGAGTGGACCAGGAGGGTCCAGGGTGCTCCTCTCTTGGAGGGGAGCAAGGGCTAGTTTGGAGCAACCAGACCAGCAGTGGTTGTCGTCGTGGAGCGTCGTGAGAGGGCCACTAGCCAACGGGCAAGCGACCTGGACAACGCGGTGAGCAGCGAAGAGCAGAAGGGCCCCACGCAGATCTCGTGGATGCAGGGGGGCTGAACTTCGGTGCTGGAGCTGCTCAGGGTCGGGGCTTCTCTTACCCCAAAGCACTCAGTCGAGGGTCACTCGGTGGTCGTGCTGGACAAGCGTCGTGCAGTTCTGAAGATGGCCGGTCCCTCGAGGTCTCGTCGCACCCACGGATCACAGCTGGGCTGATGATGTAGGTTGAGGTCAGAGGTGCCAGGGAAGCCGGTTCTCGTTGTGCTGGAGCAGTCTTGATCCGGAGGAGAGACTGGCAACAAACGGCGATGCTTGGTTGGTGCCTGCTGCTGCAGGGTGACTACTCCTTAGTCACAAGGGAGAAACTTGGGAAGAAGTCTTGAGTTCCTTTCGTGGAAAGTAGTTTCAGGATTCAAAGATGATCTAATTTGGAAGGGGGCCAGCTCCTACCTTTATCCTGCAAAAGGGGGCTGGCACGCGACTAAGTCCTGCCCTATGGGTGGGACTAGGAGGGGGGTGGTTACACCCCTCTCCTTTGGCGGGCTTTCCCCAGATCAGGGGCTGGAGTGCCCCTGGAACTGGTTCAAGCCGGCCTATGCACAGTGAGCACCGGGGTGCCACTTGCAGTCACCTTCCTCTAAAGCCCTGCCTACCTAGGATACACAAAATCCTGTCTGGGACGGTGCTGGCACCGCCCCTGGCAGGAAACCCTTTGTCCTTGCCTCCTGGGCTGGGAGGAGGGCAGACTTGTGTCTCGGTGGCAGCATCCATTTTGTGGAGCTAAGGCTCTGTCTGACTTTAACCGGGGTTACAGGTTACATACATGTCGTGTCCCTCTAGAAGGGTGGAATGCTAACCCCGTCGCCAGAATTGGCGAGGGGTTAGTATTCCAATTCGTATGACACCTTACTCGACATGTTTTGATAAAGCGATACCAGAGTTGGCACATAACCGCGAGGATTATAATGCACTTAAGAGTATATGGTATGCGATATCATGGAAACGGCTAAGGGATGGATCCCGAAAGCCGCAGACAGGCTCAGCTCATGCCAGAGCACTATCTCACACGATTCCAAGCACTCTGCCTTCAGGATTGTCAAGGCCTGCCATAGGAGTGACTGATAGGATATCTGTGTGCCCATTTTAGGGTTAGATATAGGAATACTATATCTAAAGCAAAGGGTGATTACACCACCTTGCCCCAGCTGTCGTGCAGCCAGTTGTGTCAGATTTGGATGGCCAGCCAGGGGTGGCATAATACATGCTGCAGCCCCTGGTAGGCCCTGGGTACACCTATGCCCTGGGCACCTAAGGTACTCTGTACAGGGACTGATAAGGTGACTCAGTATCCAATTAGATATGTACCTAAGGTACATGGAATCCATTTTACAGAGAGAGCAGTAGGCCTGGGGTCCTGAATAGCAGGGCCCCAGGTCAACTAAGTCAGAAAACCAGCAAAACACCAGGCAAAAAGTTGGGGGCAACCATAGTCAGGGATCTACCTTCCTACACTAATGTATACCCTATTGTGTCAATGTGTATGTACCATTGAATATTGCTGGAAAGTATTTAATTGTTCCCTGAATCAAAATGTCTATAAAACATTAAAAAAAATAAACAAACAACAAGCTTTAAACATTGATCTCTGTATGACTGGCAGCCAATGAAGGTCCATATTTGCCAGGGAGATGTGGCTCTGTTTGGGCAGAGTCTATATCAGTCGAGCAGCCTGGTTTTGAATTAGCTGGAGCCTGTGCAGAAGGATTTTGGGAAGACCCAGGTAAATCAAATTGGCGTAATCTATTCTAGACATAACTAGAGCAATTATTACTTGGCTCAAATCTTCCCTAGTAAGGAATTTTTATCTTTTTTATGCGTCATAGCTGGTAAAAGCTACTTGAAGTCACGTTTCCTACCTGCTGCTTGGAGGAGAGTTCCTCAACGATTATAACACCCAAGCTTTTTACCCCCTTTTTGTGTGATGGAGGAGAGCCCATCTTGCTAGGCCAGAACGATGGGGACTGATAATTCATCTTACTTTTTTGTCATAATTATCTCAGTTTTATCGGGATTCAACTTCAGATGATTGCCGTTCATCTAGTCTCGGATGAACAGCATAGTATCCTGAAATAGCTGTTGAGACGTCTTGTTTCTCCTCCTGCCCGTCACTGAAAAAAAGCAAACTACTAGACCTGCAACTCCCTACTATGAAGGTGAAGATTAATATTCTGTCGGAGGTACTCGACCCTTGTAAAGAACCTACAGAACTTCTATTGCCATTTAATTAAGGCCTCATGTATACCCCCTTGGGCAAAACTTTTTTCTGGATCGCCAGCCAATAAGTACGTTGATTGGTGCCATCGACCAGCACCAGGCATACCTGACTTCCTTAATCAACATCCCACAACAGAAAGTTTGGTGGTGCAGGTTTTCACTAGTAGGGTTAATCCGAATGCCTTTCCACCACGCATCCTGATCGGGAGTCTGAAAGTATAGAGACCTATTACAAGTGCATCTTCTCATCCATGAGCTTTGCTCTGCAGTCTATAAATGCCTGCTATCTCTTAGGCTCTATGAGGCATGGTAGCCCACGTTTTACCGGCAGTCTTTGACAACCTCATGGCGTCCCTGACTCTAGGTATCCAGGACTATCGAGATACAAGTACATTTGTGATTTGGTCTGGCTAGGACATAACCAGCTTCTTAGGTCAAGCAATGGTTAAGAGTGTAACACTTCGGCACTAGACCTGCATATGGTCTACACGCTTCTCTGGGGATGTCCAGGCCACCTTAATGGATATTTCATTCGATGGCTTTCACCTTTTTGGCAACAGAACCGATTCAACCCTGGAATGATTTAAGGAGAGGAGGGCCACAAAACATTCCTTGGGTCTTTATGCAATACTAGACAATTCCACCAGTAGTTTCACCTTCTCTGTGTCCGTGGCATGGGGTTTTCATTTGATCCAACGCCAGACCCCTCTGCCAGCCCAACAGTCCCTCCAGCCTTTTAATGGGGAGGTTGGGACTTGCAAACACAAGTTCCAGGGCATCAAGCACACCCTGCAGCTGTTCCCTCGCCCCTTCACAAACCATAAAACCGATTTAGTGTGTCTTTTCTGGCACACAGCCACTCTATTGGAAGCAGATTCTGATATTTCCTCCAAAGGTGGCAAACTATTACCTCAAACAAGTGGGTCCTCCAAATTGTACATTGAGGCTACACCTTATTTCTTTCTACCCTGCTGTACCTTCCATCAACTTCAGGGTGGCTAATGGAGGACAACCTGTCCGAATTGCATTAGAAAGAGCAGGCAAAAGGGGTCATAGAGATGATTCTCACATCGTAAGGAGGAGCTGGGTGTTAATCCTGCTACTTCCTGGTGCTGAAGGAGGCCCAAAGGCCTTTTTACCTATTTTTGATCTGCATCCTCTTAATGCTTTCCTGCGGAAAGACAAATTCAGTATGTTCATGCTAGCCCAGATGTTGTATCTCCTAGACTCCGGAGATTGGATGGTGGTGTTGGACATGCAGGACGCTTAATCCATATCCCTGTCCTGCAGGAGCATTTCTAGTTTCCAGTTTGCTCCCTTTCCCTTGCATGTGTCCCTCGGATGCTCCAGAAATTGATGGCAGTGGTTGCCCCACAGTGGTTGTCCAACATCTTCTGAGGTTGGGGGTACCAGTCTTTTCCTACCTCAACGACTGGCTGTTGAAGGTGAGCTTGTTCCATGCTATCATCATCAATCACCTCTAGACAATAGTGAAACACCTCATATTGCTTGGTTCTACTATCAATGTTCTAAAGTCACAAATTACTCTTTTGCAGATGCTTCCTTTCATCTGAACCTTTCTGGATACAGTATGGGTTTATGCCTTTCCCTCCAGGCAGAGTCCAGAACATTTGGGTTATGATCCCGATGTTTCTGTCTCTGTCGTGTATCTCAGTGTGGATTACTTTGAAGCTGCTGGGATTCTCGGCCTCCTGGATTCTGCCAGTGACACATGCCTGATGGTTTAATCAGGCTCTGCAGTGGCACCAGAAGTCCAGCACTGAGGGAAATGTGTCAGACCATGGAGGAGACCGCAAAAGACCTGCAGTTGTGGCTGCTGGAAC
Organism: Lissotriton helveticus; assembly: GCF_964261635.1. NCBI lineage: Eukaryota > Metazoa > Chordata > Amphibia > Caudata > Salamandridae > Lissotriton > Lissotriton helveticus. The sequence goes on from NC_136065.1 coordinate 1,209,560,486, forward strand.
GAGATTGGGTCCATGGCAAACCCCTGTCCTTACCCCACACAGACTTGACAGATGCATCACTTCTGGGTTGAGGGCAATCTGGGAAAGGTGAAGATCAGAGGTCTCTGGTCCCGGCAGAGGCCCTGCTCCACAACAGTCTGTTTTGCTTTGCGCTGAAGGCGTTCCTCTTTGAGACCCTCACTACTGCTAAACGAGGATCTCAATATTTATCAATGCTCAAAGGAGTGCTACATCATGCAGATGACATTTTTAAAGACCTCGTAAAATCACAAATAATCACACCAAGGGTGAGCAAAAACATAAGGCAGCACCATCTGATTCTATATATATTAAATGACAGTTAACTGACTCCTTGGCAGTAGCCATTGCAAGGAAAAGAGCTAACTCGCAAACAACTGGGGACGCACCTCCCACAGACAAGGAGTCCAAACTCATTGACTTCTCCGGGAAATAGTTGCAGCCCAATCTGCAAATCATTCGCGAATAGCCATCAACCAAGCCCTTTGGGCACTCTGACAGGACCCACAGCGATAAAATGGAGGAGCTCTTCCAACACCTCCCAGAGGAATACAAAAAGGGATTATGCAATAGTTAATGAGGGGAAGTTATTCACTAATAACTTCATCAAGTATGTGCTAAATTCCGCAGGTACTGCAGCAAGAAACATCAATACCATCCTTCTCTGTGTCTCGGGTTTTAAACCTGAAGTACAGCAAGCGATACTTAATCTTCCCTTTGAACAAAGAACACCTCTTCAGGCCAGAAGCAGCTACCGCCTTTTAAAAGATGATAAAAGACACAGAGGTAGAAAACTCTATAGGGGCCCCTGAATCCTCTTACCATACTCTCACCAGTGGGGATTTCTGTAAATAGACTTGTTCGCAATCCCAGAAAATGCAACATATCTAAACTTTGCATCCAGGTTTCCACCCCCCACTATCCAAGGGCAATGCTCTATGGATTAACTGGTCAGGGATATTTGCCTGCTCTTTTCCACCTCTCCCACTACTTAAGTTTGTGGTCAGAAAGCTCAGGCAGACCTCCCTCACCACAATACTCATAGCTCCAACTTGGGCTCGTCAACCATGGTTCACCATACTACTGGAACACTCATAATTTCCTCACGAGAAACTTCCCCTCAACCAGTACCTTCTCACACAGTACTATGGTGAAATCAGTCATTCCAATCCCAAGGAAATGAACCTTGCTATTTGGCTCCTGAAGTCATAGAATTCGGGTATCTTAATCTACCACAACAATATATGGATATTCGTAAAGACGTTTGTAGGCCTACTACTAGAAAATGCTATGCTGTCAAATGGAAAAGATTTGTTCTATTTTGCCAACATCAAAAAGTAACCCCTTAGATGCACAGGTGCAAACAATTATTTGTTATCTGCTGCATCTTCAAACCTCGGGTTTAGCCAACACGTCCATACCCCTACAAAACAGACAACATGTATCTTTATGCAAAATACCAGTCATTAAAGCATACATGGAGGGACTTAAAAGAGTAATTCCCCATACACTTCCGCCCGCTCCAGCATGGAATCTCAACATTGTACTAACAAGGCTCATGGGGCCTCCATTTGAACCACTACATTCCTGCCAACTCTAGTACTTATCTTGGGAAGTAGCTTTTCTAATAGTGATCACTACACTCACGTGTAGGTGAGATCCAGGCACTTACCTTAGAAGAACCATTCTTCCTACTCCACCGAGACAAAGTGGTGCTCAGAACAAACCTCAAGTTTCTTCCCAAAGTAGTCTATCATTTCCATATTAAACAATCAATAGAATTGCCTATATTCTTTTGCAGAAAGAGCTCTTCATACCCTTGACTTTAAAAGAGCTTTAATATATTATATTGACAAAACAAAAGCATTCAAGAAAACTACGTAAATATTTGTTGCTTTCTCACCTCCTCTCACTGAGAACCTAATTTCAAAAAAGGTCATTTCTAGGTGGATACTCAAACGCATTCAAACTTGTGATGCTAAAGCTAAAGGATTTTTACCTACCCCCCCCCCCCCCTAGGGCTCACTCAACCTGTAAAATAGGAGCCTCTGTGGCATTTTTAGGGAACATTCCCATTGCTGACATTTGCAAAGCAGCAACATGGTCCACACTACACACCTTCACAAAACATTACTATGTGGATGTTTCAGCACTTCAACACTCCAATGTTGGTCAAGCAGTAGTTTGTAATCTCTTTCAAACAACTGTAACCCCCACACAGTAAGCAGCTGTTCTTTGCATGTAGTGCTTTAGATTCATAGGCGCCCACCCTCCTCCCCAGATACCTGTGTAGGGCACAGTTTACTGCTTTGTTTTACCTTAATTCACATTACTAGCATGGATATCATATTGCTGATACTCACTCTAACTCCATTATCACCGGCCTGCTGCAAAACAATCTAACAATGGAGCCAATGCCCATGCGCAGTATCACCAAAAGGAAGAGTCACAGCCTTGTGACTCGAAAAACGTTCTTCAAACAAAAACAACATTAGATGGCGGACTTATGTATAGCATATGAATCTACAGCACTGCATGTCAAGAACAGATGCTTAATGAGGAAGTAACATAATCCTGCTTGTGGATAGCTCAGTGGGTTACTACTTTTATCACAAAGATCCTTTTGTTATGTGCAGTTCATAAGTTACAATCCTAATATGGCACAGTGACCTATAAACTGTCATCAAAGAGCTGCATGAAAACTGCATGGTATAGGTTAGAACAATATATATTGTTTCCTAGTCTTTCCTTAATCCAATGTTGCTAAAATGTGTCTGTTTGGGAAGAAATACATTCATGTTAGTAAAGCCAACCAGTATGGTTCATTTTAAATACTGAGTTTCTGTTTCCCCAGACCAAACACTCCAAAAATATACTGCATACTAGTATGCATGACGTGATTCCAACACCTTGTTATCCTCGTTGTCTTATGCAACTTTTCCTATAGACTGGTTTACATATGAACAATTGTTTCTCTGTATAATGTTTGTGTGATGTAAAGTGCTCTGACATCCAACACTTGCATATGTCCTTCATTCAAGTTACTGATTCGTGAGAATCTTCTATCGCAGCAAGGGGTCCGAGTGCTGCAACTGGGCCTGTGAAATCTGCTTGTCCATGTTTGGAAATAAAGAGGTGGCAGTTTACCTCATTTGGTGTGCCTCCTGAAGTCCTTGATGTCATCTTGACCGCAAGGCGTTCCTCTACAAAATCTCTGTATGCCAGTTGTTGAACAAATTTGTGATTTTCTATAAGCCCGACAAATTGATCCACTGCAAGCCAAGTTGTCTGACTTTTTGTTTTTGTCCCTGGTCCAGCAAGGCTTTGCTGTGGGCAATGTTAAAGGCTATTTGTCAGCTTTTTCTACTTTTTTGCAGTTGCCATATCAGCTGGCTTTACTTGAATCACCTGTTGTGGTGAGAAAGGTCAGCAACACTTGTATTGAGTTCTCACCTTTTTTTATGGGCACCCCTTTTGAGCCACTGCCCTGTTGTTCCATTAAATCTTCCTACATTGAAAACGGTCTTTCTCATCGCTATAACATTGGCTAGGTGTGTAAGTGAGCTGCAGACTCTGTCTACCCATCTTACACAGCATTCTTTGCAGATAAATTCATGTTGATGACCTGAGCTTCCTTTCTGCCAAAAGTGGTCACTCCATTTCATTTTGGGCATATTATCACCTTTCCGGCATTCTTTGCTCCACCTCATCCCTCTATAGAGGAAGAGAGACTTCCAGAGCCAAATCTGCTACCACTTCCATAGTATTCGGAGTGCCTGCCAAGGATATTTGCCAATCGGTTACTTGGGCGTCGGTGCATATGTTCACAAAGCACTACTGCCTTGAAAGTCAGGCCTGTTGAGAGGGGCATTTTGCCTACTCTGTCCTATAGGTCTTTTTAGTCTGAACCAGTTCTCCTACCCAGCACCTGGAGAGGTACCGATATGGTACCTATTCCAAGGTGAAGACTCTGCAATTCGAAATATCCATCAGAAGAAAGTAAATTTCCTTCGGTAACAGTCTTTCTAATGTGTATGCTAACCACAGATTCCTCACCAACCCTCCCACCTCCCTGTTCTATAAACTGGACTCTTTTCTATTTTAAAAGGTCCCAAATGAAAGATCTACACACTAGTCATGCCAATCTGCTGATAGGCTCTGAAGTTGCAGACAGCCTAAGAAACAATCGACATCAGTACACATTGGTGGCGCTTGTACAATGCTCCACTTGTCACTTCTGTATCGAAACAACATCGGCGCAAAGCAGCACAATGCCATCCGCCGGCACATAGGAGAACTCCTTTAGAGTTTCTGGATCCAGTCTGACGCCTGAGGAATATTGACAAGGGGAGGACTCTGAGGGTAGATAGGCTATACACCTGAAAGATCAATAAGTAACTTGTTCTTTGGAGTTTCAAACTATTTAAAATTCTCTTTCTTCATACATGCAACATACTATGTCAAGAACAACATAACCTTAAGATGGTGGATATTTTGTGGAGCACTGTAGTCGTTTGGACTCTGATTATTGGCAGCACCCAAAAAGTTTAATTTCTTTCAACAGTATGCTTTTCCAAGTCCAACCACTACATTGTGAAATATTGCACAGAATCTAGTTCAAGACTTGCCTTTTGTTTTTGAATTTCTCTTGTGAGATTTTGGATATATAACACAAAGGTAGCACAGCTCCAGTTACAATCATTAAAGTTCAAGAATAGCCTTAAGAAGCAAAGTTGTTGTTACCGTTAAGTAACTTTTTCTTTTCTACTACCCAGACTAATTTAAAGAATCCCATTAATTTCTCATGTGACTGCGCCTTTGAATGTGGAATTCTGAGTTAATAGGTGGGTAACTTTTCTTTTTTACTCTTTCCCCAGGATATTTCCTCAAAAACTAGAGAGATTCTGACAACTCTGGCATCGTTTGCCAATGCTTCTGCTGAGAGGGAAAAGCCAACCGTCAACTTTGAGGCACTGAAGCAAAAGAGGTTAGCTCCAGCAACTGAAAACTTCCTCTATCACCTGGCAGCGGCTGAGCAAATGCTGGAGACATGACGATGCTTTTATAAAGCAAAGCACTGGACCAATAGCAAATGTGACACATTCTCAAAAGCAATACCATGTTGTGATTTGTGCCCGGAAAGCGCAACACATTACAGCAAAGTGTTCTCAAACGACTACCTTCCAGGCATTAGGACACTGATCAAAAAAATAATTTCTTTTTTTGGCCTTTGTTTCAACAGGACATTGTGTGCCTTTTCTTGTTAATAAATACTTTAGATTCTTTCCTCTCATTTACCATTTTTTTTTCTTCTAAAAATTAGGAACACAGTCCAGATAACTTGTAATTCAATATTGTGTGCTATACCTCTCTTCAATAGACCGGTGGGATATGATATGCTACTAAGGTTGCTTCCGCCTGAACACCTTAGTTACGCCAACTTAGCAGTCATCATCATCATGGCATTTAACACTTATAAATGACCATCTCTTACACCCATACACTGAAACGTGTGAACATTTCACAGAACAGCACTGGTTGGTAGAGTTTTTTCTGTTGAGTGTTCTACGCTGGGGAAAGTTTTGTTCCCCGTTGTCTAAACAAAATGAAACTCTCCTTTAATTCTACAAACATTTCAATACCTGCCTCCACCCTAAAAATCTCATATGGGACTACCATCAGGTATTTTATTCTTTATTTACAATTTTTTATGAACCATTTGTTGTGTGTGTGTGTGTATGTGACCGTATGTAACACAGTATAAGAACAGGAATCACTAGTAATCAACAATACAGAACAGAAAACTACTGAGTAGGATGGTTTTGAAGAAAGGAATTATTCAGATAGATAAGGATGTTGGAGAAACAAGAGCAGTTTCATGCTAACGAGGATTGTTGGAGTACAAAGGGAAGTGAGAGAGAATGAAAGAAGACTACCACAAATTGAACAGGCTGGTAGGCGTTGGTGAGGATGAGAGAACACTACTGTTGCTTGAGGGTTGTTAAAATAGGAAGGAATAGCATACGTTAAGTTTGGGAGTATGCGCTGTAATTTAAATGGCTTTCTTTATTTTTCTGAAGTTGTGTCTTTATATAAAAATATTGGGCCCGAGGATACTTACAAAGGCGAAACAAATTAAGACGTCTTCAAATGTTCACCCGCTATGGGTAAGCCTGTTTTTTTTATTTTACTGGGTCTTGAATGCATCCACGTTTTCAGTGCTCCTTAATAGCATGCCTCAAATCACAACACTGTGACAGAACAAATCCAATATTCAGCTAAGTAGATCTTGAACCTCCCTAACGACATAGCACCATAAATTGGGGGGGAAGGGTTTTCTTTGTTTTCAGGTAATGAAAAATGCCTATTATTTGGGTTCCCTGTTTTCTTCTGTTAATCCATGTTAAATGCTAAATCAATCAGCCGTTAAATATCATCAGAAGAGTGGAAATGCTAGGAATGTGTCTATCTACTCCTTTAACGTTATCACGATAACCTGCCTCTGTAAGGCATTCATCTTGGATCTAAGAAGCAGGTGGACCAGTCGTTACTCCTCGATCAAGGTTTGCACTCCGTTACTTGATTCAGTAGTCATTTTAAATTTGAGGCCCATGACAGCTGGGGAATTTGTGTGGGGTATTTTCATCCTTACGAATTAGCCCCATACATACATGAGAAGCAGCCCTCTAAGCCAGAAAGCTTGCCAAAATGTGCCCAGAAATTAGAGTACTACCAAAATGTGAACCCAGAGTGTTCTGCAAGGAAATTTGACAAAATTTCAACGCACAGAACTTGCACCCCACTGCTGAAGACACATTATAAACTCACAACATACTGGCTCACCAGGAGGTCAATATTTGATTAGTGCTTAATTTGAGCTGGGTGGCAACACGTTTTTGAGTGCCAATATTTAGTTCTGTTCAACAGACTTTGATCCAGAGGAAGAGACAGAAAAATACAACAGAAAAAAGGAGGAGAAAGACCAGAGAAAGCATGAATGTAAAATAACCTGCAGAACAAAGTCAGAGACATGAGGTGTAATCAAGACTAAGCAGCCTTGTTATTCGAAACCTGACATTCGTCAACTGCAGGTTTTTGAGCAAACCTTTGGGCCTTGGCAGTTATTCTTTTACAAAGTAAGCACTGCTTTGGGTCATTCAAAGTAAGCATCATCATTGGAATGTGAACTGGAATGAACATGAAGCCTAACAGCAATTCACCAAGTCATTGAGTGCTGTCTCTGTTGCCATTTTCCTGTCTGTCATGGCTGACCTGATTTCTTGCGGGTTCCTCATCTTGTACTGGTAACTCAAACCGTACATGGACAAGCTACCTTAGAATAGAGTTTGTGAGACGTGGTGTCATTATTCATACCAGTCCGGGCGTGGCCAAAATGGTGATCGAGTAGGACGTGCCTCTCGTCGCTCCGTTCTGCTGACGGGACCCACCACCCAAGCCTTGTATTGTCGGTTCAGGAGACCAGTTAAAGGCCCCACTGATTGCCCTGGGGACATGGCAGTGGCCTGAGGCAGCAGAGGACCGGAAGGGGCCAGCTAAGAAGCGTTCACAGTTCCTCTGGAGTGTTGGAGGCTGGGCACGGCCCCAACACTGGACGTGTCCGGGAGAGACTGAGTTGGAGGCTGGTTGGGACTCTGGACGATCCTTAAAAGTGCCAGTCGACCTGGGAAACGGGTGCTGCCCCACGGCTAGATACCAGAGGTACGGACTGTGAGCACCCGAGAGGATGGAACAGTTCAAACCCCTGCCAGAATTGCCGTCGACCGTCCAAGCAACCCTAATTGCACGGCATACATCAGCTCTCGCAGCAACTGGAGTTCCGCGGATGTGGTCAATGAGAAGGGAAGACACCACTCAGCTGATGCCTGAAAGAACTTTGCTGGATGGCCTTCTCTCTGCGACACCTGAGGGTAGCCGCATCAACCGTGAAGGTGAGGGGATTGAGCGAGGGGAGCAGGAAGCGAGGCAGCACAGGAACCGTGCCCGAGAGATGGAGACCGAGACAATTTCAGAGCCCCCCTCAGCACTGGCAGTCAGACAAGTGCCTCTAAATGGGCCCGGGAAGTAAGACCACAGCCATGCCACAAAGGCGCCACAAAGAAAGAGAGACGGAGAGCCCTCCCCTGCCACAGCAAAGATCCATACTCTCTGGCCTTCGCAGGTAGTCTGGATCTAGCTGCCAAGGTTCTAGGGGGTGCCCCAAAGGGGGAGCTCACTCCCCCATAGCGTCAGAGGAGCCTCCCATAAAGCACAGATTCCCAGTTCTCCTACAGCAGCACGCGCTCTGAGGTTGGGTCACAAAAGCGAAGCTCCAAGCATCTGAACTAGGGGGTTTCCTCCCCGCCCCCATGAATGCAACAGGCCTGTTCAGCCGCCCAGCTGCCTAGCTATCACCCAGTCAGATCCGGTGCCGATGAGGAGCGTCTATAGTAGCCCCGATAGTAGACCGCTCTGGTAACCACTGGGGGTGAACACGACGGAGAGGGACCGGAGTGGGAGCCTGCGCAGCTGTCTCCCACCCCCGAGATCCTACAACTGGGGTCTTGGCCGTCTGGGACCTACGACACTACGTCCTGGAGGGAGGGGTTCCATGCCTATCTGGGATTTCCTCTGATGCCTGGATGTGTACCTGGCTGGCTGAGTGACCACGCTAAGAAGAAGCTACGCCCTACATACATACATACATGAGAGGACCCCCCCATAGACATCTTCTCTCTCATTAAGAGACTCCCATTTGATCTTGCTCCCCGGGTCCATGAAGACTGCTCCTGGGGGGAGACAGGCTTGGAATCGGACATTAGATCTAGCCCTTGGGGAAGCTACCAAGCTACACACTCCCTCCCACCGGAGCACTGCGAGACCTCTGGGGAGCGAAAAGTAGCGGTCTCATTCGTAGAGCTCATTTCTTACCCTTTCAACATAAGAGTCACAAACACAATTACGCCAACAACACGGAGGCCCTGATCACCCGTTCCTTCATAGAAACGCTTTTTGCTTCCCTAAGAGATGACTTACAAACCATGAAGAAGGAACTCTTTCAGGAAATCGGAGACGTGAGAAAAGATGTGGATGAACTGAGAGACAGGGTAGACACCATGGAGTCACAGAGCACTACTAGGGATGAGGAGATTGAACAACTCCAGCAAGAGATGGTCCGTCTTAATGATCAACACCTAGATATCCAGGCTCATGCAGATGATTTAGAAAAACCCTCGCGACTGAATAACATATGCATTCGAGGGATCCCGAGTGGGGGGGTCAAAGCATCGCCTCATTCGTGCAAGATCTCTTAAGATTGATTTGGGGAGGGGGTCCTCCGGCTCTGGAGATCAAATTAGACCGCATGCATCATGTCGGCCAGAAGAGACGCTCCCCAACACCCCCTGATCGACATCCTCACTTGTGTTCATGACTTCCAGCTAAAGGAACACATACTGCAAGAATCTCAAGACGGTCATCCAGTCTGGTTTCAGGAACATCATCCCAGTGATTGGACCCTTGCTCAGCCCCAGTAACCAGCGCTAAGCTGTACTGGGACTACTACGGTCCTTCACCAGCTTCTTTGGAAAAGGGTGGGCCCGGGCAGGGATGGAGGACGAGACCGGTGTTGCTGGCCTCTTCCACCCCTCTCTTATGGGCCTTACCACCCAGGACATCAATAATGTTCTACGTGCAATGTTATTTGTTTGTTGTATTGAATTGGGTTTGTTGGGCCTCTTCCTATTCTTGGGTTCCCCCAGACTGGGCTCTGCGATCGTCTCGCCACTGATCTCCTGACTTCAAGCAGGCTAATTCTAAACCCTTGATTACTGCATTTCCCCATCCCCGTACACAACAAGCCCCAATAGATTCACTTAGTGACCCTCGTAATAACATCACACTAAATGTGAAAGGGCTCAACCCCCCCCGGCTTACTACACACCATGCATGGTGCACCATATATGGGCTGACAAGACCTCGCCTACACCAAGACCTGTGCTATAGATCCCGAGGGAGGGATTTCTGGGAGTGCCGAATCTACGGGAGTATTATTGGGCAGTACAGCTGAAAACATTTGTGGAGTGGTCGCACCCTGAATCTGAATAGCACTAGCTTTTATTGGATAGAGCAGTAGTGGGACAATCTCTATGGAAGATCTCCTTCCTACCCAAAAGTGTCTATCTCACCAGTCATGAGGGACCCTCTAGTGGCGTGTGATAGGGTGGCTGAGAATAGAGCCTTAACAGCATTCCCTTCGCCATTAACACCTATAGTGGGTAACCCAGAACTGAGTCTGGGACTTTTAGCCAGTGGACCCGGGAAGGCCATAGGCAGCCTCGGCCCATGCAGGTAACGGCAGTGGGGCAGAGTAAGGAAGGATTTCGAGGGACGATGCTGAGGGAAAATTAAATAAATAATTAACACACACCCCCCCCCCCCCGACATCGTCCCTAGAAATCCCCCCCTTACTCTGCACTGACCGCAGCTGGCCATAGGTCTATAGAACACTTCTTCTACGAGACCGGCCCCTTGACTTTCGAGGACTTTCACCTACAGCAAAAGCTCCCTGAAACTGAACGCTATCGATACCATCAGATTAGACACTAGGTGATGCACCCCAGCGTTTGACCACGGGCACAGCGCCTTCTCATTCCATTTGAAAGGTGGTTATCTAAATCCTCGGATACCCGCCTTACATCTGAATTATACAACCTTCAACTGCCCTTCGTGCTAAAGTTCCACGGGTACTCATAGTACGGCCCGCGGGCCAGTGGCGGCCCGGCAAGCCTTCTTTTGCAGCCCGCGGACCTTGCTGACATTGTACCCGTGTTTTTGGAAAAAATGTTTAGTGTCTGCAAACACTGAGTGTTTCAGCAGCGCGACTCTGAGAGACTCTGCTGCGCGGCCAGGGCGATTCCAGTGAATGAGTCGAGCTGCAGGGGCCTAAGAAGAGGTGAAATGCCAACAAAGCCCCATTAACATGCAAATGGTCTTTTAAAAACCTGTTAATTTCTCGAGTGCGTCTGTGTGTGTCCCGGAAGCTGCCTCAGCCAGGGCAGCTGGTAGGAGGGGTCCTTTGGGAGAAGATCGCCCTGAGAAGTCTGGGGGCTCTACGATGCATACCCCCTGCTCCCTTTAAAGCCGTAAACTTTTTTCATCGAAATGACAAGTGTCTATGAACCCAGGTCACGTAATCAGCACCTACAAGGCACAGTCATAATTAATATATTCTGAGTGGCAGAAAACAACTCTACCTCATGTGAAAATACAAATGAAAATACATGCTACAAAACAATCACATATTATCATAAGAAATTAAAATGTATATGTGTGTTTATTTACAAGTTCTTAACTAAACATCGTATGACTCACTGGTATGCTTAGCTCCTGAAATATATTCAAAAAGTGTTAAGAGTAAGAAAAGTACATAGTTATGCATATTTTAAAAACATACAATGAAAAATAAAATGTATTAAAGTTGCCAGTCCCGGTTAAAGTCACTTTGAGAAAAGCATGCTCATTTTTCAAAACGGGAATGTCAGAGGTAGGGTTTTGAATTGTGAAATGTCATAGTTTCAGCATCCAATAGCCCGGTAAGTGTCAAAACGCATGCTGGCTGGTGAGGTGGCCCAGTCCTCTATGCTGCTCCGTGATGCTGTCTACGAAGCGAGGGTCAGGGGAGAATACGGAGCTCTACGGGTGCACCCAGCCAAGACCAGTGAGCACAGAGGACAGCCCGCTGGGGAGGAGGGTGGTGCAGGAGCAGTTCCTGGCCAGAGAGCTCAGCTCGCGGCTGCACTCCGGGGATCTGGACGGCACTGTGTGATCTGTGCGAGCGCAGCGGGATCCCTCCTCGTCTTACAACAGAAGAAGGCATAAAATACGGGGGATGTCCCAGCCCGACGCGAGTGCTCCCTGCATCTGTGGCGTGCCCTCCTGTAAAGCAGTGATTCATCATTGCTCGTACCTGTGAAGCATGGGAGGGGGCCACACCAGCAACCTGAGGAGTGAGGAGGAGGGGGTTGCTACCTAGCCCCACTAGACCAACAAGCTAACAGGTGGGACCAGGGTGCGCAGTGGACACAAGCCCATTCAAATGAGACCCAGAGCCAGCCACGCAACCCCCCGCCTGGTGCTCAGTGACATCACAACCATTGGGACCAACATAGAGCACCGGAGGTCGACAGGGAAGGCGTTTTGAGGCAGCGTGTCCCAGAGGGAGGGAGACAGAGGGAGGGAGAGGCAGGCAGAGAAAGGAGAGAGGCAGGCAGAGAAAGGAGAGAGGCAGGCAGAGAAAGGAGAGAGGCAGGAAGAGAAGGGGAGAGACAGGCAGAGAAAGGGAGAGGCAGGCAGAGAAAGGAGAGAGGCAGGCAGAGAAAGGGGAGAAGCAGGCAGAGAAGGGGAGAGGCAGGCAGAGAAAGGGAGAGGCAGGCAGAGAAAGGGATTGGCAGGCTGAGAAAGGGAGAGAGGCAGGCAGAGAAAGGAGAGAGGCAGGCAGAGAAAGGAGAGAGGCAGGAAGAGAAGGGGAGAGACAGGCAGAGAAAGGGAGAGGCAGGCAGAGAAAGGAGAGAGGCAGGCAGAGAAAGGAGAGAGGCAGGCAGAGAAGGGGAGAAGCAGGCAGAGAAGGGGAGAGGCAGGCAGAGAAAGGGATTGGCAGGCAGAGAAAGGGAGAGAGGCAGGCAGAGAAAGGAGAGAGGCAGGCAGAGAAAGGAGAGAGGCAGGAAGAGAAGGGGAGAGACTGGCAGAGAAAGGGAGAGGCAGGCAGAGAAAGGAGAGAGGCAGGCAGAGAAAGGAGAGAGGCAGGCAGAGAAAGGAGAGAGGCAGGCAGAGAAGGGGAGAGGCAGGCAGAGAAGGGGAGAGGCAGGCAGAGAAAGGGATTGGCAGGCAGAGAAAGGGAGAGAGGCAGAGAAAGGGAGAGGCAGGCAAAGAAAGGGAGAGAGGCAGAGAAAGGGAGAGAGGCAGAGAAAGGGAGAGGCAGGCAGAGAAAGGGAGAGACAGAGAAAGGGAGAGAGGCAGAGAAAGGGAGCGAGGCAGAGAAAGGGAGCGAGGCAGAGGGTGGGAGAGAGGCAGAGGGTGTGAGGGAGGCAGAGGGTGGGAGAGAGGCAGAGGGTGGGAGACAGGCAGAGGGTGGGAGGGAGGCAGAGGGTGGGAGACAGAGGGAGAGACAGAGGGTGGGAGACAGAGGGTGGGAGACAGAGGGAGAGAGAGAGGGTGGGAGAGAGGGTGGGAGAGAGTGAGACAGTCAGAGTGAGTGAGACAGAGGGAGGGAGGGAGAGAGGGAGGGAGGGAGCGAGAGAGAGAGATATATATATTTGTGTATACCAGGTCTGGTGGCTCAGTGGACGAAGGCGTCCGCTGCAGGGACCTGTGATCAACCTTATGGTCACAGTTTTTTGTTGTTGCTCTAGCCCCGCCCCCTTCCCCACTGACCCCGCCCCCACTAGTGCGGCCCTCGGACACAAACCACACTGTATATTTGGCCCCTGAGAGAAAGTTTGTGAGTACCCATGTGCTAAACAAATCCACGGGTCAGAAGAGATTTGAGACAGAACTGGGTTGCACACTCTCGCTTCGGGAATGGGAGGACATTTACTACAGAGCCTGACACACTGCGTGCAGTGTGGCAAGCATAGAGACAGCTACTAAAATAACCACTTATTGGTACCTCACACCCCCTAGACGACACAGAGGGAACCCCGTTCAAGACCTGCTATGCTGGCGCTGGCGTCTCCCCTGGTGCATTGACACGCTTACTATGGGAATGCCCCAAAACGTGTTGACTACTGGTCACATGTGCTCGATGATATCGACGCCCATTTTGATACACCTCTTCCCTGCTTACCAGCCTGTATTCTCCTAGGTCTGCCCAACGCCCTTACCTTCCCACTTTAATCGGGTAGAGGCCGCCAGACAGCCCTGGCACTGGGAGCGGCCCTTCAAAATAATCTGGCTCACTGAGGGTCGGGATACCTTCCTACCCATCTGGGGTGGCTACATCGCATATGGTGTATCATGGGGAAGTAACGCATTTCTCTCTCTCTCTCTCTCTCCAATCAAGAACATTCCCAGACCTCTGGAAACCGTTTTTAGGTCTCGCCTGTCGATGCGCATGCGCATCGAGCTTGCGAGACTATGGGGGCTTAAACACTCTTTAACCAACTTGCAAGGAATCGTGGCGATTCCTTGCAGTGCCCGTGAAATTTAAGCTCAATGCGCATGCGCATTGAGCTTAAAAGCGCGTGCACATGCCCCCAGCCGCCTGCCTTGCCCACTCTCTCTCTCACAGCCTCCCCCAGCTCCGCCCCCTCACTTCTTGATTGCACGGCCGCTAGGCCGTGCCTCCCCTACTCTCCTCCCCCCTCCTCCTCCTACTCTCCTCCCCTGCCTGCCGTGTCGCACCTCTCCCCGCTCCGCCCCCTCCCCTGCCCGCCGTGTCGCAGAACACAGAAGCTTGTTTCCACTGGGGACTTGCTGCCGATGCACCAAAGCTGGCCTGCTACACTCAGGGCCACACCTGGAGGCCCCGGCCTCCCTTGCCAAAGCATCCCTCCTGGATGCCCGGATCCAAAATGCCTGCGTGGTGCTGCCGATTACGCTGCCGGCATTCACCATCACAGGCATGTGGATAGTGTAAGTGCGTCTCCTTGTACCAAAACGTGCATGCTCTCTGACAATGTGTACAGACAGTGTAATTGTGATGTGTATATCTTTATTTGTAGGCGCCAACTGTTTCCCCATCCTGGAAATGGCTGGTTGTGTACCATCCCTGGAAAGAATTCAGCATGTTTCTTGTTTATTCATTGACCGTTCATATAGGTCGAACCCGTACATTCCGCACTTTCGGTAAAGAAGGCAATAACACGTTTCCCATCTTTAACCCCTTCCACGCTCATGACGAGCTGGGCTCGTCATGCAGTAGCCTCCTCGCACGCTCATGACGAGCCCAGCTCGTCATAAACCAATGAGGATCACGAAATCCCAGCACAGCAGGGGAATTCCCATAGCATCCAAGAGGTTAATAACCACCAGCAAGGAACAAATGCGTAACACCACCCACACCACAGCTTTTTTCCAATCGAAAAATGTAATAGCATTTCAACAACTTTTCAATAAATTGTGCTCTCCTCCCCCCTCCTCCTCCTACTCTCCTCCCCTGCCTGCCGTGTCGCACCTCTCCCCGCTCCGCCCCCTCCCCTGCCCGCCGTGTCGCATTTCTCCTCCCCCCCTCCCCTTCTCTCTCTTCCCTTTTAAACTTGTTTGATGAAGTTGGCAGGTCTTCTTTTACACTTCTTGCACTTCTGCACGGTCAGCTCAGCTCTGCTCTTTTAGTAGCCACAGTCCACGACAGTTCATGCTCACCACAAGTGGGCTGCTCCTCCTATCGGCTACCACCCGCCCACTTGCTCGCCCGCCTGCCTCCCGGCAACAGCTCTAGCGCCTCTGCTTTGACTCTGTTTTGGGATCGGGGATCACACCAAGAGCTAACGGATTGGGCTTCTTAGGCGCTTTCTTTGCCGTTCTCGGCGGTCCTCTTGACGAGGCACAGCGCGGATCAACTAATCTCAAGGAGCAGGTCGCTTGCCTATCCGTTGCTTCTACCTCCAATCCCAGCGTACTCGCAATATGTCACTTTTGGTGCCCAAAGTCTTTAGTAGGAACTACTCTTAGGCAAGAAGTACAGTAAAAACAGTTCGCTTTACGTACAGTGGTTCCAATATAAACACGTCTACATGTTTACAAAATGTAACCATTGTGACCATTTACAATTCGACAAGAATGTTTCTTGATTACATGAAAAACAAAGGATGCACGATTGGAGACGGTTTTCAAAATAAAATGTACCCAAACAAAATGTGTACCTTGAAAAAAAGAAGTAAGAAAATTACAGGATGTTTTCTCGTAATTATTGCGCAATTCTTAAAGTATAATTTTAATAACCATTTCTCTAAGGCATCAGTTATTAAAAACATGTTCAATACATGCCATTAATTACAAAAAAAAATGATAACTAAAATTCAGTGTTAAACTATTATTGGTCACATGCAGATATAGATATGGGCAATATTCTTAAAGATATATGTACGAAAAAGATGCCTTCCCACTAGACGGAAGCATTTTTCCTGTATATTACATCTGAATCCACTGTGTGTAAATGGAAATATCACACTCTACATTTAATGTTTTTTTTTAAATATGTTCCAATAATTTATACACAGATAGGTCAGAGCACACTAAGTTAAAGAACATTGCTTGACATGTTTGCCATGAGTTGTGCAAAAAATGTGACCCTAAACAAAGTGCAAAGCTAATCCATCAGGTAACGCCACTCACACACGCAACGCCACTCACACAAGCAACGCCACTCACACACGCCACTCATCCACGCAACGCCACTCATCCACGCAACGCCACTCATCCATGCAACGCCACTCATCCACGCAACGCCACTCATCCATTTGCAAAACGAAAAAGGTCAAACTCTTCTATTGCGAGACCTATTGCATTTTCAATGCTTGTTATCCTTGCTTACCTCTGAATTCCAAGAACTTACGGCTTCTAAGACTCCCCAAAGCCAGTTTCCGGATCCAGTATGACGTCTGGAGTTTATTCACAAAGAGAGGAAGAACTCTGTGGATAGTTATCTTCCAGGAGAGGTTCTCATCACATTAACAAATAACTGCCCAACATTGCAAACATGACACTGTGTAGGAGCTAGAGAGGGGACAAGTTGGCAATCTGATTGGGTATTTCAAAAGATGATGCTTTGGAGTCAGCAGATTCATTTACTTTTTGTCAAGCCTTTAGTGTCTTTATCTCCTCATAACCAGTATTGATGGGAAGGATGCATTCATAATATGATGGTTCTACTTTGCCTGACCCCTAAAGCAGATTGTTGATAAAGTTGGAAAATAATGCAAGCAATTCTAGAGCATAACGTGGCGCTCCAGTCATAGGTTGTTTGTCCTATAGAGAATAACTCTAGTTCCTTAAAGGAAAATGGTATACTATTCACTGCTAAATTACAGTATTCTAGACCCAAGAACACAAAAGAAAAAGTTACTTATCTTTCTGGTGAATACTCTTAATATCTCAAGGGACCAAAGTTGATATGGAACAATTTGCAATAGTTCTCCTGTGCCGACAGGTGGCACAGTGGCTCCAGTTCGTCTCCGGCACCTCTCCAGGTGTGACATCATGGAACAGTTTGGCGTGCTGGTGTCAGTTTTCGGTCTTTATTCCCATTTTCGCCCTTAGAAGGACAGACGAGCCAAATGAATTCAAAAGAATAAAGTGCACATACCCAACCTTATACCGTATTTTCAGCATAGTCACTGCTCTGATTGGGGAAGCTGGCAGATTGGTGAGGAAACTACTGGTATATAAGATATTCACTGAAAGTTGGTTACCTAAGGTAAGTAAAATTGTATTCTGATAGACACTGCTACCTGAATATTCTTCACCTTGTGAATTAAATACCCCAGTAGTACCCCAAGGTGCTGGGTCTAAGGAGAGAAACTGCCACAGGGTCCAGCACCACTATGATTAAGCCAGCCATCTGACCCTCAGTTCTTGAAGACACGAATGCCAGTAAAAATTTCAAAAAGTGATGGATGGAATGCTTGAATTAATCTTAATCTCTAGTAATTACACAGGGCCACATCCCAGTCCATCGTTTTTTTTTGTTAAACAGATTTTATTTGTCAAAACTTCACATATGACGCAGGGCTCTATAATCCAAAGACAACTGCTGCATTAAGATACATAAATTGAATTTTGACCATTTTTCGTGAAATTTCAGGAGAAAATGAAAAGCGATACAGATAAATAAATGGGGAACAATGTGTAACTAGGGACTGGTAGATTTTAGAGATCTTGTGATCCTAAAGGTCCTCCATGAATACCTTGGCTTCCACGGGGCTGAACTTCACCAGCGTTTCCAATCCCTTCCAGCTGGGGGAAATAGCATGTTACAAATGTAAATACTTAATGAATTGGGTTTTTGGCATCTGGAAGTCTTTCTGTATATCCTGGAAGGATTTCAAAACCGGACCTCGAATGGCATCGCCCAAGGCGGAAATCCCAATAGTATCCCAGTCACTGAACCCAGGTAGAGCCGCCATATGTGGTAGGCGGCCATAATGCCAAAGCGGGGTCTCCCGAGGCAGTCTGTTCCACCAACCCATCCTTCGCAGCGTCTGCCTCCAGATCTGAAAGACAGTCTGGGTGGCAGGCGGTAAGGAACGTCTCAACAGGGCAGAGTAAAGAATTGTATTTAAGGTGTGGTCTCCCATACACCAACGCTCGACTGCATAGGCTGGGTCTGTCCTGTCCCCATACCACCACTTGTTTAAGACGAGCAGGTGCAATGCCATATCATAAGACCAAATATCAGAGGTTGCCAATCCCCAACAATATGTAGACTGAAAGCAAGACCTTAGAGCCACTCTAACCGCCCCGCCATCCCAGAGAAACTGGCCCAAGGCTGCGTTCACCTGACGGAATCACCTCAGGGGAATCGGGTAGAGGTGATTCTGCAGTTGGTACAAAAGGCGCGGGAGCAATACCATCTTAAAAATGGCAGACCGGCCATAGATAGACAAGGGCATGCAGGACCAGGTCTTAACATCCTCGCGCACACGATCCCATACCGGTGCCAAGTTCTGCTCCCATGCCGTGGTAGGAGAGTTGGACACGAACGCTCCCAGATATTTCAATCCCCCTCGAACCACCTGCTCCGATGACGCCACGAACCGAGTGCACCCCCGCCTCCCAGGACCCACAGGGTTGATTTCTTTTTTTTTTATTTTAAAATAACATTTTATTGAAACAAAGAGGCAGAGACGACAATCTTATCACAGAATGACAGTAGCAGGATCAATATGGTATACATCGTAAGGTAAAAACACAATATATCAGCGGGCATTTCGACGTGAAGGTCCAGCTCTGTCCATGGCCATGTCGGCTGTGGGTGAAACTACAAATGTCACCCCTATACAGATTCCAATGTCCCCATTTCCTGTCCCATTTTTTGGGACATCCCCAAAGTTTATACACAGTCTTCTCAGTGAGCATGCATCGATCCATCTCAGCCTACCATCCAACCACCAACGGTCGCGAAGGAACACCCCAATGCATTGCTATCGAACGTTTTATAAGCAGGAACCCCAGAGCCACCCGCTGAAGCTCTATTTCAGTTAAATCCGTGCCCCCCCCATACATTGAGGACACCCTCCTTAGGTGACAGTGGGATAGGCTTCCCCAATGCTTCATTTATTTTCCGGGTCGCCCCCTCCCAGAACCGCTGGATCACAGGACAGTCCCACAAAACATGATAAAAAGTACCAGTCAGGACACATCCCCGGAGACATAGATCGTCAGGACGTCTTCCTATCCTAGCTAAGAGGGGAGCAGACATGTAGGCCCTGTGTAAGACTTTCAACTGGATCAGCCGGAAACGATGATTAATCGTCGTTTACTTGGGGGACATTAATGCTGCCTGCCATGCCTCGTCTTCTAAGTGTCCCACATCTACTTGCCATTTGTCACTTAGGGTTTGGAAGGTATCGGGGAGGTTGTTGCATAGTTTACGATAGGTATAGGATATGGCCTTCGTCGGGAGGGGTCTGAGAGCAGTCTGTCCTTAAGGGGCGAGGCCTCCGGGAGGGAGGAGAGGTCAGGTATGTTTGTGAGGATAGCAATTTTGATTTGGAGATATCGAAAGACCTCTTTCTGTGCAAGTGCGTTTTTGTTCTGCAGCTCTGCAAAAGTTAGTAGCTTCCCTCTGTGTACCAAATCACCCAAAGTAGATATAGCAATTGTGTCCCATTTATCGAAACAGAGGGAACCAAGTTTCCGTGATGTCCATAGTGGCGTGGCTTTGGTGAATTTATTAGACCAACCATTACTTTTATTGGCTTGATGCCATAGAGCTACTGTCTGTGCCATGGGCCCTATATATAGATTTCAAGTGGGTTTACTGTAGAGGGCCCCTAAATAACCTTCCCGTCCCGTCTGATACGCTCCAAGTGGAAGGCTGGATTTAAAGGCGATCCGTGGATCCAGTGATTTGTGGCCACTAATTGTGATGCCCAATAATAGAGGCGTATATTAGGTATGGCGATGCCCCCATCGTACCATCCCTTGGTGAGTTTGTGGAGGGCTATACGGGCTGCCCCTCCATCCCACAATAGGAGCCGTAGATCTCCTTCCATTGTGGTAAAATAGGAATCGGCAATAGGAAAGGGACAATTTTGGAGAGCATATAGGAATCTTGTGAGTGCTAGCATTTAAAATAGGGCTGCCCTGCCGGGAAGGGACAGCGGCAACGATCGCCAGTGGGATATATCACGGTGTAGTCTGTGCAGCGGGCCCAGCAGATTACGCTCATGAAAAATCTTAAGATCCGAGGTAAAGAAAATACCCAGATATTTAAAGCTATCTGGGGCCAAAGTAATAGAGTATCCCCGGGGCAATGTGGGCAGAGGACCATGTAACATATATAATACGGATTTAGACCAGTTGATCGAATAGCCGGAATATTTTCCAAAGTTAGAGGCTTGATTTCTGAGAGTTCATGTATAGGCCAGAGGTTTCCCCAAAGATCTGCATTATGTGCAGCAGCCGGGGTCCCGTCCTATCCAAATTGGTGAGGATGAACAGCACATCATCGCCATACAGTGCTATACGATCAGACAACAGCACATCATCGGCATACAGTGCTATACGATCAGACAATCCGTGCACCAATTTAAAACCGGACACCTGAGCGTCTATCCGTACCCAATCGGCCAGGGGCTTCATTGCAAGCGCAAACAAAAAAGGGGACAACAGACACCCCTGCCTAGTACCCCGCCCAATAGAGAATGTAGAGGAGACAGAGCCTGCCACTCGTACTGACGCCATTGGATCTGTATACAACAGGGTTAAATACGACCTGAATCGAGGGCTTATGTTCAATCTCCGCAAGAGTGCAAATAAATATACCCAGCTTAAAGAGTCAAATGCCCTGTCCATGTCTGCCAGCAGGAGCGCTGCACGTACCCTCAACCCCTGGACGGTCACCACTTCAACGTGCGCCTGTCTAATATTGTGGCGGGTTGCCCGTTGAGGCATAAACCCGACCTGATCTGGATGTACGAGCGAAGCTGTATGGGTCGAAGGCGATTAGCCAACGCCTTGGCCAAAATCTTAGCCTCGATGTTCAGAAGGGAGATAGGGCGATATGAGGCGTGGTGTTCAGGTGGTCTGCCGGGCTTGTGGAATACTCCTACCTCCGCGTGTCTCCAATCACTGGGCAGTCTACCCCAGTACATGGCCTCCTCCACCACCCCGCTGTAGTGGGGCCCCAACTGCAGAAAGTATTTTTTAAAGTATTTACTCCGGAAACTGTTTGGGCCCGGACCCCTACCGGGATTCAGATCCCCAAAGCCGCCCCAGTTCTTCCTTTGTGAGCGGGCCTTCCAATTCCTCCCGTGCTTCATCAGAGAGCGCCTTGGGTGGGAGGTAGTCTAAGAAATGGCCAATAACTTCTGCTGAGAGGCATTCCTTGGGGGCATACAACTCTGCGTAGTACTCAGCGAAGCTGGCAGCAATAGCCGACGCATCCGAAAGAGGTGATCCATCCGGCCGCACAACTCCTGGGAGAGCCTGGGGGCAAAGTGTCCCTCTGACATAATCTATGCAACAACCAGCCAGATTTATCGCCCCACTGATAAATCCTGCTACGAGTCGCCAGCCACGCCTGACGAGCCTTGTCTAGGAGAATGAGAGTATTCCTGCTGTACCAGCAGCAACTGGCGACAAATCTGTCCCCCCCCCCCCCCTATTCACGCTGCGCGCCTTGAGCCAGAGGACAGGGCCTCCGCCCGCCCAATTGCCTCCCTACGCGATTTATGGGACGCTGCACAAAAAGAAATGTCTACCCCCGAATAGTGGGCTTCATTGCTTCCCACAGAGTCGCAGCCCCTCAAACCGAGCCAATGTTAATCGCCAAGTACTGATCAATGGTGTCCTCCAACCATTTCCTGTAATCCTCCTTCTGGAGATTCCAAGCCGAGAGGCATCACCGGAAAGGCCCATGGGGCTTTCCGGCCTGTAGAGTGAGGGCAACCGGTGAATGATCCGAAAGTCCCCGTGGGAGAATTATCCCCACTGCCACTCTGCTGTCTACTTCTGTGGGACAAATAAATAGTCGAGGCGAGAGAAGGAGTCATGGACCGCCGAGAGATAAGTGTAGCCCTGTGACATACCATGTAACCTGCGCCAGGGGTTGGCCCAGTCCAGACACGTCACTAGGGAATAAAATTTAGTAGGCTGCTGGAGCTCTAGTAGCCCTCCCGGCTTCCCTGGCCATATTCAGCACATCGTTCCAGTCACCCCCCATTAACAGCTAGGCCCTTGGGTATGTCTGCCCACACAGTCATAATTTTCCCCGACAGCCCTCAGGGAAGAAGTTGGGGGGTATATACGCTCCCCAGCACGAAGGCATCTCCACCCACTGTACCCTGTATGAACAGAAAACGGCCCTGCGTATCTCCATGTCTTAACATGTGTATATGCAAGTCTACGGTGTATCAGAATAGCAACCCCCCCCGGGACCCTCTCACGAACTCTGAGTGAAATACATGAACGAATCCAAAGCGCTGAAAACACAGCGCCTTCATCCCCATGAGGTGTGTCTCCTGCAATATCAATACTTCAGCGTGGGCGCACTTGGCTTGCTACAGAATGGCCCCACGTTTAATCTTGTCTAGTGCCCCTCTAACATTCCAGCTGATAGTACACGGGAGACCTCTGGGCTCATCAGGGTTATCAGTCATTACTACCCTGTACAGGCCCAATGCAGGTCACTGACTTTATCAACAAATCTCTGTACACTCTGGCAGCCTCCAGAACACGTTCGGACAGTGCAGCTACACAACAAAACCCCCCAATAACACAACCGAACAGTCCCCTCTCCCCCACCCTGTACCTCAAGAACAGTGAAGTACCTGTCACGGCAGGCAGAGCAGGCTGACCCCAATGGGAGGTCCTACCCCGCACCCGCCAATAGATGCACAGTTCACAGCCCATTGTCAGCTGGTCCTCTCCGTATGCAGAACCTCACGGAGAGATCGGCCGTCATCTGTACTTCTCCGGTCCCGGCAAAAAGTTCAGGTCAATGGGATTACATGATCATCCTACGGCTAATATGCTGACACATGATGTCGCGAATTCTACCCCTCCCGCGCAAAGGCACCACTGGACTGGGATCGACGCCTGGACTTAGAGCGCCTGCCACCTCTCCCCCTCGGCTTGAGCTGACTCCGGATAGTCCCGCTCGAGGAGGAATCTAACTCCCTCCCTGGCGGCGAGTGAGGGCGTAGCCGCACCGTCTCGTCAGTCCACAGGAACACCTCTGGTGAATCAAAGAAGTGGGTGCGGGACCTGTATACCACTCGCAACCTAACTGGATAAAGCAAGGCATATGGGAGTTTGAGCTCCCGGAGGTGAGCCTTAGCAGCCAGGAAAGACTGCCGCCGTTGCTGCGCCTGTTTTGTGTAGTCCGGGAAAATTAGAATGCGGGAATTGTCATACAGCAACGGCTCCTTGGCCCGGGCCTGCTTCAGTATAGCGTCCCGATCATGGTAATTAAGAAGCTTGGCGATAATAGGCCTCGGGCGGGCTCCTGGTGGGGGCTTCTGCATTAAGGCCCTATGTGCACGTTCCACCACAAAACATTTGGATAGCTCCCCAGGGGGAAGCCAGCCCTCAAGCCACTCTGTAAGGAACCACTCCATGTTTCCACTTTCGCTGCCCTCCGGCTAGCCAACGAATCGCAGATTGTTGTGCCGCGCTCTCCCTTCGGCATCCTCCACCTGTGAGGCAAGGCCCTATTGCGTGGTCTCCAGAGACGTTACCCGTTGCTGCAGCATGGCGACCACATCCTCCACTCCTGAAATCCTCGTCTCTGTAATGCGGGCCACCGCATTCCGCAAGTCCTGACGCAGCAGCATTACATCCGAGCTGACTGCTCCGATCTTGGCCTCCAGGGCGTCCCTGGACTAGGTAATGGCGGCCATGCGGGTGGCATTGTCCGGCACAGTGCTCTGCGACCCACCCGGGCGCCGCAGCAGGGGCCCCCTGGCCCGTAAATTTGTTGATCGTGCTCTGCCTAGTTTATCCACTGCCAGGTTTGTCCCTTGTCTCGATGTATTATTCACCACCATCCACCCCAGACCAGGGCCCACCAACAATCAATGTACCACCTTTCTGGTGTGCAAAAATATCCCAGTCAAGCAGAAGTGGGCAATGCGCAAGAACTCTGCCCCAGCGGTCTCGCCAGCTCCTACAATGGAGGGGCACACCACTGTCCAGGAAGTGGACCCAGTCTCTTACCCAGGGGTGCCAAGGAACCAAAGGCAGCTCAAGCGGCAGAACAGACTGAGGACGCAGCCAGGATATTTACCGAGGGCCCATGCGGCCCGATAGACCGCCGATAGGAGCCACTAACATGAGGATGAAGGGGAACAAGGCTCTCAGCCTGCCCCACACTCGACAGCAAGGTGATATGGGGGGGCACCAGCAGCAGAGGCCAGACTGGCGCGTTGACAATAGGCGGGGCTCGCTCCCAGCAGGGTTCCTCCACGCAGCCCGGCCAACCACCGATTAATGGTGTTCAGTAGAAGGCGGGGGAGAAGGCGCTGCAACGGGCCCCAGCCCCCTTGAAATGCTGATGGGCAGCCTCTCAACCTATCCCCTCTCCCGCTGGCCACCAGTGCTCCCCTCAAGGCACACCCCTGTGGCCCAACAAGACCGCCGAGCCCCCAACCGGTATGCACCTAGAGAGAGGGGGGAGAGAATACGAGGCCCATGGATGTACGAGGGGGTGCGAGCCGCCGCTAGGCCTCACGCCCTAGAGCGCAAGGATACGCGCGCTCCCCAGCCGGCCGCCGGGACAGGGAAGACGCCGGTTACAATGGCGGGCCCCCTGCACCTCCGGGTTCTGGCCGAACCACTGCTGCACGGGGATGTGACCCTGGGGTGGCGGCCAGCCGACGTGCCGTACACTCCTCCGGACACTGCACTATACGGCCGCCAAGCCAAACGGCACCCCCCGCAGGAGTCCTCAGGGCCAGGAGGCAGCCGACCCTCCCGAGACACCCGCCGGGGCCGCAGCTACCGCGGCTTGCTCACGCCATGACGTCACACCTCCACGGCCAAGGAACAGGCGACTGTCCGGCTCCACACGAGGCTGCGCCCCCTTCAAGTCGCTGCACGGCCGCCTGGTGACACTCCACAAGCATGGGGTCGGCCCAGATACAGGGCCTCAGTATCGGTGTCTGCGGGGCAGCTCAGCGTCACGATTTAGGACCGTAGAAGCAGGATGTTACAGGATGATTGTGAGGCCGGACGGAGCGCTCTCAGCACACGACCACACTGATGGCTCGTCAAGCCACGCCCCCCCCATCGTTTGTTTTTTTGCCCGCCAATCCACCTCAAATTAGACCAAATCTGCGTAGTTTAAACTGCCAAACCATGCCGTCTCTAAACTGGAACACAAGCAACCAGGTGCGGCTGGTGACATTTGAAAGTGGTGAGGCGTAAACTAATTTGCATATTGCACCGCAGCGAGCGAGCGAGCCCGAACCACCTTGCATCCATCCATACATCATTCATGCACCCACCCACCCACCCTGCATCCATCCATCATTCATTCATGCATCCACCCATCCATCCATCATGCATCCACCCATCATGCATGCATCCACCCATACATCATTCATGCATCCACCCACCCACCCACCCATCCTGCATCCATACATCATTCATTCATGCATCCACCCACCCTGCCTCCATACATCATTCATTCATGCATCCACCCATCCATCCATCCACCCATCCAACCTGCATCCATCATTCATGCATCCATCCACCCATCATGCATGCATCCACCCATCCATCCATCCAACCTGCATCCATCATTCATGCATCCATCCACCCATCATGCATGCATGCATTCATGCATCCACCCATCCATCCACCCATCCTGCATACATCCATACATCATTCATGCATCCACCCACCCATCCTGCATCCATACATCATTCAGCTCTGGAAATCTCTTATGATCTTCAGATCACATGCAAATTGTGGCAAGGCCTGAGCAGCGTTTTATCCTTCTGAGGAAGATAACATGTATGTCCCATTTATTTGGGCCACAGCATCATGTTTTATGTATTTACAGCAACACGAAGGTAAACGCTATGGCAGAAAGCACTACATACATTTACATTTTCGTTTGGCGAGAGCCCTCACTGGGGTGCCGAGCTGTGCATGATCGATGCAGACAGAGAGCAAGGCCCAGCCACCCCGGGGTGCCCTGCGTCATGACGTGTGACCGGCTAGTAAGATTACAATGAAGGCACATTATCTGCATGATCTATGTAAACACTCCAAGGTTTACCTCTCGCACGCGCCGGCTCCTCGTTAGATAAATATAATGATGGTATCTGCGCGTGCCAGCCATGCTTGCCAGCGGCGAACCAGCCCTCAAACATGCCAGGTTACAATCTTCACCAGAAACAGCCAGCCTCTAAGAAAGGAACGGCCACAGAGCTTGGCAAATGGCCTTGCTGGAAGGAGCCCTCTGTACGTCGTTGTTAAAGCCAGAGGTCAACAGGAAATCGCTGATTGACCGGAAGTGGGGTGACATTCTGAGATCTTAAAGCTTGGTTATTCGAGAGAGGAAACTCATTAATACACTAAAGGGGCCCAACGCTGATAGGTTCTCTTTGATTAAACTGGGCATTTTGGAATACAGACCGGGAAGTGTTGTCTTTCTTCACTTTTCCCCTTGTGTGACCTTTATTGAGAGATAATGCATGTTCAAGAGCAAGTCTGACATGTAACAATAACAATTGTATATTCATGAAACCTTTGGGCGTTCTTGTGCAGCAGAACTACACCGTTGTCCTAAACGTAGCTGTAAACAAAAACAAAAGTTCCATATGTAGTAGGATTACCTTAGTGTTAGCGCTTATACGGAAACTTCTCCTGGCGCTGCAGGGGCACAGGTTACTCTACGCCCAGAGCACGCCCATTAGGAGACCGAAGGGCTCCTAATGGGCATGCGCAAAAAAGCACGAACACAAGTGCGCATGCGTGGGCACGGGTAAAAACTTCACCCTCCGTCCCCACGCATGCGCACTCGTGTTGCTGCCTGCCTGGTGACAATCATGTCAATCAACATGACGCCTCCCGACGTCATGCTGACTGGCATGCATTGTAAGTTCTCCCTCGGTGTCTCCTGCGGAGGGGGGGGGCTACGCCCCCACGCCCCTATGGACGCACCGCGCCTGCAAGCAACATCTGGCCTATCTGGTACTCTTCAGCTGAAAGCAGCTTTTCCAGTGGCACACTGAGCATTGGAGCATACCCGTCACACTTGGGGTGTCAAAATGAAAAATAAAATAATTGATAAATGCATGAATTATTCTCAGCCACTAGTAAATGTGTGGGCCTGCATTACAGTCCATTGTTTTTTGCTGACCATGCCACCTCCGATTAGTCCCAGCAATATGCAAATAAGCATTGGTCCTAAGAACTGCCCAGTCCGAACTGCCAAGCCAGGAAGACCACCCTGAAAGGCACGGTGACGCATGATACCTTGGCATCCTCCAAAAGCCCCATAATGAGGCAGGAACCAAACTTGAGAGCCATACATCTACACATCCCAGTGCAGCAGCTAAGACCCATAACACTGAAATGCATGCAAGGAGATGCCAAAACACTTAGACAGAAATGCTCATCACAGCAGAATCAATAGGTCTGACAGAAAATAAGCTATATCGACCAAAAAGCTAAAAAACGGAAGCCACCAAAACAAAGGCAAGCAGTCCTGTCCCAACCACCTGAAGGAAAAGGAGTAAAGGACAAAAAATACTAACCAAACCCAATTGCAATTCAATTCAAAAGTGCTTTATTCGAGTAGTTACTCATGAAAGCAGACAAACAAACACATAATAAAATACAATTAAATTTCAAAGTCAGAATGACTTTAAGCACAATACACTTAAAAAGAGATTTAAAATATCATTACATCCAGTTAATTTCCATCAAGGTGCAAAGTTCATGTTGTAAAACATATTTAAAAAAAAAAACAATCCAATTACATAGTTAAAAATTAATGTAAAAATTTTCGTCAGGTAGACACCAGGCATGGGAACAGAGAATAGATAAACTAGCAGTCTCTGTTCAACTAGGCAGAGAGTAGTCACCCTACTAGCAATCTCTGCCTTGTTACCCACGCCCACCCCAAGTACTTTGCAGTAGCTATGGTAATCCAACTTAAGGAAGTAGTTTTAACAATACGTAGAGCAACCATGCTGCTTTTAGTACCCAAATTTCTGCACATGGGAGCCAACCACACACGTCTGGGAACAGAATATACATGACAAACAAACAAGAAATGCCCCAACGTCTCATTGCCTACCCCACAAACTGGACAAGTTGCTGGACCTCCATTTCTCCATTTAGATGTTATTTTACCAAGAGGTAGAGAGCCAGCCCTCATTTGAAAAAACAGTTTCCTGTCCATAGGTCTAGTTATAATGTCCCAATACATTTCAAACATTGGAAACAGTTTAGCTTCAAGGAAGGCAGTCGTCATAGTCCCATTATTGTTGTTAAGGAGACTCTTGTTTTCAACCTGTTCCCAATAAAGGTTTTTTATGAACAGCTTCGATGGAAAGGAAGACCCGGTTGGATCAGACCATAATTCAATTAACCCTAGTTCACATAATGCAGTTCTCAATGATCTAAACCATTTAATTTGATGAAATCGATCTGCTTTGATCACATCAGCAAATCCTTCTGCATATTGTGACAGCTCGGGGGTGGTCCAAATTCTACGCCAATACAATATCGGTCGAAGTTTACACATAGCCGAGATTTCCTTCCTGCCAAGATCATATCTGAGTGGCAAGAGGGGACTGCTCTGTGGGGTACCAGTTAATTTCCGGAGGAAGCTATTCTCTGACCTCTGTAGCTCCTGGAGGTTTTCTTGCCCCCACAGCTCTGCCCCATATAGTGCAGACCCTATTGCTTTAGACTCATATATGATTAGTGGCGGTTTAATTGGCTTAGTTAAAGATTTCATATGCTCCTTAATAATGGTACCAGCCAGTTGTTTGTGTCTTAAAACTGCCAGATTCAAGTGGTGGTTCCATCTGTTGTCATTTGAAATTTGTATCCCTAAATAGGTAAAAGAATTCACAACTTCAAGGCGGCGCCCACTCATGGTTATTTTGGATTTAAAATTCCTACAAGGATTAAAAACCATGAGTTTTGTTTTTGCTGCGTTTACCTCCAAGCCGTGGTCACAGCAAAATTTGTCAAAGATTACCAGTGCCTTTTGCAGACCACTTGGGGATTTTGATAAAATTAAGGTGTCGTCTGCAAACATTAAAATAGGAACTTTTGCACCAGCAAGTGAGGGAGCATCTACAGGCTCAGCTTGCATAAGGGGGACAATTCCATTTATATAAAGTGTAAACAATGTTGGTGCCATTGAACAACCCTGCCGAACCCCACGCTCGACAGGGAAGTCAATGGTGTCGTTACCATAGCCACCCCATTGGATCTTAGCATAGGTGCCCTCATGAAGTCTCATGATCAAAGTTAAAATAATAATCGGGACCCCCAGGGCTGCCAACACCTCCCACAACTTTGCCCTCGGCACGAGGTCGAATGCAGCCCGTAGGTCAACGAAAGCTGCATAGAGACTGCATCCGCCCAGGACCACTGTCCGCCATTGTATCAGTTGGAAGCGGAAGACCTGGTCTACAGTGCTAGTTGCTCTGCGAAAACCTGCCTGAAAAGGGGATAGGACATTCTGCTCCTCAGCCCAATCAAGCAGATTATTAATAAGTACACGTCCTACCACTTTTTGGACCGTGTCTATTAAGCTGATTGGGCGATAATTACAGGGTTGGGCACGATCCCCCTTTTTATATACCGGTATAATGACTGCACCCCGCCAGGATACCGGGATTTCAGCCCCCCTGGCTATATGATTTAATAAAAGGCAGATGTATTTACTCCACCTATCGGTGTCGTCTAAAAAGACATCCGCCGGGACACCATCATTACCCGGGGCTCTGCCCCTATGAACAGATTTCAGGGCAGTCAGGATTTCACTTAGCGTAAAAATATCTTCAGCTGCGAACAGATATATAAGGTTGGAATTACTACCAGGCTGATCTCTGGAAGAATACTGCTCGCTGAAGAACTTAACCCAGGCATCTTGAGGGACATTGTTATTGGGAGGCTCTGCAGATCTATCATGGCCCCATTTGACAATATGCCAAAATTGCCTAGAATTTTTACTTTCACTGGCACCTTTCAGTTTCTGCCAGTGGTCTTCATCCCAGTCTCTTTTTGCCCTGGCGATACAGTTTTTGTAATGCTTCCTGGCAGACCGAATGACACTCAAATTATTATTTTTAATAGCAGCTCCTAGTTTAAATCTTGCTGTCCTGCAATCTTGGTTATACCACTTAGCTGGTTTAAATGGACAAGCCCTGCTATTTCGAGCGGGTTTTAAGAAGAAGTTTTTGACTTCATCAAAGAGAGTCGTATGAACTTTATTAACATCTTCTTGTCCTTGCTCAAAAGCAGTAATATTTTCCAATGCCAAAATGGCCTTGTCAGCCGCTGCACCTATCTTTTCCAGGGCCTGTTGGTCCGTCTTAACACCAGACCACCTTAGCCTACGCATATTATTGGATTGCACGATCGTTGGCGGCACAAGTAAGTCACAAGGGTTTAGAGTGATTACATTAGATGTCCACCAATTGTGCGAGACGCATAGCGGGTCATGGTCACTTTCTATCCTAGCTGTAATTTCCATGTCACTGAGAGATGGCCATAACGATGTACTACAGATGACATAGTCAATACGACTTTTACTTCGCCCATTATTAAACGTCATGGCGGGAACACGGTCTGATTGGGTTCGGCCGTTCAGGGCTCGTAACCCATGCTCCAAGCACATGGCGTTTAAACCTAGGATATCGGCCGTCCACCGAGTTATCGGGGGGGACTCTAGTGTGGGAATGTCCCAGAGCTTGTCTTCCTCCGATCCCAGAGGAGAATCACCAGTGATGAGAGGTTCGAATGTCCGATTCAAATCACCTGCAATTATAATGTTTTTTCCTGCAGAATGGGTCTCAAGAAGTGTAAAAAGGCACATTAGAACATCAGATCTACCTTTGCTACCACCTCTAGCATAGATATTGTATATATCCATGGAGAGGGGTAAATCACTGGTCAATCTAATAAGCTGGATATCTTTCTGGTCAAGTTCCACACATTTTACAGCAATTTTTAAAGACTGTCTAACCCATATAGTAAGGCCCCCCATCGGCCGCCCTTTAGGGCCCTTAATAGCAGGAACATAAAAGTTTACATACCCCAATGCAAAGGTAGGCTCACAGGCCCAAGTCTCTTGAAAAATGCAGAGGTCATACTTATTAATAAATTCAAGCCAATCAGCGCTGTCCATTTTGGAAGATATTCCAGCCACATTCCATGACAAAAGATTCCCTGAGATAGGTGTCATAAGAATACCGGGGTTTGTAGAATGCGAGTTTAACACCTTACCCTCAGTAGCCTGGTCTATGGTTATAACATTAGATAACCCAGGTAAATCAACAGTCAGAAGCCCCAAAGGGCTAGTTATTGTAAAATTACGCGCTAAATCAGATGTACTTTTAGCACAAAGAGGCACGGCAGCAGTATTACATGTAAATGGTTGTCAATCGCAATCGCTTAGGTTAGACAATGCAGAAAAACGATTTTCCAACCCCAGACCCCAGTTCACTGAAGCAACATCCTTCCTCCCCCTCTTAGTCACAATGTTCCATTTGGTTCTTAAGATACTTGAGTTTGGTCCACTTCCCTTTCTAGGATAAAAGAAGTCCAAAGTCAATGGAACAATTGAAGTAGTTCGCCTTTGTGGTGGTAAGATGTTTGGTAGGATGTTAGGCAAGACCCCAGGGTCGGAGAAGTGAAGAACGACACACTCCCCGTTAAACTTTTTCACCCTATCCCCGATCCACTGTACCCTTCTCACTTTGACGAGCTCTTCAGAAAGTTGCTGCTTTCCCCAAGGAGTAATTACCATGTTGGTAGTTAACCATGATAAAGATTTATTTCTTAGAGAAGATGTAGTTTCCCGCTCTCCTTGAGCCAAGGGTGGAACGTTGGCAAGGACAAGAACCAGTGGCGAAGCTTCAACCACAAGCTCGAAAGTCCCCTTTTCAATAAATGGGTCTTCAGCAACAGGACCAGGGATCGAGGAAATATGGGAATCTCCTGGTAGAGTATTCTCACTTGCCATTAGGGGATTTAATACAGGGGGAGGGATGAGACCACTAACAGCTGTAGATACTGATTTATTTACGAGTTCCTCTATCCTTACAGAGACATTTTCCGGAAGTTTCCCAATCTCACCCATGGATTTTTGTAATAGACCTTCCAGTCGGTTAACCTCAGAAGTTAACTTGTCTATTTTGCTAACCAGGGGTTTAACCACACCTTTAATTTTTGTGTCCATTAGAGCCAGTAGTTTATTGAATTGGGCATTCGAAAGTGTAATGTACGCTTCATTAGTCAGGTCAAGCTCCTCATCCTCAGAATGTTTCCTCGGGAGGTTTGCTACTTTGTTTTTAGCTGACCTGAGACATTCCCGCTTACCCAAGACAGGTGCTGGAGGGGAGGTAGAGTGATCATGACTAATAATTGTATCAGCCAACACCTCGTTGACGCTAAGGTCTTCAGCTACAGCAACAGTACCACTGGGCTGTATAGTAATAGTGTCTGGAAACAAATCAGGTGTAGCACTATTAGTACTATTGTTGATTAGGAGGCCAAAGGGATCATCAGACTCGATGTCAATGAAGGGAGATTGAGCAGATTAATCTATTCCCAAAGAGGCTCTTCTGCCAATGTTAATTTTTTCAACTACTTGCACCAGGTAGTTCTCAATAGAGTTAGTAGAAGTGGTTAACTTTTTTGGAGGCATCATATACTTTATATACAACCAAAGTCAATGTAACTTACGTAGCAGTGTGCACGGCAGATATAGATGCGCAGAAACGTCAACTCCAAAGCAGCAATCCAAGAGACCAGGCCCAACCCAACCATGGCCAACCTCGGACGGCCTCAGACGGCCCGCCCTTTGCCCGAGCTTAGCCCCGGGCGTCCCGCTCGCGTCCCGCGACGCGGGTCTCAGCCTCCCTTTATTGCGTCCTTGCGCACTGCTGGCGCGTTGCTCGTCACTTCCTCGCGCCGCCGCGATGCCTGCCGGGAGTTGTGGTCCCTCCCGGAGCGGCGGCGCGGTTTTCAATTGCCCGGTGTGACTCTCCTGGCGGTGGCGGCTTCAGCGACTGCACGGCGCTTGCTCCGGCGCCCTTTTGCTGCCCTGGATGACTCTCAGCGGTGGCGGCAAACCAACGGATTCCAGGAACTGACTCTCGGCGGTGGCGGCAGGTAAGTAGTGTCCCCCCGCTCTGCCGGTCTCAGCCTCCCTTTATTGCGTCCTTGCGCACTGCTGGCGCGTTGCTCGTCACTTCCTCGCGCCGCCGCGATGCCTGCCGGGAGTTGTGGTCCCTCCCGGAGCGGCGGCGCGGTTTTCAATTGCCCGGTCAAGTCAAGTCAAGTCATAAAATTTATATAGCGCACTACATACCCAGAGGGTTTCAAGGCGCTTGGGGAGGGGAGGGGGGTTATTTGTCAAATATCCACGTTTTAAGTTGTTTTCTGAACGCTAGGTGATTCTGGGTGAGGCGAAGGTAAGCGGGGAGTGAGTTCCATGTTTTGGCAGCCAGGTATGAGAAGGATCTGCCTCCCATGGTGGTTTTGTTGATGCGAGGGACAGTGGCGAATGCTTGGCTGGAAGATCGAAGTTGGCGGGAGGGGGTGTAGAAGGACAGTCGAGAGTTGAGGCAATCTGGTCCGATGTCGTAGAGTGATTTGTGTGCGTGGGTAAGCAGTCGGAAATTGATCCTCTTCTTGACGGGTAGCCAGTGGAGGTCTTTAAGGTGACCAGAGATGTGTTCGTTGCGTGGGATGTCTAATATGAGCCTGGCTGAGGCGTTTTGGATTCGTTGTAGTTTCTTCTGTAGTTTGGCGGTGGTACCTGCGTAGAGGGTGTTTCCGTAGTCCAGTCGGCTCGTGACCAGAGCATGGGTGACTGTTTTCCTTGTTTCGGTGGGGATCCAGCGAAATGTTTTTCTGAGCATGCGAAGGATGTTGAAGCAGGATGAGGATACGGCGCTGACTTGTCTGTTCATTGAAAGTGAAGAGTCCAGGATGACGCCAAGGTTCCGTGCGTGGTCTGTCGGGATGGGTGCTTTTCCGAGGGCTTCCGGCCACCAGGAGTCGTCCCAAGCAGAGGGGGATTTACCTAAGATGAGGACTTCTGTTTTGTCTGAGTTCAGTTTCAGACGGCTTTGTTTCATCCATTCGGCGACTTCTTTCATTCCTTCGTGTAGGTTAGTTTTGGCGGTGCTGGGGTCCTTGGTGAGAGAAAGGATCAGTTGAGTGTCATCCGCGTAAGAGATGATGTTGAGGTTGTGTTGGCGGGCGATGGTCGCGAGGGGGCTCATGTATACGTTGAAGAGGGTGGGGCTGAGTGAGGATCCTTGTGGTACGCCGCAGATGATTTCAGAGGCCTCGGACTTGAATGGTGGGAGGCGGACTCTCTGGGTTCTTCCGGAGAGGAACGAGGTGATCCATTCCAGTGCCTTTCCTTGGATTCCGATGTTTTTGAGGCGCTGTAAAAGGGTGCTGTGGCAGACTGTGTCGAAGGCTGCAGAGAGGTCGAGGAGGATGAGGGCGACTGTGTCTCCATTGTCCAGTAGAGTTCGAATGTCGTCTGTTGCTGCGATGAGGGCGGTCTCAGTGCTGTGTTTGGGTCGGAATCCAGATTGTGAGGAGTCGAGGGATTTGTTGGCTTCGAGGAAGGCGGCGAGCTGGTTGTTGACAGCTTTCTCGATGACTTTGGCCGGGAATGGAAGAAGTGAGATGGGGCGGTAGTTTTTGAGTTCGGTGGGGTCTGCTGTTGGTTTTTTCAGAAGAGCGGTGAGTTCAGCGTGTTTCCAGTCTTCTGGGAAGGTAGCGGAGTTGAAGGAGCAGTTGATGACGTCTCGGAGGTGCGGAGCTATGACGGAGTCTGCTTTGTTGAAGATGTGGTGAGGGCAAGGGTCTGTGGGGGATCCAGAGTGGATGGAATTCATCAGGCGGATGGTGTCCTCAGTGGTGATTGGGTTCCAGGCGTTGAGGGTGTTAACGGGGGGAAGATAGTCAGCTGATGGTAGGGTGGGTTGGCTTCCGGGTTGGTTGTCAAAGCTGTTGTGGATGTCAGCAATCTTGTTGTGGAAAAAAGAGGCTAGGGAGTCGCAGAGAGTTTGAGAGGGGGTGATGTCGTTGGAGTTGGCCGAGGGGTTGGAAAATTCCTTGACGATGTTGAAAAGTTCCTTGCTGTTGTGGGCGTTGTTGTCGAGTCGATCCTTGAATGCTGTTTTTTTGGCTTTTCGGATCAGTTGGTGGTGAGTACGGATGGCGTTTTTGAAGGCGTCCTTGTTGCTGGTGGATGAGTCTTTTTTCCAGGCCTTTTCAAGGGAGCGGCATAGTTTCTTGGATTTCTTGAGGTCCTCGTTGAACCATGAGGCCTTCTTGATTTTGTGTAGGCGTTTTTTCAGTGGTGCTAAGGTGTCTGCGGTGTTGGATAACCAAAGGGTGAGGTTGGAGGCGGCTTCGTTGGCGTCAGAAGAGAGGGCTGGGGAGGTTTGAAGGAGCGATGAGGAGATCTGTTCCGTGGTGATTTTGTTCCAGTTTCTTTGTAGAGTTGGTTGGAGGTGGATGATGGGTTTCGGCTTGTTGTAGGTGAAGTGGACGCAGCTGTGGTCAGTCCAGAGGAGCTCCGTAGTGTGGTTGAAAGAGACATGGTTGCTAGAGGTGAAGATGGGGTCGAGTGTGTGACCTGCGATGTGGGTGGGGGAAGTGACCAGTTGTTTAAGTCCGAGGTTGGCGAGGTTGTCTAAGAGGGTGGCGGTGTTGCGGTCGTTGATCTTCTCAAGGTGGAAGTTGAGGTCTCCCAGGAGGATGTAGTCTTTGGAGGGGAGCGCGTGTGGGGTGATGAAGTCCGTGATGTCTTCACTGAATTTTGCGCGGGGTCCTGGTGGTCTGTAGAGGAGGGTGCCTCTGAGAGTGGTCTTGGGGTCGATGTGGATCTGGAAGTGAAGGTGTTCGGAGTTGGCGAGGTTGGCGTCAGAGCTGGTTGAGATGCGGATTGATTTCTTGTGGACGATAGCGATTCCTCCTCCTGTTTGGTCGGTGCGGTCTTTGCGTGTAATCTTATAGTCGTCAGGGATAGCGATGGCGATGTCAGGAGCGGAGGAGGCGTTCATCCATGTTTCCGTTAGGAAGGCGACGTCTGGAGAGATGGTGTCTAGTAGGTTCCAAAGGTCAATGGCGTGCCTGTGGACCGAGCGGGTGTTGAGAAGGATGCATTCTAGGTGGTTGGGGTCGGGAATCTGTGGTGTGGTCGGAGCGGAGATGTTGACGGTGCCGCTGAATTTGCAGGAGTAGCAAGAGAAAGGTCCATGGGTGTGGCCAGGGGCGGCTTGGACGCAGTTGGGGGCGCGGCCGGGGTTAAGGGCTAGGAGGGTGGCTGCATCGTAGGTAATGCGGGGGTGGGCAGAGCGAGGGGCAGGGGGTCTGGCGCTGGGCGCGGTCCAGGCGCGGACGGGCGTAGACGGGCTTACCTTTGGCGCACCTTCGGCGTGTCCGAAGCGCGTGGACGCTGCGCGTGGAGGCATTGGCCATAAATGGAGGGTGGAGGGGGCGGAGCGTGGGAGGGTCAGCAGCTGGGAGGCGGTAGCGGGGAGGAGGGGCAGGGAAAACAACAACAGCAAACAAGATGGAGGTGAGGGGAGGCGAGGCAGGGGCAGTAGGTCGCCTGGGACAGCTAAAATTAATATTAAAATATACGATGCTGCCAGGTGGCCAAATATAGCTAAATGCAGTGCAGGCGGGCGGCGCTACAAACACAAGCAATGCAGGGCGGGCGGCGCTATAATCACATGCGCTCTGAGCAATGATAGTTTTTAAAACACAGCGCAAATTGGTTACATGCAGTCGATCCCAATGATTAACACAATGCAGGCGATACCGTGACAAAATTAGCGGTGTGAAGATCCCCAGTAAGACAGCAGCAGTGCTGGGAGAGGAGCAAGGGAGCAACCGGTCAGGAGCGAGTCCGGGCGGTCACAGGGGCTGGAAGGACGAGGTAGGCTCTGTGAACGTGGGTGGGAGGGTCAGCAGCTGGGAGGCGGTAGCGGGGAGGAGGGGCAGGGAAAACAACAACAGCAAACAAGATGGAGGTGAGGGGAGGCGAGGCAGGGGCAGTAGGTCGCCTGGGACAGCTAAAATTAATATTAAAATATACGATGCTGCCAGGTGGCCAAATATAGCTAAATGCAGTGCAGGCGGGCGGCGCTACAAACACAAGCAATGCAGGGCGGGCGGCGCTATAATCACATGCGCTCTGAGCAATGATAGTTTTTAAAACACAGCGCAAATTGGTTACATGCAGTCGATCCCAATGATTAACACAATGCAGGCGATACCGTGACAAAATTAGCGGTGTGAAGATCCCCAGTAAGACAGCAGCAGTGCTGGGAGAGGAGCAAGGGAGCAACCGGTCAGGAGCGAGTCCGGGCGGTCACCCGGCCCGGTGTGACTCTCCTGGTGGTGGCGGCTTCAGCGACTGCACGGCGCTTGCTCCGGCGCCCTTTTGCTGCCCTGGATGACTCTCAGCGGTGGCGGCAAACCAACGGATTCCAGGAACTGACTCTCGGCGGTGGCGGCAGGTAAGTAGTGTCTGGAGAGGCTCAAAAAGGCGGTATGCCTTTGAAGCTTCTCCTTCGTTAACCCTGCCCATCCTGGGGGAGGAGGCTTGGCACCTCGTCCCAGGATGTGCATTTTTTCAGGCCTCCGAGATCAGCAAGCTCTCGACCCAGGGGTCCAAAAACATGTCTGGTGGTGGCAGCCTAGGCAGCCACTGAGTCAGGTCACTGGGAGTTGGACGAGTTTCAGGGGGCATCTCTAAGATGCCCTCTGTCGTGCATTTTTCATCAAATCCCACAGTGGCATCAGTGTGGGTTTAATGTGCTGAGAAGTTTGATACCAAACTTCTCAGTCTTTAGTGCAGCCATTATGGTGCTGTGAAGTTCGTAATGACAAACTCCCAGCACCATATACTCTTAATGGCAGCACTGCACTTACAGTGCCTAGGAATAGACCTGGGTACTGTAGGGGCACAAGGCTCATGCACCTGTACCCTCACCACTGGAATAGGGCACCCAGCTAGAGGGGTGACTGATGTATGCCAGGGCAGTGTTTTGTGGGCATGGCACACAGGGATGTGTGCTATGTCGACTCTTTGTTTTGTTCTGCACCAAGACACACAGCCTGCAAATGCAGTGTGTGTGTGTGTGTTTGTGTGTGTGTGTGTGTGTGCGTGTGTAAGTGCACAGGGCCTCTACGGGTGACACAATAAGTGCTGCAGCTCTTGGGGGCCTTCTCTGGTCACAGTGCCCTGGGTACCTATGGTACCATTTACCAGGGACTGACATATGGCCAGAGATGCTTCATTAGGATTCAATGCAGGTTTAGGGAAGGAACACAGGCCCTGGGTACCTGATTGGAAGGATCCCAGGGCACACTCAGTCAAAGCACATCATCAATTCAGCAAAAGGTTGGGGCATACCATGCAAGAAAGAGGGTACTTTCTCACAGAGACCACTACCAGTTAACTTTTCCTTTAAACCTGCATAAAATATGTAACCACCTGGAAGCAGGACCAAGACAACCACTCTCTCTATTGGGCATCCAAAAGCATCCACTGGAGTGCATAATGAGTAAAGGAAAAAACACTAAAATGACAGTGTAGCGTCCTCCCCAGCCAGGGAACATGCAGATGAAAATGCTGCACATGGAGCTCTATATTGTACGTGTAAGAAGCTGCCTCTGTATATGGTATTGACACTAGGTGGTTTTACTGTGCACAGAATCCAGGGGTTCCACAAAAGTGTACAGGGCTCAATGTAAAACCCAAAGTGCTCTCTTAGGGGTGGTGCGGGGAAGCAGCCTCAGGCCTACCACAGAGGAGTGTAAGACATTTATTGCACAACATTGACCAATAATGGGCACACAACTAAAGAAGGAGATCCAGACCAATTTTAGAATAATACACTTTCTATTTTATTTTTAAGTTCATCCCAATGCTTTTTCAATGGAGACTGGCAGTGCCTGGAGCCACACTGCTTGCAGATAAAATAGATCAGTCGCAGGGGCCAAGCTTTGGGGATTAGCACAAGCACAGGGGCAACAAAGCAGCACCAACCATACACTACCAGCGGCACAGGGGCGGCCAGGTGCAGGGTGCAAAATCAGCATTGGGTGCCTGATGCTTTTCAATGGAGTTTCCTTTTTTGGCAAACAGGCTGCAGGCGTTGCACCGGAGGTTGTAGGAGGGAGACCAACGACAGCAGAGGTAAGTAGAGATGTAGGGGGTCATGGAGGCACCTTCGGTTCAGCTCACCGAGGCCCAGGGGCTTTGGGTTCAGGGGGCCTTTCCACATCGGGAGTCTTCTTACCAGAACTGGTCGGGGTGCCTCTGGATTCACACTGCAAGCTCTACCGGTGGGGATCGGGAAAAGTCAGCCAACATGGACACGAGCTCAGGATCGCTGGGGAGACCTCACTGCTCATGTGAGCCACTAGGGCAGTGGGCGTCTGGTGCAGAGTGGGCAGGGATTGCGTTGTATTTTTTAGCCCTTGGATTTTTTTTTGGACAGGTCCGCAGTCGACGTGATATTGGAGTCATTTTCAAAGGCAGCAGTCCTCCGAGGGTTTTCGGAGGTCTCTGGCTGCAAGAAAGGTTGCAGGTTTGTAGAAACTGGAGACAGGCCGGTAGGGCTTGGTACAAGGCAGTCATCGTCTTTAGTCTTCTCCGAGATGTCTTCTTTCTTCTTAGGTCATTGCACATCTAGTTTCTAGGTCTGGGGGATCCACCGAAATACTACATTTAGGGGCATTTTAGAGGAGTAGCAGTAGGGCCAATGGGGCACCTTACCTGGGGGGCACTACATCCTCTATTATGCCATCCTCATGTGGGAGGTGGCATAGACCCACGTGTGAGAAAGTGGCTCTTTATATACTGGACAATAATGAAGTACAGTGTGTATAGAGTCCACAAACCCCAAAGGTATAACAGAGGTTAAAGTCAGGACTGACCTTACTCTCAAAAGTGGTAGCTTGGTCGAGCAGTAAGGCAGTACCAGAGGGCAGTGCAAAGCATTTGTTGTACACACTCAGTCAGCAAAGGATTTCACACACTCAAAGACTGAACTCCAGGCCAATGTTTTTTATATCCAAAGATATAGTTGTTTTATTTTTAGAACCAACAGGCATAAAAAATATACTTTGCTAGATATGAGAACTCTCATGTAATTACTTTGCAAGGAAGCAATAAAGCTGGTGAACACAATAGGTACAGGAGTTGCTGAAGGCAACTCAAGTCTTGACACACTTTAGCATTGAGCTCAATGGATTGTTACCATAAAAGTACAGTTGATTACAGTACAGATTACTTTAGTAGTTCCTGGGGTCTAAGCTGAGACCAGATTAGAAAAAACATTTTAGTTTACTGTGGTGAATTTTCAAGAATATAAAGCGGTTTTAAAAGTTCACACTTCGAAACTTTTCAATGACAATCTGGCAATGTTATTCAATGGGAGAAAATTCAGGTTGCAGGTAAAGTATGATCGCGTTACTTTTGTAATCCAGTACTGGGCTTCTAGGGCCAGCACTGGGGTCTGAACTTAAAACAGATAGGTAATTACGTTTCAGTATTTCGTATGATTTTTAAAGAATATTTCAAGTTTTCAAAAGTAGGCACTTAGAAGAAATTTCATAGAAAAGCATACAACGGGTTCCTATGGAGAAAATACAGATTACTAGCAAACCCGGTAAGGATTACTTTTGCGGTTCAGTACTGGGCTTCAAGGTACAGTACTGGCTTCTCGCTTGCTTGCAGGTGAGTACTTCGGAATTCGGACTTCGGCTGATTTTATATGAATATTTGCAGTTTTCAAAACTTCACACGTAATTTTTTTCGAGTGGGTCAATGTTATCCAATGGCAGGTAAGTGAGTTACCGGTTTCCAGGTGAGTACTTGGCTGGTAAGGTTAAGGTTCCGGGTATAGACTCAGGGGTCCCCCAGGGTCAGGTAAGGGCAGTCTGTTCCGCCCCAGCAGTTCAGGGCCGGCCGGGTGCAGAGGTAGGTAGGCCCAATGATATTCAATGAGGGAAAGTTGGCCTTCTGTTGGTGGCTGCTGGCTAGCAGGCCACGCAGCTGTGGGAGCTGGGCTCCTGGTCACTTGCTCAGGGCAAGCGGGGAAGTAGGATAGGACAAAGGTGGCACAGCCAGAGGCACTCGGGCGGCTGGGTGCAGGGTGCTCTTGAGCCGTCGGGCGCTCAATGTTATCCCATATGAAAGGTCAACAAGGAACAAAGACTGCAGGCTCGGGGACGGAGACTCTCCAGGAGCGACCAGCACTTCGAGAGGTAAGTTGGGATCTTGCAGCACAGGTAGGTACCCCAAAGGGAGGCACAGGGGGGCTGTAGGGCGCCGGGTGCAGTGGTGTCTTTGGGTGTTGGAAAAGCTTACCCTCGGCTGGTTGCGGTTGGGGTGGCCCCTGGTTCTGAGTCTGCAGGCGTCGGCTGGTTTGTTGAGGAGGGTCTTTGGGCACTGGACTTCGGGTCCCAGTCACCAGGGGGACGTCCTCGTGGTCTTGGTTCGGTTGGGCCCGGCCCGGTGGGTGCAGAGTGGCCTGGTCCGGAGCTTCCTGGTTGGCACCAGGTGGGTTGTTGCAGCAGAGACTCTGCTGGTGGGAGTCCCAGTCTTTAAGAGGGTCAAGGCAGGCAGGTCCTCCGGGTGTCCCATGGTTGCTGTCCGCAGGAGTCGCCGGGATTAGGCAGGAGCA
This sequence comes from Lissotriton helveticus, assembly GCF_964261635.1. Taxonomy (NCBI): domain Eukaryota; kingdom Metazoa; phylum Chordata; class Amphibia; order Caudata; family Salamandridae; genus Lissotriton; species Lissotriton helveticus. The sequence continues at coordinate 1,209,602,599 of NC_136065.1, forward strand.
GGTTGCAGGATCGACAGGCCGGTAGGGCTGGGGCCAAGTCAGTTGTTGTTGTCCTGTTGTTAGCAGCTGCACAGCGGGTCGTCGTCTTCTTGATATTCTTTCTTCTTTTCGTATCGGGATCTGAGGAAGGAAGGTTCAGGGAGCCCCTAAATACTGAATTTAGGTACAGGTAGGGCAAGGGCAGGGTCCAATGGGTCCCTGTTCTGTGGTGAGTACAGCCCCTGGCCTGCTCCTCTCCTGTGGGAGGGGGGCAGGAGCCTACCTGAGATTGGGCAGGGCTCCCCATCTACAAAATGGCCGGAGCGCGGGGTCGTGCTTTACCTCGTCTCCCCCACCTGAGGGGTGGGGTTGGCACAGGCTGGCACCCCCCCCTTCCTGACGTAGTATTTCCCGCCAGTCTTCCCACCAGACTGGGGGTTAGAACTGGTGGGGGCCAGTTGCTGGGTACAGCAAATGGTCTAGAGAAGCTCACAGAGGCGGCATAACTTTGAAGCTTCCCCCCTGCCCATCCTGGGGGAGGACACCTAGCACCTCGCCCAGGATGTGCATTGTTGCAGGCCCAGGAGAGCGGGGGGCTCTCCACCCAGGGGTCCAGCAACATGTCTGCTGTGTGGCAGCCTCTGCAGCCACTCAGCCCAGACGTGGATTGTAGGTTAGGATTTCAGAGGGCATCTCTAAGATGCCCTCTGATGCATTTTACATTAAATCCCACACTGGCATCAGTGCGGGTTTAATGTGCTGAGAAGTTTGGTACCAAACTTGTCAGTCTTCAGTGTAGCCATTATGGTGCTGTGGAGTTCATAATGACAACCTCCCAGCACCATATACTCTTAATGGCATCACTGCACTTACAGTGCCCAGGAATGGCCCTGGGTACTGTAGGGGCACAGGGCTCATGCACCTGTGCCCACACCTCTGGCATAGGGCACCCAGCTAGAGGGGTGACTGAAGTATGCCAGGGCAGTGGGTTCTGTGGGCATGGCACACACCATGTCGACTCTTGGTTTAGTTCTGTACTTAGGCACTCAGCCTGCAAAAGCAGTGTGTGGGTGCCAGGGTACAGGGCCCCTGAGGGTGGCACAATAAGTGCTGCAGCCCTCAGGGGTCTTCTCTGGTCACCATGCCCTGGGTACCTAGGGTACCATTTACTAGGGGCTGACAGGTGGCCAGAGATGCCAATTGGGTTTTAGTTTCAGCACAGTTTTAGGGAAGGAACACAGGCCCTGGGTACCTGGTTGGCAGGAACCCAGGGCACACTCAGTCAAAGCACATCAGCTGTTAAGAAAAAAGTGGGGGCATACCATGGCAAGAAAGATGGCACTCTCTCACACCAGGCCTGATTTGAAGGGTCTCCCCATCTTCAAGATGGCGGGGACTGAGAGATGTGATTCACCCAGTCTTCCCCCACCTTAGGAATGGAGTTGGCAGGTGTGGGCACACCTTCTATTCTTCTTAGTGTTCGGAACAGTTTTCCCGCCCAAAGTGGGAGTGTAAACCGGAGACTGCCATTTTCTGCTAGCAGCTGAGGCTGGAGGTCATATTACAAAGGCAGTAGGCCTTTGAAGCTTCCCGAGCATTGGCTCATCCTGGGGGGAGGAGGCGTGACACCTCTGCCCAGGATGTGCATTGTTTATTGTCCCAGAGAGTAGGGGCGCTCCACCCAGGGTCCAGAAAAATGTCTGGTGGTGGCTAGCTGCCCACAGCCGGTCAGTGACCACACCAGAGTTGGTAGGTTTTCAGGGGGCACTTGAGGTGCCCTCTGATTACATGGCACAATCAATCTCACACTAGCATCAGTGTGGATTTATTGAAAGGAGTAGTTTGGTACTAAACCACTCCTGTGCTCAGTGGTGCTGTGGAACTCAAGATGTTGAGTTTCCAGTCCATGTACTCTGTATGGCTTCACTGGCACGTACAATATTAAGGAATGGCACTCCAATATAGTAGGGGCATTTCTGCTCATGCAGATATGCCCTCACCTGCGATATAGTGCATCCCGCCTTAGGGATGTGAGCCCTGCTAGAGGGGTGACTTACCTATACCTTCAGGCAGTGCTGGCTGGCATGGCACCCAGGCATAGTGCCATGTCGACCATGTTGTTTTCTCTTTCACAGAGGCATGCAAGCTGCAAGGGTAGTAGCATGGTCCCAGTGAAGAGGGTTCCAGGGGACCCTATTCAGCTCCCAGGCCCTTGGTACCCAGGGTACCACTTAGTAGGGACTTACAGAGGGCAGAAGTACCAATTGTGCATAAGTTTTTAGGGAAGAAGCACTGGCACAGGGGACCTGGTTGGCAGGGACCCTGTGCACTGCAATTGAAACCACATCACCACCAGGCAAAAAGTGGGGGCTAACCATGCTAAAAAAGAAGCACTTTCTCACAGTACATCTTTATTCCTCTGCATACAATCTCACACTGCTCTCTAATTGCGTCATAACCATTAATAACCACTCTTTAGCACCTCCCAATAAGTTACATATTTCCTCTAATGAATCCGCTCAGAACCGTGTGGGTCCTAGCACAGTCTCACAACACCACATCTCCCCCTTTATTAAATAAGAAGTATGAACAATAACATTATATTTCCAAGGGGCGTCGTTGAGGCGCTCGCTCAAGTCAGCCAGATCTAGTGGCATGAAGAGGTTAAGATGCGCTCTGTTCAGGTATCTATGGTATAGGTTCTGATGCTTGATCTGAATGGTCAGGCGAGACGGCCTCACCGGTAAGTGTAGGAGCTGACAATCGTAGGGGTAAGTGCTTAAAATGTGATGAGTCCCGTGTGATGGACTGTCCTGGACGATGTGCAGTCACCATGTTTCCTTTGCACATCACAACCCTCGGGATCGACAGCAAACGGAGTGTCTTTTTTCTGCTTTCACTTTTGCCTGACCAGGACTAGGTCACCTCCCCTGAAAACTGTTTCTCAGGCTCTACGATGCCTATCTGCAAAAGGCTTCATTGTGCACTTTCGAGATGTGTCTGTGACATGAACCTCAGCAGCAGTAAGAATCGCTCTACAGTCCTTGGTGGCAGTTTCATTCTGATTGCTCTCTCAAATAGTAAGGTTGGAGGGACTCTCACCCGTTGGGAAGTTGAATGGTAAGTACAAAGGGCTTGATACAGTGTTTGATTTAATTCAATCCTCTCCATGGATGCTCGCTGAATCACCCTTTTGAGTGTACCCATAAATCGTTCCACAACACTATTTGCTGGGGGCCACAGAGGGGTGATGCTTGACATCCATTCTGACTAGGAATTCTCTGAACTCCTTGCTGTTGAACGGCAGACAATTGCCAGATTTGAGAATGCCGGGTATACCCCATGCTGAAAACATGGGGGCCTGTCGCTCAATGGCCACCATGAGATGATGTCTGTTTCCTAGGGGCCCAAGAATCAACCGCAATCCTTTCCAAAGCCTTTGTAGGAAGGCCATGGTCAATGGATGTTGAGTCACTTTGAGAGAAAAGCAGTTGCACAGATGACCTTCTTAGTTGCCTCTCAACTCGCTCATCTAAGCATGAGAACCATACTTCATCTCTTGGGGCTCTTCTGGTAACTACACTGGCACGATATCCTTCATGGGATAATATGATAACTCTGTGTCTTGGGCTCTCGGTTATGTCAATTAGTAAGCCTCTCAATACAACACCTTCTTTGGTCACAAAGTTTATTCTGTATATTTTCATTTTTTTTTTAAATTCAACGACATCCACAAGAGGTTGAACACTCCTTTTCCAGGATTGAGTCCGAATGATGTCCTTGATTATATGCATGGTCTGGTCAGCAGTAGTGGCTTCAAAAATCTGTTTGACTGGCTGCTGGTGCATTGGATTTCATGATGAAGTTGTTGTACTCCTTAGCTGTCTTGGATGTCGAACTGTGACACTGTAGTGATTTTTTTGGGGGGACATTTTTATTGGCATTTTTATTTCACAAAGACAGATTGTGGTAGGATACATTTGATTTGACTGCATTTCTTGCATTTTACATCGTACATTACTATCCTCGCATTAAATGGACATGTATCCTGTCTTTATAAAGGTCTTGCGTTCCTATATAGAACTAGGATACGAAACTGGGGGAACGTTCATGGGATCCAGGGTACATATATCAGACGGGGTGTCAGGGCATAATGCATCTCGCTGGTTGACATGTCTGTGTGCTGCTTGGGGGGGGGGTTGGTCCAGTACTGATGTCTTATCTGCGAGTCTCGTGCGGTGCGTGGTGATATCGAGCAACATTACGTGTTTGCTGCAAGAGGAGATCTGGTGTGTGTGCTTACGGTCGGGGCTTGTGACTGTGGGTCCGCATGGGTGTGTGGGGAGCCAACTGGGTCATCGTGGGTTGGTGGCTGTTTGAATTGGTGCAGTAATAAGGTCCACTCCATAGAGATGGGGTGTTTACGTATCCCCTTCAAATCCTCCTCCCCCTTAGTGTGTCCTCGTCCGCCGTCACCCATTTGTGTACTGCCCTCGCCCACGCTGAGATCGGGGGACCCATGGGGGATCGCCAATTCATGGCTATACTCCTTTTAGCCAACAAAATTGCCAGTGAGACAAAGCGGATTGACACTTTGTGTTGCTTCTGTTTTCGGAAAATACCTAATGCACAGGCTTCCCAGGTGTTCAGATGTGTGAGCCCTGTGAGATCCCCGAGTGTCTTGTGAACATTGTGCCAATATGACAGTAGTGTGGGACAACTCCAGAACATGTGTTGAAGGTCTGCTTCCTGTGATCGGCATCTGGGACAGAGGAACTGGGTGTCTGGGTAAAATCTTTGGAGGCGTGCTGGCGTTTGATACGCCCTGTGTAGGATATAGAATTGTATATTTTGAAAACGTGCACTTCTAGACCCCTTCTGTGGGTGTTCGAGGGCCATCTCCCATTCTTTCTCATGTAGTTGGCGCCCTAGTTCTTCCTCCCAAGTGGTCGGCTGGGCCTCCAGGGGTCTGTTAGTAAGCTCCCGAATGGCTCTAATAAGCCATGTGGTCAGGTGTCGCCTCATCTCTATGTGTATGATCGTGTGGATGACCAGGTGAGTAGCAAGCTCTCCCGTCGATAGGTTGTGGTACAATCAATAGCTTTCTAGGAGTTGGCGATGAAGTAGAAACTGGCCAGGGGGAGATCGTAGTTGTCCATAAGCTGGTGGAACGGTCTAAGTTGTCCGTCTTCAAATAGCGACTCTATTCCGGTTAGGCCGCAGTCCGTCCATGTGTGAAGCATGCTTGTTGTGTAATATTTCTCATATTTTGGCCAGCCGACTAGTGGCAGCAGAGGGGAGTACAGAGGCTTCCCCGTCGACATACGGTGTATCCTTTGCATGCATTTGCGTGCCATACTACTTGTATGGGGTATGTGCGCCTCAGTTTAGAGCCTGGTAGTAGCAGGCGGCGGAGTTCTGGGATGGGTACCTGGCCGGTGACTGAGTATGTCTTCCCGCCGTCCAGTAGGACAGTCACTGTAATTGTGCTGCCAGGATGTAGGACTCTAAGGACGGTGCGCCCAGTCCTCCCTGTGTAGTGGGCAGTTGTAACTTCGTTAATGCTATCCTACATCTGCCTGTTCCCCATATGAGTGAGCTGAGGAGCGAGTCTTAAGTTCCGGAAGAATGCTCTGGGTGGGATTACCGGCAGATTTGTAAAGTGGTACAGTAACCGCGGGACTATTACCATTTTGGCTATAGCCACACAGCCGATTGGGGCTAGTGGGAGGTTCTTCCAGAACCCAACCGCTGATCTGATTCCAAACAGTGCTTTGCAGTGGTTGCCTTCAAATATGTCGGCCGGGGATCGGTACAGAAGGATACCGAGGTATCGGGGAGCCCCCGCACTCCTGGTCACTTTCTGGTCACCCAGCCAGACATCACGAGGAGGGAGGTTCGGGTGTAGTGGGTAAACCGTGGATTTGTCAGTTTACTCTGAGCCTGGAGGCTTCTGCAAATTCCGTCAGTGTTACCTAAATGGGGTGGTAGGATTTGTGTTTACCTGTCCGCTAATATCTTCCCTAGAATCTTACAGTTGGTGGACAGAAGCGTGATGGGGCGGTAGGAGGCCATCTGTTGTGGGTTGCAATTTGGTTTCAGGAAGGTTACGATAACTGATTCCCGGAGGGATCTCGGTAACTCACCTTTCTCCAGTGCGGTCGCAAACATCGCCACCAGGCGAGGGACCAACAGGGGGGAGAAGCTTGTGTAGTATTCCAGGGGGAAACCGTCTAGCCCCGGAGCTTTGTTGCGAGCTAGTGCGTGTAGTGCTTGGGTAATGTTGGCGGATTGTATCTGTATCTAGTGCCATTCTGTCTGCCTTCGTGATTTTAGGGATCGTCAACGGGTCGAGAAAATGGTCTTGTATTTCCTGCCCTGTTGGTGCTAGGCTACGGTAAACCTCTGAGTAGTATTGGTGGAATGCCAACAGGATTTCAGCCTGGGATCGCACCAAATTTCCGAGGGGGTCTATCACTTCAGTAATGGGTTTCACGTTGGTGTCTTGTTTAGCTAGTCATGCCAATAATGTGCCCATTTATCCCGCACCTTATGCATCCCGGTTGCATATGCCCTGAAGTTGAATCGACGGAGGCCGGCGCAGGCAGCTAGATACTCTGTCTTTGCTTTTGCCACTTGTGCCACTGACTCCTTAGATGCATCGTCTTGCTTAGTAATGGTGGCTAGCTGCGTTTCGGCTTTAGTGAGTGCTTGACCCAGTGTCCGTTTTACCCATACTATTTAATACATTCTCCCCTGGCCACTACTTTGAATGTGTCCCATTCCGCTAGCGTAGATGTCGCAGTTCCTGTGTTATTGGTGAAGTATTCTTGTATGCTTTGCCCCTGTGCGTGTTTTAAGACTTGGTCCGTCAGGCAGTCCTGTGGCCAAGTGGGAACGGGGGGATGGGGGGTCTCCAGTTTAACCGCAGAATATGGGCGTCCTGGTCAGAGAGAACCCTGCCTAGGTAGTCCGAATGTTGAATTTTGGGTAGAAGCGGCGCTGAGCATAAAAATCTATCAAATCGGACCCGCAGATTATGTGGTATGGAGTGTTGTCAGTACGTGCTAAGGTGGCTAGTATCAACTGGAGCATAGTGTCCGACGATTCCCCAGCAGCGTAATAAACATATGTGAAATGCAATGTCACCCATTCTCGTGATGCGGGTACCCTGTTGTGTGCAGTTCCATGAGGGGATGGGACTATACTGAACTGGGCAATGAACTATAAACTGGGGTCGGGAAACAGTCCCAATACCAAGGACCTATCGCTGGCGACGATACGTTCAAACCTACTCTCATAAAGAGGAGAGTGCAACAATATGATGTGGGGGTGGCATGGCGTGTATGCAAGGCGATTCGCCGACCGGGCATTTTTAGGATCATTGGGCCTCGTCTGGATTGTGCTTGATCATATCTGCGCTGCGTGCGCTCAATGGGTGAGTCTAGGTGGGGCATGCCGTTGAAGGGCCACCAGTCAGTTCACCTCATGCCGAGAGGGTGTTAGTTTTCCCATCCAACATGGCATCAGCCGTCTGGGGTGTAACCAGGGGGGGGTGTAATTAAGTCAAGTCAAGTCAAAAAGGCTTTATTTCGATAAAAGTTATCATAAAAGCTTCATTTAAAATTTAAAATACACAAATTCATGTTGGAAATAACAAGGTAAACAAAAACACAAAAAATTTAGTATACTGTTAGTTAAAAAGTTTCCAAAGTTCATTGGAAAAAAGAAATATTTCATAAAATAGTTTAAGAAACGAATTAAACAATTGATTTAAGCCTCTTAGATCTAATGGACCAAGCCCATGATAGGAATTTTGCGAGGATACAAGCATATAGGGTACAACAGTCAGACCTAAGTATGCGTATTGCCTCCGCATGACGCCTAGTGCCTAGCTGGCGACATAGATGTTTAAGCCATTTCTTCCGTGGCAGGGTATACTCTCCGCATTCAAACAAGAAATGCGCCACTGTCTCTGGTCTACATATACACATTGGACAAAACTCTGTAGTTTGCACAGGTGGTTTCCACCGCGATGATAAAGCATACAAAGGAAGAGTACCTGCTCTAAATTTAAAATAGAGGGCCCTATCAAAAGGTTTCTCGATTATATCTAAATATAGTTCTCGTATTGGCAGGTCCTTGAATTTCAGGAAATCTTCCGTTAGTCTGCCCAAGCAATCATTAGTGTTCCTTTTTGACGCTATCCAGCTCCAGTACAGGGTCTTAAGGGTTTCCTTTGGTGGAGAGGATCTGTTTATCCATGCTTCTTTTAAGCCCAGATTAAATAACAGGATTTTCATGTCTCTCAACCATTTAATTTTCTGCCATCCTGGAAGTGACATAATTTCTGAAAGGCCTTGCGCATATTTGTCAAGTTCCTGTACTCGCCACAGGCGGGCCCATAACAGCAATGGCCGAAGTTTTGCTTTGTCATCAATTGGGCGGCAACCTAGATCCAGCATTAGCGGGACCATAGGCGTACCTTGCGGGAGAGACATAATTGCTCTGCAAAATTTCCTCTCAGATCTTGGCAGTTCGTTTGTAATAGATGAGCCCCATAACTCTGCCCCATAAAGAGCAGAGCTAACCCCTTTGGCTGTATAGATTTCAAGAACAGTAGATATGGGTCTAAAAACACAAGAGCGTTGTTCTTTCAATAGGGCTCCTGTTAGACGTTTATGGGTTAGCAGCATTTTGTCAAGATGAGGGGCCCATTGCATTTTGTGGGACAACCGAATGCCTAGATAATCGAAAACTTCTACTTTCCCCAAAGGTTCTCCATTCAAAATAGGAGGGCAAATTGTTTTTTTGGGGGGATTCAGCACAAGGTACTTCGTCTTTTCAGTATTGATAATCAAACCCCGTTCAGAGCAAAAGGACTGAAAATTATTCAAAAGTCTTTGGAGGCCAATCGGGGTTTTCGATATCAAAAGAGTATCGTCGGCGAAGAGAAGGGTAGGTATACGCTCTCCAGCCAGGGATGGTTCATCTGAGGGATATTTCCGAAGGTGCTCAACCACCCCATTGATGCAGAGGGAAAAGAGGGTGGGAGCTAGGACACATCCCTGGCGGACCCCCCTCTCTACCGGGATACTACTAGTTTTTTCACCATCTGGGCCCCACCTTATCTGGGCAAAACTATCTTCATGGAGCCTGATGAGTAATGAGAGAATATAATGTGGCAACCCCATGTCAGCCAGAACTCCCCAAAGGGTCTCCCTCGGTACAAGGTCAAAGGCAGTCTTTAAATCGATAAAAGCGAGATAAAGACTGCCCTTGCCTATAACCACTACCCTCCAATATATCATCATCAGCCTAATGGCTTGCTCGATTGTACCAGTGCCCACTCGGAACCCTGCCTGGTAGTCGGAGAGTATTTTATTTTGATCTAACCAATCCAATATCCTGACCAGTAGGACCTTGCCAACTACTTTTTGGCTGATATCCAATAAACTAATTGGTCTATAATTGGATGGATCATCTCTGGCGCCTTTTTTGTAAATGGGGACAACCTCCGCCCCTTTCCATGATATGGGAATCGGTGCACCCCTACAGATGGCAGTGAGAAGGCAGTGGATGAATTTTCCCCACTTCTGAATATCTGATCTCAGCAGGTCCCCCGGTATGCCATCCGGTCCAGCAGCTTTTTGGGGCCTGATGGTACTTATGGCATACTCCACTTCTTTTATTGTAAAGTCAGAGCTTTCCTGAAGGGTCGCCCAATCCAATTCAATCGCAGGTAAGTTCCCTGCCCTTACTTCAGCAACAGTATATAACTTTGAGAATTGGTTGACCCACGCCTGGCTTGGGATATTACATGTTATAAGATCAGTGTCAGGTCTATTTCTGGCTCTTATTGTATCCCAGAAGCATTTTGAGTCCTTCTTAGAGCTAGCCTCTTTCAGAGTACGCCAGTACTCCTCTTCCCACTCTTTTTTTGCATGTGCCAGTGTAATCCTATGCTCTTTCCTGGCTGTCTGAATCGAGGGTTGGGATTTGCCCTTAACGGCCTCTATTAAGAGTGACTTAGCCCGTCTGCATGCTGGGGTGTACCAGTCGTGCTTCCCCTTGGGTGTACACTGAGATGGATTCCTCCCTGCAAAACCCTTACCCTGAAATACATCCCCTATGGACTTAACAGCTGCCTCGAAAATAGATGTCACCTTTTCAACTGGAAAGGCCAGATTGTTAGCATCTAATTCGATCTGAGAAGTCTGAAGTATTTCTTTGATGGTAGAAAGTTTAACAGTGTCAGTGGCGATTTTATTCCACTTGAGACGTCGTCCACAGGATGCAACAGTGGTTTTATAAGTGCATTTGGGAAAGGGTACGATAGTTTTACTAGACCAGGGATCGTGTAAAGATAAGGAAAGCGAATTATGATCGCTCTCCACGGTGGGTTGGACAACCATATCCTGGACCAGTCCCCAGAGTTTTAAATCCAACAGAATATAGTCAATTCTCGAGGTTTGATTAACCCTGTTAAAGGTGGGAGCACCTAAGCGATCTGAAGTTGTGCGGCCGTTCGTGGCTCTTAAGCCAAACTCTAGTGTTAGGGCATTTAGTTGAACTGCAGTTCGTGACCATCTTTTTATCGGGGCGATAGATAATGCTGGAATACCCCATCTACTATCGTCCTCACTTAGGTCTGAACTGCCCTCCATGGGGAATGGTTCATATGTGCAGTTAAAGTCGCCCGCTATTAAGATATAATCACCTTCTGCGTGATCTCTAAGTTCTGCTTCAAGGGTGGATATTACTAGCGACGTCGACCCATTTTTGGTTCCTCTGGCATAGACATTATTCAAGGCAAGGCATAAACCCCTACTGTGGTTTCTCAGTACAATTGCCAATATATCTGGGCTGCTGACATGCTTAGATGTAATGCAGCAGTTAAGGGAAATGCTTACCCAGATAAGAAGCCCCCCAGAGGGACGACCCTTCCCTTGTATGGCTTTCACAGCGGGCACAAAGTACGTTACAAAACCAACCCGGTGGAGCGGTTCAACACTCCAAGTCTCCTGAAACAGGCAAATTTTATGCGCCTCGACCAAGTCGTTCCATTCTGGCGAGCCTAGTTTCCTATGGATACCTGCAAGGTTCCAGCTAAGTATTTTTATTGAACCCTTGTCAGGGTTACTATTCCTCCTAATGTTATTGTGTGGTCCCAGGCACTCTGTTGGTTGCATGGATGATAATATTTGGATTTTAGTTGGGACTATCTGGAATGATAACTTAGGGCTCTTAGTTTGCCAACCAATCAGTGTATGCTCCTCCTCCCCCTGTTTCAAGTTTAAAGATGGGATACTAGTTGACTCAGGGATGAGTCAATCTACCTCATCGAGAGCACAAAACCGGTTCCAGTGTGTAAACTGGGAGAGAAAAGGGTCAACTGCAGGTGGGCCAGGCCAAGGTGATTGCCACTGATGAGAGGCATGCTGGGAAACTTGTGGATAAGCCCTATTTAGAGTAAAGCTAGTTTTCGGGATGTGTTGTCTATATACCATCGGGTAGAAGTAGGAGAGGGGAAGTGGGTGAATTTGGGTATTGGCTCCGCTAGTAGGTGCACTACATATGTGGTTCACTACCGCTGTGTTCCTGAAATTAACGGTTATGACATCTCCTGCTATAGTTTTGGTGTTTCTGCCTACCCACTCTCCTCTTCTAACCGCAAGTATTTCCCCGGGCATATATGGGGGTAGGGGTCTGTTTAGCTGTAACCATTGGGCACATTTATTTCTTAATTCAACATTTGTTTCCCTTCTTCCTTCCTTCAGTGGTGGTACGCCCGTTAGTACGACCACAAAAGGTGCAGCTTCCACTGGCAAATTGATTGTCTTAAAGCGAGCTGGTCTTGACTATGACTCTTGGCTTTTAGTAGGGGAGGATGTTAATATTGTGTGTTTACTAGCACTTTGGGCATCTTTAGTTGCTGGGTTAGAGGGTTTTCCAGTTCCCAACTCCTGCTGAGTCCGCAAAACGGAATCAGCAGAGTTTGGGAACGGTGCAGAAGGAACGTCTTTTTTCCCCCCATTTTGGGTCGGACAGAGTGGGTCTTTTGCTATGTTTGCCGGAGGCAGTTTCGGCTTTGTAGCAGTATCTAGTTTACTAATGTTTCCCCCCAATGTCCCCCCTTTCGATCCCCCTTGGGGTAATGTACCCTCGATACTGCCTGGCTTGTTAGACCCAGCCCCTTTGGTATTCATTAGTGATGTCAATCTATCAATTTTTGACATAAGGGGCTTAACGTGAGCAATGATCGTGGCTTCTAGGTCCGCTTTGAGATCCGCTACCATGTTAGTTACCCAGCAAGGTATACCTGGTGAGTAATTAGGAATTGGGGTCACTAAATTATGATTACGTGTACTAGCGTTCATCCTCTTCTTTTCCCTATGTACACTACTGGCATTGCTTACATTCCCTTTTCCTGACCATGTCTTACTTGATGTTTCGCTGTCCCTTATGGAATCTGAATCGGGCATGGAGTTCTTTGGGACCCCTGGTGACTCGGTAGGAGGCTGACCACATGGGAGTTCCGCGAAGGAAGCAGTGACTCCAAGACTTAAGTCCAAATCCTCGGTAATATCTAAAGATGGAGACAAGCGATGAACTGCTGCCTCCTGGGAGTCGGGCAAAGTTATTGTTGGTGGTAAAGATAGCCTCCTTTCCGTGTTGGCTATAGCTGAAGATACAACCCCAATAGTTTGTTGCAACATAAGGTCAATAGCAGTTAAAGTGGGGACCGGTTGGGGTACAGGTTCCTTAAGCTTGGTTTTGGATCGTAAAATGGGCATTTTACCAGGTTTCAGACCCTTCCTCATGCCAGCGAAAGTATGCACCAGAAAGAGGGGTGGCCCGACTCGGCCTCTTCTGGCCGCTGAGGGCCGTAGAGGGCCCGCCCTTTGCCCGGGCTTCGCCCGGCGTCCCGCTTGCGTCCCGCAATGCGGGCCCTCGCCTGATAATGTGGATGAGAGGGCGTGTGTGGGCGGGGCACGCAGGGGGCGCTGACCGGATGTTGCTTGGTCACGCAGGGACTCCTGGGAAAGTGAGTCCCTGCCGCGCTACTCCCCCGCAGCCTCTCTGCACCACAGCTGGATCACAAACACGGTCAAACAGGCAGCAGACAGCGTTGGTGGGCAGTCCTCCCACGAAGCGGGAGCGGCGAGAAGTTGCAGCAATGCAGGTAAGGGGCAAAGCAAACAGAGTATCCCCACGGCGTCCAGAGATTACACGGAGGGTCACACAGGTCTGGTGCACCGAGGTCCTTTTCACCCGTTTGCCGGTTGTGGGTGGGGCGCTGACCGGATGTTGCTTGGTCGCGCAGGGACTCCTGGGAAAGTGAGTCCCTGCCGCGCTACTCCCCTGCAGCCTCACTGCACCACAGCTGGATCACAAACACGGTCAAACAGGCAGCAGACAGCGTTAGTGGGCAGTCCTCCCACGAAGCGGCTCCCGCGAAGCGGGAGCGGCGAGAAGTTGCAGCAATGCAGGTAAGGGGCAAAGCAAACAGAGTATCCCCACGGCGTCCAGAGATTACACGGAGGGTCACACAGGTCTGGTGCACCGAGGTCCTTTTCACCCGTTTGCCGGTTGTGGGCGGGGCACGCAGGGGGCGCTGACCGGATGTTGCTTGGTCGCGCAGGGACTCCTGGGAAAGTGAGTCCCTGCCGCGCTACTCCCTCGCAGCCTCTCTGCACCACAGCTGGATCACAAACACGGTCAAACAGGCAGCAGACAGCGTTGGTGGGCAGTCCTCCCACGAAGCGGCTCCCGCGAAGCGGGAGCGGCGAGAAGTTGCAGCAATGCAGGTAAGGGGCAAAGCAAACAGAGTATCCCCACGGCGTCCAGAGATTACATGGAGGGTCTACTCCAGACAGCGTTCCATCGCTGTCATCTTCCCTCCGAAGAAAAGAGGTGTGGGGCTCGATCTGTGTCCTCCGCGAGTGGGGAGGTCTGTAGATTAGTCACTGCTCGTAGAGCCTCTCGTCGCTTCTTCATGATTTGCTCTAGGTCCGGAGATTCTTGGGTGTGAGTCCCAGCAATCTTATTTTTACCGCTGCGCTGCTGCTTCGGGTTACGTCTCCTGGTGCTTGGAGACTTGAAACTTGGGCAGCGCGTGGTCTCTGCTCTGGGTTGTTGTGCGCAGTGTTGATCCGCCCATTCGTGTGCCTCTTTGGCGTTTGTGAAGAAGATGGCAGAGCCATTATGGAGAACTTTGAGGCGGGCAGGGAAGAGCAGGGAATATTGCATATTGTTCGCCCGCAATTGACGTTTCACTTCCAGGAACAATGATCTTTGTTGCTGCACCACCCATGCGTTGTCAGTGAATATCATCTGTTTGTTTTCCACATGAAGAGGCCTGATTGTCTGGCGGCTCGGAGCACTGCATCGCGGTCTCGGAAATGCAGGAATTTCGCCAGCATTGGTCTGGGGGCGACTCCTGGTGGGGGTTTGCGTGCTGGGACGCTGTGGGCAAATTCTATGGAGAAGAATGCGTCCGGTCAGACGTGGAAGTGAAAGATTTCACCTATGCTTCCATGTATTCCATCGGGTTCGTGCCTTCGATTCCCTCTGGAAGTGCCAGCACGCAGATGTTACAGCATTGCCCGCGCCCTTTCAAATCATCCGCACACTCTTCTATGGTGGTCAGACGGCTAAGGACATCTTGGGGTGTCATCTGGTGTGCCTTGACGGCGGGTAGCAGGTCGGCCAGTGTTTTCTCTCCATCCTTCACTTTGTCGGCCAATTTTCGGTGGTCATCCGGATGAGGCAGATGTCTGTCGTCAGGGTGCCAAGTTGCTCCTGCATGGACACCCTAGAGAGTTCGATGGCTGCCAATACTTGATCTAGTTTGTCCGAGATAGATGGATCGGACTAAGGCGCAGCAGCGTTGGCCCATGTCTGGATATTTGGTATGTTCTCCGGTGCAGTCTCGGGCACTTTTGTGTGTTACGATGTCCTCGGCTTCACCATTGCGGTGACTTGGAGGGTTGTGCTGTGACCATGTAGTGATACTCTTCAAAAATAATCAGGTTCTGGTCTTTACCCGTCTTGTGTACAATTGCATAGTCATACTCTTGCAGTCTCGGACCCCACCTCTCCGTGCCAGGAGACCTCTTCACTTTCGGATTTCTAAAGATGGTGAGCAGTGCTTGGTGGTCTTATATGACCGTGAATATTTTTCTGTACAGAAACACTGAAAATGTTTGCAGGCCCACACTACAGCCAGAGTCTCCTTCTCCGGCTAGGAATAGGCACGTTCAGTGTCCGACATGCTCATATCGAGCACTGAATGATCAATGCATCATCCTCTGGATGGGGCATTACATAATTCATAATAGGAATCCACTGGCTAGCCATAAGCACAATAACGGAGAAGCCCAGGGCAGAGGCACAAAACACCCCCACATCCTTGAGAAGATCTAAACTACCAATACAAGAATACTATCAATATGGTGACACCCAGGATGTAACAAACAGAACCACGGAACATTATGCCAGTCTAAGCAGGCTAGACCAAGGGTAGGACTCCCACCAGAACTAGGACACGGTCCCCAAAAAAGTGAGGATCAAATGTCAGCCAAAAAACTGGTACACCAGAAGAAATACCCTTCCTAACAACAAAACACAAGTGCAAATGCACTAGTGTGGTACACAAAAGAAAACAAATGAAGCCCAGCAGAAAAGCATCTGAAGCTACCCCCAAGATATGACACCCCACTTAGGCACTAGGGAATTAATGAAGAATTGAAACATGGTCAAGAGCAGTACATCTCGTATGTGATCCAGTCCTTTAACAACTGTCAATTTGCCTTTGCATTGTCTATATCTTACTCATAGGAGAAGCCAGTAATGCTACTCTACGACTTGCTCAGCTCCTGCTCTGAAAATACAGGAACCCTGAAATGTTAAGTCCAACAAGCCAGCCTGCGCAGCCCGGGGTTAGACCAGAGAGCCAAATTAATAACTACAATGTTGAGAAAGAAAGGATCCCATGGATCTGTCCATTATGTTATGTTCAGACTAAGGATGCTGTTTGGAAGTTCAGAAATCACCTCATGCAATTAGCCCCTCACATCATCATGAAGGAGCGAAATCTCCACCAAGTCAACACTGACCAATGGAACAGGAAGTGGCTGAAAGAAAAGGTGAGGGCCCTGTTCCAACACCAGCCACAGTGCCGTCATTGGTGTCGACGGCAAATAAAAACACAACCTGTGGCATCAGAGTGGAACACGCTGAGGCCGGGGTAGAGCCGACCAGCTGCACAGACCAGTAGGGCATACAACAGACTTAAAAGCTCGTTAGGACCCAAAGGCATACAGCAAAGCCTTGGTGACTGCCGCACTTGAGCAAGAGAGACGCAAACCTCCTGGAATAGAGACTGCAAAAAAAAAAAAAAATACTTTATGTAAACATTTGTAGTTTAGACAGTGAATATGTTAAGTTATGTTACTGTCCATTTATAGAGCACACATCCACCAAACGGTCTCTTGGAGCTAGGTAACTAATCAACTTCAACCCTTCTTAGTAGTAGGCCTGTCTAAAAAGCAATGTTTTCAGGAGTTCCCTGAATGTGGCAAGGTCTACCAAGGGGGCGATACAAAAGGGGATGATGGACGGAGCGTTTGTACAAATCAAACACTCACCCCCAGTCAACTGATCTGGGTTTAATCCATCACCATTCTTTAGTTCACTCAGCCACCCCAGTTCAGACATGGCTATATGCAAATCAGTCTGACCCTGTGCCTTCTGGGAACAGTCCAGCCCGAACTGCCAAGCCATGTCTTCCCTGGACCGGAAACAAGCATCCTGGGACCGGTTTCGGATTCATAATCCTCATCAGCCAGGCTATCTTGAATCCAGTGACCAAGTGAACAAGGGACTCACGTCTGAGCATACCCTGCCACACTTAGGGCGAACAAAGCGATACAAAAGGGGATGATGGACGGAGCGTTTGTACAAATCAAACACTCACCCCCAGTCAACTGATCTGGGTTTAATCCATCACCATTCTTTAGTTCACTCAGCCACCCCAGTTCAGACATGGCTATATGCAAATCAGTCTGACCCTGTGCCTTCTGGGAACAGACCAGCCCGAACTGCCAATCCATGTCTTCCCTGGACCGGAAACAAGCATCCTGGGACCGGTTTCGGATTCATAATCCTCATCAGCCAGGCTATCTTGAATCCAGTGGCCAAGTGAACAAGGGACTCACGTCTGAGCATACCCTGCCACACTTAGGGCGAACAAAGCGATACAAAATGGGATGATGGACGGAGCGTTTGTACAAATCAAACACTCACCCCCAGTCAACTGATCTTGGTTTAATCCATCACCATTCTTTAGTTCACTCAGCCACCCCAGTTCAGACATGGCTATATGCAAATCAGTCTGACCCTGTGCCTTCTGGGAACAGTCCAGCCCGAACTGCCCCACTCAGCCACCCCAGTTCAGACATGGAAGGTCTACCAAGGCCCTTGTGTCCAAAGCCAAGCTATTCCATATACGAGGGGCAATTACGGCAAACCTACGCCCGCCGGTCCTTTGTTTATTCCAAGGTGGAATTGTCAAGATATGCGAGGTACTAGATCTTAAAACTCTGATTGGACAGTATTTAATGATTCTAGACTTCACGAAGGCGGGATAGCTCAGGTACAGGGACATGCTTTATACATTGATCTCTGTACTACTGGGAGCCAATGAAGATCCATCCTTGCCTGGGAGATGTGGCAACGTTTGGGCAGGGTATAAATCAGCCGAACCGCCTGATTTTGAATAAGGTGGAGCCTGCATTGGAGAAATGTAGGGACTCCCAAGTAAATTGCGTTAGCATAGTCTAATCTAGACATGAACAGAGCTATGATTACTTGGATCAGAGCCTCCTTAGTGAGGAATTTCTTTGTCTTTTTTTTTATGCGATGTAGCTGGCAAAAGCAAGCAGAGGTCACAGCTCCTACCTGCAGCTTAAAAGAAAGATCAGCATCTATTATGACACTCAAGTTTTTACAGATTTTTTGGGTGTAGGGGGAGAACCCATCTTGTTAGGCCAGAATGAAGAATACCAATAATTTACCTTGCTTTTTGTAAGAATTATATCCGTTTTATCGGGATTCAGTTTCAGATGATTGCTGTTCATACATTCTTGAATGAACCGCATAGTATCCTGGTACAAAATGGCGATATGAAGGGCAATCATTAATCATAAATAATAGTTGCATGTCGTATGCTTAGTTGCAGATGTTAATTGCTTTGTGTTTGAGGGCATCAATTCAAGGGCAGATATAGAGGTTAAAAAGATGAAGAGACAGAGAGGAACCTTGTGGAACCCCGCCGTTCAATTGCACCTCTTTGGAGGTAGCCTGACTGATTGAGATCTGTCCCCCAAAAAGGATAGAAGCCAGTTCAGGGCTGTTAGAACTGGCTATTTCTGGTAGGCTAAGGCTGACGCCAAAGCCAGGCAGAAACCACCATTCTAGTTAGGGCGAGGGAGTCACACGCCAAGCTAACCCCTGCTCACCCCCTTGGTAGCTTGGCACGAGCAGTGAGGCTAAACTCGGAGGCAATGTGTAAGCATTTGCGCCAGTGCACAACAGCAACAACATACTAGGCACACCACAAAAGGAACTCCACACAAGGTTATATTAAAATAACTTTTGTATTGTCAAAACACATCAGATAAAAATCACACATGCACATTGTGCCAACTGGCACAGGCAACATTCATAAGGGATTATGTACAGGACAGGGCCACATGGGCCACTGTCAGAATCAACACTTTGTAGATATAGAAATACTGTCAGAAATTAGAATAAGTATAAAACAAAATAACAGTTGTAAATCACATCCAGTAAATACTGGGAACAGGTAAGTACCACCTACGCAACCCTAAACACCTTAGGAGAATGTCACGCAGGGGACCAGGACCTCACTAGGACCACCTGTACTAAAAAGAACAACCACCTAAGTATCACACAGCATTTAGGGGTCTAGGAAAGAACACATTACCCATGATGCATTAATATACATTCAGAGGAGTAGTAAAGGGAAACACATGATGCATAAACCTACACATTCAGCGGTGTTAAGAACAGAGCACATGATGCATCACAAACACATTCAGAGGTGCAGCGCTAGAAGACACATGACGCCTAAAACATTCAGAGGTGCAGCGCAGGGAAAGAAAGACACATGATGCATGAAAACATTCAGAGGTGCCCCAACACAACTCAATAGCGCAAAAACACACAGTGGGCAATTACCATCCTAAACATAGCAGGTAACCACATTGCGCAAAACTTCATATAAGCCACCACTTTGTGGCAGTCCCTAGGCCAACTGGCCTTGTTGGGGCTAGGACGCCCTGAGTCTCAATGTCAGGGGCCTAAACGGTGCAGGTGCCCACTACTTGCTGGGCACCTGGGAACACTCACAAGGGCATGGGCTCTCACTTGCCCTTGAACAATACTGCGCCAAACAGCAGGAGCCCCACAGGCTCTTGAACCAATATGTCCCCATGAACCTCCCTGGTTCATCTGCACTTGTATACAAGAGAATAGTCTCTAGTCTCTTTAAATCGGTATAGAAAACTGATATGACCGACTTATCTCACATAGGTTTGAAAACGCACAGCCAAGCAATGCTAGCGTGTGAATTATCCCAAAAGAATCAGCCCCCAAGGCCAGGGGCTCCAAGCGCTGCAAGCGCGCCTCACCGGTATACTGGGGACTCCTTTCTCCTCGACCGGCACTTCCTCAGGGCCTCAGGCGCACCTCGCCTATCAGCGCTCACTCGCACTCAGGCCCGGCCGGTCTCAGCAACCTCTCCGCCCGCTCTCACTCCCTCGGGGGGCAGGCGGGGAGCGGAGACGGCAGGCCGGGGGCTGGGGCACTTCCAGGATTCCCTCGGCGAGGTCGGGTCAGTCTTCCCCGGTCCCGGCAGTGATCACTCGGCAATTCGAAGGTCCCAATGACGGGGACCAATCCTGTCGCGGTGTCTGGGGCGAGCCTCTGACACACCCGGGAGTCAGCCAATGGCAGTGCGGCTCCCGGGTCAGGCTCTCAGTGACGCTCCGCTCTGTAGCCAATCACGGCGTGGCAATCCTGATGACGCTGCGGCGCACGGGCCTATCCCGTCGCGGCGTTAGTGAGGGGGCTCGGCTCCTTCAGCCAATGGGAGCGCGGCGGCTCCGATCTTCGCCGCTGCAGCTCCCGCTCACGAACGGCAACTTCTGGGGATATTCCTGGCCCCAGGGCAGCGGCGGTGAACCGGCGGCAGAGGAGTTTTGAGGGCGCAGGTCACGGGAAGACCGCCCTCTCGGCCTCACAACCGCGCTAGAGCAGGATTCACGAGGGGAGGCACCACAGACCTCCAAAAATATCGAAACTCGGGCTAAATAGCAGGTCAGAGAGCAGCTCCATGCTGCAAAGGGTCAAAATAAAGCGCTCCAAAGTGCTAGAGGCAAACAAAGCGCTTCCAGGCGCTTTTAGGCTATCATAAGCCCAGGCAAAAGCAAGTAAAAGTTCTCTGAAGGGCAATGCAGCTTCTCCATGCTGCCAAAGGTCCCAGAGATTCCCAGGGGCACAGCAAAGTCCCCCCATCAGCCCAGGCAAGGCAGAGGGGTCCCCCAGAAGTCCTCCAGGCATCCAGGAAAGTCACTCAGAGCTCCAGGGGCTGGGCAGGGCTCAGGGATTCCCATGAGCCCAAGCAGCAGCACGCCCCTGGCAGATTCAAGTTAGAAACAAGAACCATTTGGAAGGGGACACAGCCCCTTCTTATACACAGAAAAGTCTTTGAAGTCTTTGTGTAGGCAGTGTGAGAACCAGCCAGAACTGGTTATAGGGAAGTCCCTTCAGTATCTGGGACAGAGGTGACAGTCACCCAGTGGGGGGTGGAGCCAGCATTGTGGCAGGCAGGCACAGCCCTTCACTATCAGGTGCTAATCTCCCACTTCCCTGGCAGCAGATGCTGCCTTTCATCCACGGGCTGACTCAGACAACCTCCTGGGGCTCTGCAGCCCCTGTCGCACTCAAACCAGACAGTCAATCCACAAGCAGGCCCAGGCACTCTGGGCCAGGCTCACCAGCCAATCACGTGCCAGCAGACTCACTACACAAATATGCCAACTTCTAAAAGTGGCACTCCTAGACTAGACACAACCATGCCGCATACACCATTACGCAGCATTCAATCTCACGAGTTCGCACATATCAAACTCGACCCTGCACTCCCCACACATCAGGAACTACCATGGGCATACATATTCCCCATTCTTTCCTATGGGAGGGCAGGTCACTCACCATACATACACAGAGAGCACACGCACTTTACACTGTACCACAGTGAAAAAGTGCGCAGAGGCCTAAAATCACCAACACCAGGTTCCAGAAACAGGCTAGGAAAAAGCAAAAAGTTGCGGGTGAACCTGCCAAAAGGGCCAGGTCCAACACAACCCCCTTCCAGCCAAAACGCAGGGTAGACCAATCACTCCACTGATGGGCTTCCTTGCTTTGGGCGACAAAACACGGACACGGGCCCGCACGGCAGGGACACCTTCCAGTTTTTAGCCACTCTGAACCCACATAGATTTCCCTCAACAAAAGCTCTCTGGCACAACTAGGGTACCCCACTGGTACACACTAGTCATCCACAGCCAGGACCAGGCCCTAGGCCATCCAAATCACAGGTCCTCACCAATCCACAGAGTGGGGGGCAGTAACCCCTGGCACACAATAGCCATTCTCCACTCTCCCTCTCAGTGTAGCTACAACTACCACTGAACCTTCAACCTAGGGACCACACCCTCAGGCTGACCAGAGGTCACGGGCAAGAATGCCCCACCCTACCTCTACTTCTGGGTTCCCGCACCCTCACAGGGAAGCACTCACCAGAACACAACTCTCCTACCAGATCAGGACCTTACTCCATCACTGGTCTACCACCTGGAAACTATTTCACTTCTGAGGTACACAGCACAGTCCCTCTTCAAGCAGGTGGGGGGGACACAGCACACAGCAAAGCCCCCTTTCCCCTACCTTAGTAGAAACAACAGACTGCAGGTGGGCCCCAGAACACACAGCAAGAGCAGCCCCCTCAGTCTCTTCAGCTGATCCACTTTGGTAGAGATTCCTCTTGACCTGGAAGCTTCCTAATCTCCCAACCTAGGATCTAAACCCTCAGGTTGCACCGGGGTCAGAAGTACACCGTCCCTCTGCACCCCCTTCCAGAGTTCTGCACCCTCCCACCTTGGGGCGGTACCCCTAGAAGCCAAACACCAGGTCAGGACACTGATTACAGATGCCCTTCCCTCCAGGTCAGGCTGAACCTGAACCTGGCCTCCCCCCTCCTCGGGGAACAACCTCCAGAGGCCCCAAAAAAATGGTCAAGCACTCTAGACGGTCAAATGCCCAGCGAACCAGGACTTCTGCACCCTCCACTTAGGAGCGGTACAGCCCAACAGCAGGACCGCCGGAGTTCTGGTTACAGACACTCCCCGTCCTCTAGACACAGGAAGATCCCCCTCAAATGACCTGTAAGTACAGCCTAGGCCCCTGACCTGGCGCTCCCTTAGGGAACCTTCCAGGCCCTGAGACAGGGTTTCGGGCCAACGTGGGACACACCGCCCCACACTCACTCCGCCTCCACTGAGACAGGGCGTGAGCCCCTACACGCCTACCATACTAATGGGACCTAGCTGGGCTACACATGAACCTCTTCACCTACACAGGATCATCAGATACACAAGCAACTACTTTTAGAATCACTCCCTAATGTCTCTGCAAGACATCTAGCACACCGCCAGACATCCACCTTCTTGTCCAGTGCCTCTGCAGGACCTCCTGCACACCACCAGAGGTACACCTCACGTGCAAGCTTTAAAAAAAACTCACACCAACTCCTCCAGTTCAAGACACCACTCATCCACACACTCCCCCTCCAGACTGGTGAGACAGTTCCTCACTGCCCCTGACTCTCAACCTGTACCCCTCTTACTGAGCACCAGGCACCATACTCTGGGAACTGGGAATGGGACTTCACGCACTGGACACATTTAAGCTGCCACCACTGGATCCTACCATACTGGGGAATCCAGACACACACACACTACACTCAGGGGATAACCACCCTCCCAAGCAAGTCACTTCTCCTCCACACTCCCTCTCTTCCATCTACCCACACAGGGACAGGAATAGGGATTGGACACTGGACCCAGCTAGGGAGTCCTAATCTATGGGAACCTCCCCCTCTACTGGCGTCCCGCCCTGTCATTTTCTCTCATCTGCCACTAAACATAAAGCGCAGGAACACCATCTTCAAATGACACTCTTGAGGAAAAACAAAATCAAAAACAATAATCCCAAACATGTGACTATCTGAAAAATGCAGAGTTTTGTAATGTAGCCAGCTGTCGCTGTGGCACTGCGCAAACACAAGTCCAAATCCGCACCGCTGACCAACAATGTTAGAACTGGCTATTTCTGGTAGGCTAAGGCTGACGCCAAAGCCAGGCAGAAACCACCATTCTAGTCAGGGCGAGGGAGTCACACGCCAAGATAACCCCTGCTCACCCCCTTGGTAGCTTGGCACGAGCAGTGAGGCTAAACTCGGAGGCAATGTGTAAGCATTTGCGCCAGCGCACAACAGCAACAACATACTAGGCACACCACAAAAGGAACTCCACACAAGGTTATATTAAAATAACTTTTGTATTGTCAAAACACATCAGATAAAAATCACACATGTACATTGTGCCAACTGGCACGGGCAACATTCATAAGGGATTATGTACAGGACAGGGCCACATGGGCCACTGTCAGAATCAACACTTTGTAGATATAGAAATACTGTCAGAAATTAGAATAAGTATAAAACAAAATAACAGTTGTAAATCACATCCAGTAAATACTGGGAACAGGTAAGTACCACCTACGCAACCCTAAACACCTTAGGAGAATGTCACGCAGGGGACCAGGACCTCACTAGGACCACCTGTACTAAAAAGAACAACCACCTAAGTATCACACAGCATTTAGGGGTCTAGGAAAGAACACATTACCCATGATGCATTAATATACATTCAGAGGAGTAGTAAAGGGAAACACATGATGCATAAACCTACACATTCAGCCGTGTTAAGAACAGAGCACATGATGCATCACAAACACATTCAGAGGTGCAGCGCTAGAAGACACATGACGCCTAAAACATTCAGAGGTGCAGCGCAGGGAAAGAAAGACACATGATGCATGAAAACATTCAGAGGTGCCCCAACACAACTCAATAGCGCAAAAACACACAGTGGGCAATTACCATCCTAAACATAGCAGGTAACCACATTGCGCAAAACTTCACATAAACCGCCACCTGTGGCAGTCCCTAGGCCAAATGGCCTTGTTGGGGCTAGGAGGCCCTGAGTCTCAATGTCAAGGGCCTAAACGGTGCAGGTGCCCACTACTTGCTGGGCACCTGGGAACACTCACAAGGGCATGGGATCTCACTAGCCCTTGAACAATACTGCGCCAAACAGCAGGAGCCCCACAGGCTCTTGAACCAATATGTCCCCATGAACCTCCCTGGTTCATCTGCACTTGTATACAAGAGAATAGTCTCTAGTCTCTTTAAATCGGTATAGAAAACTGATATGACTGACTTATCTCACATAGGTTTGAAAACGCACAGCCAAGCAATGCTAGCGTGTGAATTATCCCAAAAGAATCAGCCCCCACGGCCAGGGGCTCCAAGCGCTGCAAGCGCGCCTCACCGGTATACTGGGGACTCTTTTTCCTCGACCAGCACTTCCTCAGGGCCTCAGGCGCACCTCGCCTATCAGCGCTCACTCGCACTCAGGCCCGGCCGGTCTCAGCAACCTCTCCGCCCGCTCTCAGTCCCTCGGGGAGCGGAGACGGCAGGCTGGGGGCTGGGGCACTTCCAGGATTCCCTCGGCGAGGTCGGGTCAGTCTTCCCCGGTCCCGGCGGTGATCACTCGGCAATTCGAAGGTCCCGATGACGGGGACCAATCCTGTCGCGGCGTCTGGGGCGAGCCTCTGACACACCCGGGAGTCAGCCAATGGCAGTGCGGCTCCCGGGTTAGACTCACAGTGATGCTCCGCTCTGTAGCCAATCACGGCGCGGCAATCCTGATGACGCTGCGGCGCACGGGCCTATCCCGTCGTGGCGTTAGTGAGGGGGCTCGGCTCCTTCAGCCAATGGGAGCGCGGCGGCTCCGATCTTCGCTGCTGCAGCTCCCGCTCATGAACGGCAACTTCTGGGGATATTCCTGGCCCCAGGGCAGCGGCGGTGAACCGGCGGCAGAGGAGTTTTGAGGGCGCAGGTCACGGGAAGACCGCCCTCTCGGCCTCACAACCGCGCTAGAGCAGGATTCACGAGGGGAGGCACCACAGACCTCCAAAAATATCGAAACTCGGGCTAAATAGCAGGTCAGAGAGCAGCTCAATGCTGCAAAGGGTCAAAATAAAGCGCTCCAAAGCGCTAGAGGCAAACAAAGCGCTTCCAGGCGCTTTTAGGCTATGATAAGCCCAGGCAAAAGCAAGTAAAAGTTCTCTGAAGGGCAATGCAGCTTCTCCATGCTGCCAAAGGTCCCAGAGATTCCCAGGGGCACAGCAAAGTCCCCCCCCATCAGCCCAGGCAAGGCAGAGGGGTCCCCCAGAAGTCCTCCAGGCATCCAGGAAAGTCACTCAGAGCTCCAGGGGCTGGGCAGGGCTCAGGGATTCCCCTGAGCCCAAGCAGCAGCACGCCCCTGGCAGATTCAAATTAGAAACAAGAACCATTTGGAAGGGGACACAGCCCCTTCTTATACACAGAAAAGTCTTTGAAGTCTTTGTGTAGGCAGTGTGAGAACCAGCCAGAACTGGTTATAGGGAAGTCCCTTCAGTATCAGGGACAGAGGTGACAGTCACCCAGTGGGGGGGGGGGGGGGGGGGGGGGTGGAGCCAGCATTGTGGCAGGCAGGCACAGCCCTTCACTATCAGGTGCTAATCTCCTCCCCCTTCCCTGGCAGCAGATGCTGCCTTTCATCCACGGGCTGACTCAGACAACCTCCTGGGGCTCTGCAGCCCCTGTCACACTCAAACCAGACAGTCAATCCACAAGCAGGCCCAGGCACTCTGGGCCAGGTTCACCAGCCAATCACGTGCCAGCAGACTCACTACACAAATATGCCAACTTCTAAAAGTGGCACTTCTAGACTAGATACAAAACACACAAAAGAGCAGGTAAGGTCCACATGTGATGTGTATCTGCAATGGCGACTCAGCGGCACTGCTGGTACGCGTGTGAGACACAGGGTCTGTCAAAACAGATAACTAAGGGTCACAAAAAGGGCTCAAATAGTTCCCATCAGACCACCCATGTGGTGGATTTAACGTCATCTGGGAACAATTGATCAGCCTCTCCCAAATCCGACCAAATAGTGTCAATAAGGGAAAGAGGTTGTCAAAAAAGTCGTCCTATTGTGACACCGTAAAGTATAATGAATGGACAGACAGAGTGCAGTGCTCAAAAGAAAATCATTTGCATTAAAATTGACTACCAGAACACCGGAAAAATTGTAACATAAAGGGCCCAGTGTCAATGTTTAAAAACACGCCGAGTAGTGAATACTACTCAGAGGCGCTGTGCAGTGTGGTCGACATGTTTCAGCTGTAAGAGCCATTGGCTCAGCTTTCTTCAGGACCTTTAACAAAATAATAGCTACTGCAACTACAATTGATGTC
Organism: Lissotriton helveticus; assembly: GCF_964261635.1. NCBI lineage: Eukaryota > Metazoa > Chordata > Amphibia > Caudata > Salamandridae > Lissotriton > Lissotriton helveticus. The sequence continues at coordinate 1,209,629,314 of NC_136065.1, forward strand.
TATAAATAACAAAACTTTGTGCTGATACAGAATTACAGAATTACATATACACCAGGAACTGGTATACTCGAATATCCACTGGAGGGAAAGAGATGTCATCTTCCTGTCAAGTGAAGAGAAAAAAACACATAATAGTATGACAGACAGAACCCAAGCCCACACGCTCACCCACCATGCACACGTAGAAGCCATGCAGACACACGTGCAGAAATAATTTAATTTATATTCTGCAATCCAACAAGCATATTAGCTTCAATCACTCAGAGGCATTTCCTCCCAGTGATACTCACCCAGCTTTGTGTGGGTGACGACCTCACCTCACCCGGCAACCGCTCGGGAGAATGAGGCCCCGCTCTAAAGTATAGAAATAAAAGACACTGTAAGCACACAACTTTACAATGTCTTACCCAATGGTTCTATACATATAACCCAACTAGTGTGTGATAGTACGCAAAATGTGACACCCAACACCAAACACACCAAAGACCCCCTTAGATAAGAGGAACAACCAGCGAGCCTTTAGCACCGACCGGTGGACTAGTATCCATGTGTATCTCAAGAGAATTTCTTGCAGAAGTAATACCTAGCATAAACCTACAATCAAGAGTATACCATAAATTATCAAACTATGTCCTGACCTCTGCGTGACTGTATGAGAGAGGAAAAACGGGGCAATGTCCTCTCTACATATCTACAGACAGGGTATCCAAGCCCTGCCCAGGAGGTACATAAGAGGGCCATGTTAGGTAAAACTGAGAAGACTGGTAAGCCAGAGTCCTAGCCCTCTCGAGGATCAGAGAGCAAAAAATAATAATAAAGAAGCCCCTGCCAAGACCTGCTGCACTAACTAGTACAACCCAGAATCGACCAAAGAATCGACCAGACCTCAGCTAATCGCGAGCACCCACTGTCTCACCTGTCCGTCGGTGCTCTCGTGGCACACGCGAGCGGAAGTGGAGGTGAAAATGATCACAACCTTCCGGCTTATGTATCTTCATTAATGGGATGACACGTTACTCGCGCAAATAAGATTCCATGCAATTCTGATAGATGGCGTTGTGGAAGTCACTACTCCCTCGCGCATGCACAAAAAACAGGAAGACGTTACTCCTGAGCGCATGCGCTGACCATCGAATATGCAAAAAAACTCGGAAGTAGGAAACGTCAATAGATAGAACCGGTCTCTTAATGTTAAAGACTCGTTCTGCCCGGGGGATCATGTATACATGACCCTGCTCGAGGCAAGTTGTAGTAACATCATCTCGGCGAGTGTTATTAAAACAGCACTCGCTTGATATATCACACAATGTAATCATTGAGCCAAAGAGAGGGCGTGGCGCCATAGCCACCAAAACATGTGATATTCGATCTAGATAGGGAGCCCATTCACCCCGATTAAAAAGTGTCTGATACGAGGACAAGCCTTCCTGGATCAGAAGTTGAATCAACAAGAGCCTCAAGCCATAAAAAATACGATGGGACATATCTGTAAGGTGGTTCTCAGCTCGCTGAGTGTGAGGGGGGAAAAGGAAAAAGGGGCAGAGGACAATGCCCAGAGAGAACATGTATTTCTAATTCAAAATGAGGGTACACATATCAACCAGGGATTGTGTAACAGTCACCAAACCCTATGGTGATCATAGATGGAAGAAGGGGTTGCTGTCTAGGGGTGTCAGTGAGGGTGCACACACAGACAACACACACACACAAGTGGGGTGAGCTCTAAGGTGCAAACAAGGTTCTAGACTAGACACAACCATGCCGCATACACCATTACGCAGCATTCAATCTCACGAGTTCGCACATATCAAACTCGACCCTGCACTCCCCACACATCAGGAACTACCATGGGCATACATATTCCCCATTCATTCCTATGGGAGGGCAGGTCACTCACCATACATACACAGAGAGCACACGCACTTTACACTGTACCACAGTGAAAAAGTGCGCAGAGGCCTAAAATCACCAACACCAGGTTCCAGAAACAGGCTAGGAAAAAGCAAAAAGTTGCGGGGTGAACCTGCCAAAAGGTCCAGGTCCAACAAGGGCAGATTCTCGGAAACCCGCGGCCCTGATCCGGTCGGCCAAACTACTATGGGCGACCGTATCGAAGGCCGCAGACAAGTCCAATAACAGTAATACCAGGGTGTTGCCTTTATCTACCTCCTTTCGCGTGTCGTCAACGCCCGACATGATCACTGCTTCAGTAGAGTGTGCTGGTCGATATCCTGCTTGTGCAGGATCAAAGAAGCCTGAGTTTTCGATAAATAGACATAGATGACACGCTATATGGGTCTCGAGTAGTTTGGCAAAACAGGGAAAAGAGAAATTGGCCGGAGGTTTTTCATGTCCGTGGGGTCAGCACCAGCTTTCTTTATAATTGGAGCAATAATCACTTTCTTAATGGATCGAGGGACCACCCCCATGTTGACAGAATGGTTAAGAAAAGACCGTATCCGCTCAGGCAACCAAGTGCATACTTCTTTTCAAGACCTTTGGAGGACAGATGTCAGTAGTAGATCCAGACTTAACCTTTGTCAATAAAAGTGAAAGGTCCTCTTGAGTTAAATTGGGTAAGCAAGTAAGAGTTTGACTATTCGCCACATCCGTAATCAGATTATTAAGTGGCGGATGGGGGGGATGCTGTTCATAATGGCCTCAATCTTGTTTACAATACAGAGAGTCGCACAGATCGTGCGTGGAGAGGATCGGCAGAGTAACTTGATCAGGGTTAGAAAGATCAGACACAATCCTAAAAGTCTCTTTAGATTTGTTCGAGGCATTCATAATTCTGCCTGCAAAAAAAGCTTATTTTACATATATGTGTATGCTGTGAATATCTAGAAAGTTAGAGAAAGGGAAACTCAAATTAAGGAAGAAGAAAGTATGTGGGGTGAGTAGTGAACACGTGGTTGGAAGTGCATACTCAAGAGGTACACTCAAGAAAAACAAAATAAAAACAGGGAGCAAAATAAAGAACAAGTAGAAGGTTGTGCAGCTTCATTTACATGCTTGCACATGCAGGGGGAGCAGAGAAATTCTTACTCAGAGGCTGGTATAATGAATCTTTGCATCCAGACATGCACAGAGATGACAAAAGGTACCCAGAAGTGAGTGACTATGATAGCTGTCTACCAACAGAATGTTGAGGAGCAGACTGCCAGGTAGCAGACCAGGGCAGAAATCAGATCTGGGCTCAAGAGGGAAATGGCTGACACTAAAGTAGCAATGGAGTGAGTGTTAGTCAAGCATCCATCTTGGACAAGGATTAGGATGGGGTAAATAAAAGGGGGAAGTGCCAGTTAATATCTGGGCTCATTGTGGAAAACAATGCCCATAGGTTAAGCAGCAGAGCTGGTGTTCTTCTGGCATCCTTCCTGGACTGGAACCAGAGAAAAATACATATATATTCACTGAAAAACCCAAAGGTTAAAGTAACTGTTCAAGACATGTGTGCTGTAGATACACATGCTTTGCATACGCCTGCCATCTAGCCTTGGGTCCGGAAGTTTGCAAGTTGTTTTTCTTAAAAAAAGTATTTTCCAGTCACGAGGTAAAGTAACTCCTCTTTTCGGTGATATTGTGCATGGGCATTGACTCCATTGTTAGATTGTTTTCTTTCCGCCAACAGGTTTGGACGTGGTTTGCAGCATTCCAGTGCGAAACAGCCCTTCAGGCTCCCCTCAGTGTGCAATCTACTGTACCCTCAATGGTATGGTTAGTGTACATGTTTTCACTATTCTCCGTATATCGAATCGATCGAGAAACTCTCCATCTTCGGTCGAAGACATCGTGGGTGGCCTTCAGGCCTAGCTGTGTCGGTTGACCTTTTCTGTTCCGTACTAGCCAGCCTTCTGCCAATGGAATGGCCTGGGTGCCACACCAAGTACCCTCGCACAAACCTGCATAAAGACTGCAACTTGTGCCTCTCACCGGAGCACAAAGAAAAAGATTGTGAGGCTTGTCAATCGAAAAAGACTCTGCTGGATCATCAGGCTCGACAAAGAGACATGCAGCAACAAAACATACAACATACTCCAGATATCTTCAGAGAAGAATCCAAACACGAAGAGGTCGAAGAATCGGCAGCGGAAGAGGAGGGAGCCTTCCCTATCCAAGAATTGGATTCTGAGCTGGAAATAGAGTTGGAGTCTGTAGACGTTCCACTGGAACAGGGTACCGTGAGTACTAAAGCCCTTTTACCTCCCAAATGCTCTTCGCCCAAACAAAAGGCTTCAGCACCACCTCTGCCTTCGGGCCATGGTCGGTACGAGGCAATGTTTCCAACGGCTCGCACTCGGGCACAGCACCAAAACAACCAGTCAAGCCTTCCGGCTTGGGACAGAGTCGAGAAAAGCCGTCTTCGGAACCGAAACCTTCTGCCCTGAAAGACAAGTCTAGATCGGAATCAAAACCTTCCACTCCAAAGGACAAAAAAAACAAGTCTGGTTCGCCACCGAAACCTTCGGCGCAAAAATCGAAAGATGTCCTTCCAAAGCCCCAGAACCGATCCTAGAACTTATAAAGGAAAAGCTTGACACAAAGCAGAAGAACATTCACCTCAATCCAGAGACTGGACATATTTTGGCAAAAACACCTTCTAAAAGGAAAGTTAAATCAGAGGACACTAGGTATAAAATTCCTCTGATGAAAAATAAAGATATCACTACAAGCCCTATTTACCCTAATCCTCCATTCCCTCCACCATCTTCACCACTACCAACATTGCTGGGCTCAGATCCTTTACATATAACACCTCAGGGGTCTCCACATACACAGCCTGATATAGGGGATGATGAGGAGTGTAGGAAGCTGGCTCTGTTTATACTATACCAAAGTGAGGTATAGTGTGCACAGAGTCCAGTGGAACCCCAAAGGTAGGCAGAGGTAAAGCTAGATAGAACCTTACTCTCTATGTGTGGTAGTGTGGTCGAGCAGTAAGGCAGTATCAGAGGACAGTGTTAAGCATTTTTTGTACACATTCAGTCAGCAAATGGATTCACACACTCAAAGACTGAACTTCAGACCAATTGTTTTAGTATAAAAATATTCTTCTAGATATTTTATTTTCTAGAACCAAGCAAGCCTGGCACAGGTAAGCAATAAGTACTTTACAGTAGTAAAGCAATTGAAATGCAGTTTGAATGATAATTGTATATGCACTTTGATTTGATTTACATTATGGATGCAGAGAAATACAATACTTAGTAAATGCAGTACATAGACCTGAATAGGTGTTTTAGTAAAATAGCAGGTAAGTACCTTTTGAGATTACTAAGCTTACACAGAGTAGAATACCTAGATTCTACTCTGGGACGTTTCGTGAAAACAGGTAAGTAAAATAGTTTTTGTTAATGATGCAATTTTAAAGAATTTCTTTAGTTTCTTAAACTCCACACTTAGAAACTTTTCACAGAAAAACAGTCAATGTTATCCTATGGAGGAAAATAGTGTTATCAGTTTTGAGGTAAGTATTTGGTAGTGGGAGTTAAGGTTCTGGGGGTAGACTACGGGGTCACCCAGGGTCAAGGATGCACTCTTGTTACACCCTCAGCGGCACTAGGGCGGCCGGTTGCCGAGCGCTGAGGCCTAATGTTATCCAATAGGGGATAGGGGGCTTCCAGTTGGTGGCTGCTGGCAAGCAGGCCGCTGTGTTGTGGGAGCTAAGCTTCTGGACTTTAGCTCAGGGCAAACGGGGAAACAAAGTAGCACCAAAGGTGCACCCTCAGCAGCACTAGGCCGGCCGGCTGCAGGGTGCTGTTTCGACATCAGCTACCCTGTTGGTTGCAATGGAGAACCTCCGGTTTGCAAAAACACTGCAGGCTGGGAGACTAAGGTCTTCTGGGTGTGACCACCACTTCGAGAGGTAAGTTGGGATGTTAGGGGTTGGTTAGGCACCGTTGGCTTGGGCACACAAGACCATGGCGCGTCGGTTGCAGGGGTGCCTTTTGGGGTCGGATCTTCTTACCAACTCCTGGTCCCGGTTAGGGGGGCCTTCTGGATTTAGACTGCAGGCGTCGGCTGGAGGCTTGAGGCAGGTCAGGGGTCGCCGGATCTCGGGTCAGGATCGCCAGGGTGACCTCCTCGTGGTGTTTGCCCATTTGAGCTTGGGCCGTCGATGGCGGTTGCAGAGTGGTGCGGATTTGCGGTTTCTGGTGTTCACAGGAGACAAAATCTTTGTGGATGAAAGCAGGCAGGTCCTCCAGGGTTTTCATGGTTGCTGGCTGCAGGACACACTGGGATTTCGCAGGAGCAGGTTAGAGGTGGAGACATGCCTGTAGGCCTGGCGCCACGTCAGTGAGCGTCTTCCTCTTGTTAGCTGCTGCACGGCAGTTCGGTCCTTTTTCTTCTTCTAGTTTCTTCTTGTCTTAGGAAGCAAGGTTCAGGGGAACCCCTAAATACTAGATTTAGGGGTTGTTACAGGTAGGTAAAAGGCAGGGACCAATGGGTCCCTTCCCTGGGGTGGGTACACCCTCTATTATGCCACCCTCCAGTGGGAGGGGGGCATGAGCCTGTCCCTGGTTGGCTGACTCCCCCATCTTCAAGATGACGTGGTCTGAGAGTTGTGCTTCACCTTGCCCCCCCCACCTGAGGTGTGGAATTGGCAGAGGTGGGCATACCTCTCTTCCTCACTTGTTTTTCTCGCCGGTTCTCCCGTCCAAAGTGAGGGTCAGAACCAGCGGGGACCAGTTGCTAAAAGCAGCTAGTGGCCTGGGGAGCTCACAAAGGGTGCAAGCCTTTGAAGCTTCCCCTTCATGAACCCTGCCCATCCTGGGGAAGAGGCTTGGCACCTCGTCCCAGGATGTGCATTGTTTCAGGCCCCAGAGAGCAGCAGGCTCTCGACCCAGGGATCCCGAAACATGTCTGGTGGTGGCAGCTGAAAGCAGCCACTCAGCCTGGACACTAGTGGTAGTGGTAGAGATGCCCTCTGTGTGCATTTTGTCATTAAATCCCACAATGGCATCAGCTTGGGTTTAATGTGCTGAGAAGTTTGATAGCAAACTTCTCAGTTTTCAGTGTAGCCATTATGATGCTGTGGAGTTCGTAATGACAAACTCCCAGGACCATATACTCTTATTGGCAGCACTACACTAACAATATCTAAGAATGGACTTAGACGCTATATGGGTACAGGGCTTGTGCACCTGTACCCTCACCACTGGTATAGTGCACCCAGCTAGAGGGGTGACTGATCTATGCCAGGTGGGTTGTAGGCATGGCATACAGGGAAGTGTCAACATTGAGGGTAGGATGCACACCAATTTCTTTGAAACTACATCCAAATTTGTTCATTTGTATTTCAGAGTGCGTGCAGATCGGTTGTGTGTCATGCCCAATTGGCACAAAAGTGACCAATCCAACATGAACTGGGGCCCCATTTACGCCCTCACCAATCGCACAGCTAAAGCGCCGATTTGGCACTATTTAGTTCCAGGTTCATCTCAGTACTCCAAGTAATCCAATTTTTAAACATCTCTTATGATTTAATTTTCTTTTCTTTTTTAATCATCCACACATTTCTGTTGGCTATTATTTGCTCTCCCAATTCTCAGCTCACAGTTTTGAACTGAGCACAAAGAGAACTGTGAACAGTTCACAGCTCACTGAGTGCTCAGGTCACAATTGCAATATGCATGTTGAAAGAGCTATGGGCTGTTCTCAGCTTTCCCAGTGCTCAGACTGTGAACTGAGAAGTAGGTGAGCTGTGATCTTCCTCACTTCTCTGAGGCCTGGAGCATATGGTGGGCCACAGAAGTGCTCCCAGGTACCCAATCCTCTTCATTTTCACTGCCTCTCACCCCTAAGGATGAGGAGAAAATTCCCACCAACCTCCCGTTTGGCAAAGTGGTGGAAGTTGAACAAAATGCCCCAGATATACTTTGACAATATGGGGTGGCTAGTACATACTCTTATACCTTTGCAAGGTGGGAGCTATTAAGTGTTATCCCCATTTGCACTTAGGAATGGCAGGGGGAAACACCCATGCCGTGTGCAAGGAGAGTGTGGTCGGGTGTGCTGCCTCTGCCCTGCAGAACTGCCTTGCTGCTGGAAATGTGGCAAGAATAATATCTATTTGTCTGTGGCTGGGAGCTGGGCAGCGCATGCCAGAAAGAAGAAGTGAGCCTGCCGAAGAGACCCAACGACCCATCTGACTGGAATGACCTGCTTGAAGGACATCTTGACAGAGTAAGACTGACCAGGAGCCCCTATGTCGCACCTGCCTAATGCATAAGATTAAGACAATGTTTGAATTGCATTTTTATTAAACTCCCTTTGCTGTTCCGAAAGGTGGAGGATGAAGGGCAGAAAATTCCCCATCCTTCCATGTTGGAAATTTGGGGGACTCCATTGGCGGCAGAGAATGAATCTCCTGTGAACAGTAGCTCTGTTCAACAGAAACTCCCAAGACAGACTGAGCCTGCTGAGGACAAAGAACCCCGATGCCTGGAACCGCAACTGCACCCAACGGCTATGGCCCAAACCCTGGTGGCCCACCAGTCCCAGCAAGGTCCATCCCAGCACTCCAGAGTCCGAGTCCACTGTGGTTTGACCCCTTCAGGACTCTGCAACATCGCCTGCAGCCTCTGCACGGAGCCCCCCCAAACGTGTGTGGCCCGGTAAGGTGAAATCCAAACTCAAAAGACACCCCTGCTTCCAGCCGGCCTGCGCCCTGAAGTAGTGAACCCAAGGTGCACCTACATCCTGAGCCCTCCAATTTACCTGCCTAGCTATTAGTTCCTCCCGGAAGTCATCCTGGACGACCCTGCAGCCAAAATCCCAAACCGGCAACTACTATTGAAAACAATCGGGCCCCCAATGCTAAAATAGCACCCTGCACCCAGCAGCCGCTGCGGGTGCACCTTGTCTGCTAACTCTGATCCCCCTTTGCCCTGAGCTTAACACCAGGAGCTTTGCTCCCACAACCTTATTTATTTTATTTATTCAAAGTTTTATATAGCGCGAACAAGATCCTTACAGATATCAGAGCGCTTCACAAGGACAGGGAAGGGGCAACAGAGTAAACAGAGATAATGGGAACAGTATAATAATCAGTGACAAGGTAATAACATGGATGATAAAAACAAACATAAAACCAATCCATATATGATCAGGTAGGTAACATGGTAACATGGTAATAACATGGTAAGTAACATGGTAATAACATGGATGAAAAAACAAACATAAAACCACTCCATATATGATCAGGTAAGGGAGTAGTATATAGCAGCACAGGTCATTGATCCCACTACCATGGCGTACAGGTGGATCAGTAAACCAACGTGTATCATATCTTGGTCGGTAGTAATAGAGTAGCGTAATAGTGCCCCCAACAAGTCGAGGATAGGCAGAGCAGCGATACAAGCAATGCAGAGTCTCTGACCCAACATCTGTAGCGATCAGGAGATCTTGGCCAGAAGCATTGTTTTCACCTCTTTCTTGAAGAGTGCAGTGGAGGTGATTAGCCTTGTTTCAGGAGGGAGCGCATTCCAGATCCTAGGTGCCATTCCTGAGAAGGAGCGTTTGTAAGTTTTCGCTTTCCGAAATCTACGAGGTTTCAGGAGTAGATTTTTAGTACTCCTATTGGATCTCGACCCTCCTGATATAGACAGCTTTTGAGCGAGGTAGTAGGGTGCCTTGTGGTGCACGGCCGCGTGTGTCATAGTTGCAATTTTTAGCTGTATTCTGGCTTCAAAAGGCAGCCATTTTAGAGACTTTAGGTCTGGGGATATGTGCGAGTGCTTTCTTGAGCCAGTAATGAGTCTCGCGGCAGCGTTCAGGGAGGCTCTTAAGGGTGCTGTTGTGGATAGCGGGAGACCGCTGAGGGTCGCAATTCCGTAGTCTATTCGAGGGATGACTAGAGCTTGTACAGCAGTTTGGAAGTCTTTGGCAGGGAGGAAGGGTTTAATTTTCCTCAGCGTGTTAATTTGGAAATTAGCTGCTTTTGTGGCTTTGCTGACGTGCTGCTGCATGTCGAGCTTGGCGTCGAGTGTGATGCCTAGGGATTTCGCCGAGTCCACGATGGTAGGTTGGACATTGAGTGCTGTTAGGTTGTTGAGCCAGGTTTGGGTGGTGGAGATTTTCGCCGGAGGTGAGATGAGTAGGAACTCAGTTTTTAGAGCATTTAGTTTGAGGTGATTATCGGCCAGCCAGGATTGGGTGTTAATAAGCGTGGAATTCAGCTGTTTGATATCTTCCGGGGACTGTAACTTTAGGTAGAGTTGCGTGTCATCAGCGTACATATGGAATTGAACATTGGATGCTTGAAGCAAGGTGGCGAGGGGTTCCATAACGAGGTTGAACAGTGTAGGAGAGAGGGTGGATCCTTGTGGAACCCCAAGATCTGCAGGCACCGGTGTAGATAATACATTGTCGATCTTGAACCTCTGAGACCGGTTGTGAAGGAAAGACGAAAACCATTTGAGAACAGTTCCCGATAGCCCCATCCTAGTACTTAGCAGCTCCAACAAGTTCTCATGTTTGACCGTGTCAAATGCTGACGAGAGATCAAGAAGGATGAGGAGGCAGGACTCATTACGATCCAGAATTTGGAGGGCGTCATCAATTATGTGTGTCATAGCTGTTTCCGTGCTATGTTTCGCTCTGAAACCTGATTGATGAGGGTTGAGGAGGTCAAATTTATCAATGTGTTTTGTTAGTTGGAGTTGGACACATTTCTCCAACAGTTTGGCCAGGGTGGGGATATTGGTGATGGGTCGATAATTGTTTAGGTCAGACGGATCAGCTGTAGGTTTTTTGAGTATAGGCGTGACTTGCCCCACCTTAAGGGAGTCTGGAATGTGTCCTTGTCGCAACGAGCTGTTAATGATCTTGGTCCAGAGAGGGAGGAGCAAGGGGGTAAAGTCTTTTACCGCATTAGCAGGTAGAGGGTCTGTGAGGTGATTAGAGGGCTTCAAAGTGCAGAGCAGTTTGTGTATAGCTTCTTCCGAGTAGGTGTCGAAGTACTGCCAAGATGCCTTGTTTTTAGGTTGAGTGTCAACCATTCTGGTGTAGTTGGAGTATCGATTTACATCCATTATGAGGTCATTTCTTATGTTGTCAGTCTTATGTTTAAAGAAAGCAGAGAAGGCTTCACAGTGTGGAGTGTCATTTGTTGTGCTATTTGCTTGTGTGGGTTGTGCCTTTGTTTGGGTCTTGATTAACTCGAACAGTTTTCTTGGCCTATTCTTCGCTTGGTCCAGCTGGCGGCTGAAGAAGTCCGACTTTGTGCGCTTTATTTTCCTAAAGTAGGCATTTCTCTTGTTCTTGAGCTTTTTGAGATGCAGTGCTGAAGGGTCCGATCTCCAGGTGCGCTCTGCCATTCGCATATTACGCCTTTCGTCATTGAGACTGCCATCATACCATGGGTTAGAGATTTTGGTGGAGACTCTCTTCAGTTGCAGAGGGGCGACTTCATTGACTATTGTATTCATAGAGTCAAGGTAGTGGTCAGTCAGTGATTGAACATCTGAGGCACCTGAAGGGGGAAGGAGGAGGTTGCCGATGTGGGGAGGTAGGGTGGAGGGGTTAAGATTCTTCAAATCCCTTTTCCATGTTTTGGATTTGATTGGTTGAGTAGGGTTAGGTTTAACTTTTTCGTTGATAAAGAAGGTGATAATGTGGTGATCTGACCAATCGCAGGGTAGAATCGCTTCCAATTGAATAGCGTTCTCTTTGGCAATGATGAGATCGAGTATCGCGCCTTTGTCGTGTGTTGGTTTATCGCATAATTGGGTGAGGTCAAGCGCATTGAGGAAAGTTTTTAGACTATTCACTGCAGTGTCTTTCTGATCGTTCCAGTGGAGATTGAAGTCACCCAGGTAGACTTGAGTGGTCTGCCGACCGGCGTTGGAAGTGATCAGGTCCATGACTTGTTGGGTGAATATGAGATTGTCACCAGGCGGGTGATAAATGAGATGTAAAGTACATACTTGTTTGCCCTCACTGATGATGTCTAGGCAGAGGAGTTCACAGGAGGAAAGGGAGGGGGAGGTGATTTGAGTAACGGAGATGTTGCTCTTAACAATGCATGCAATTCCCCCGCCCGTCTTGCCAGGAGGTCTGTCCAACCTAATGATGTGATAATTGGGGGGGACTAGTATGTCCATAATCGGGGTGGAGGCTTCAGTGAGCCACGTTTCCGTTAGAAAGGCTAGGTCTAGCTCCCTATTTGAGACAAGATCCGCGATGTCGGAGGAATGTCTCTGGGCCGATCTGCAGTTTAGTAGGATGCATTTGAGTTTGGGACAGAGAAGGGTGGACGAGCTTTCTAGTGTGAGGGGAACTTTCCTGAGGTTGTTAGGGACGGAGCCTCTGTTGTTGAGTGTTGGGAGCCTCAGAGCGTTTGTGGGAATTGTGGGTATGGGGATGTGTGAATTGGAAAAACCTTTTACCGGACCTGGGCCATAAGAGTGTAGGAGAGAGCAAAGGTCGAGGTCAGACAAGGGGCTGAGAACACGACGGGGGCGGTAGGAGTTATTGCGAACGGGGATAGTGGACCATTGCTGGAGTCGTCGGGGGCGAGTGTATGTAGGAAGGGTGCGTCGTTTGTAGGGTAATGGGATGGTGGGAGGTAGACTGGGCTGTGAGGAGAGAAGGTCTTTGATTGCGTGGATGTCTTTTTTGATTTGTAAAATTTCCTCCTTGACTTGTTGGAGTGTGGATAAGGTCAAGTCAGGAGGGTTGTTGAGGTGTTCCGCGGTGCTAATGGGTGGGATGGTATTCAAGGTGTGGACGTGTTTGTGGGCGAGGGGTGTGAGTGGTGAAGGTGAGGCAGGCGGTGGGTGGGAAGCATAGATAGTGACTTCAGTGGGAGACGATACAGGTGAGTAGAAGAGTGAGTGAAGGTTGAAGACAGTGGGGGAGACAGGAGGGTAGTGAGGGCTCAGAATAGGAGGTGGGAGAGAGGGGGGTGCTAGGGTAAGGGAGGAGGTATGTTCTGTATCTTGAGTTGGGAGGGGGATAATGTTATGAGTGGGAGTGGGGAGGGAGCGGGGAAGGGAGAGGAGTCTGCCGTGGGGGGGATGGGGTTGTTGGGTGGATAAACTCCGCGTGATGGTGTGTGCAGATGTAGGCGTGTTGTGGGTGGGAGTTGTTGTGTCGGGTGTGAGAGACACGTGGGTGGGAGTGGAGAGAGAGATGGGGAGGGAAAGGTGTCTGTCGAGGGGGGGATGGGAGGGGGTGGATAAACTTTGGACGATGGCTTGTTCAAATGGTGGAGTGTTGTGGATGGGGGATGATGATCTGTCCGAGGGGAGATGGATGGAGGGGGTGTAGGTGGGGATAAGAAGTGTCGTGTTGGAGGGGCTACTAGTATGTGCGGCGGGGATATTCGTGACTGTCCTTGGGGAGTGGCGTGCGTTAACAGCAGGTGGGCCATTTACTGGGGTGCTGGGGGTAGAGGTGTAGTAGGTGGTGGCTGCGAGGTCAGGGGGGATAGTGCTGGCGGACTTGTGGGTTCGGGTCCGCAGCTTGGAGAGGTGCTCTTTGAACTTGGGGAACAGGTTGTCTAGTAGTTCCAGGTTCTTGTCCGTGGCTTGGATCAGGACAATCCCGGTATTATAGATTGTAATGGTAGACCTGCCAGGGAAGAGGTGGGAAGGTGTGATGGTGAGAGTTGAGCCATGGGCTGTTTTCTTGGTGATGGAGACTGTGAGTAGAGATAGGAAAGTTTTTCTCCATTGGGCTCTGCGTGAGGTGTGGAAGATGAAATCAGTGTTCAGGGCTCCATTGCCCGATGAGAAGTAGGTGTCGGCAAAGGGTGTTTCCGGGTGCGCCCTCAAGAAGTTGTGTTTGAAACGTTTAGTGGCATTTTTGGAGAGAGGGGTGGAGGGGTAGTTAATTCTAAAAGTGTGCTTGCCGTTGAGCTCCATTTTAGAGAGGCTGTGGTGTTAGGTGTCTGAACTAGGGCGATAGTACACGCTGTCAGCCGCTAGTTACAAGGCCAAGGAGGACATTTGTGAGTGAGCATAGATATAGGGGGTGGAGGTCAGTGTGATCCCCGAACAGCCAGTGCGTGGGAGCATCTTATCAGATGTATCCTATATACAAGGTAGCAGTCAACTTACACCGTGTGACCAGCTATGCGAGGTAAGGCCTATTAGGTGGAGGCTTAGTTACATATCAGAGTGTACATGGTAGCAGCAATGTAGTCTAGGCTTAGAAAGTGGCTGGGCGCAGTTTGCCTACCAGAGAGAGTTGGATGAGGTCGTAATAATCAGTGCAATATCGTGACGTAGCTTACAATGAAAACCCAATAAGAAAATAAGTAAATGTGGAAGCGGACAGTGAATGATGGGGATAGAGGTGAGATATGTGCAGCTTGTCGCATATAAGATACAGGCTAGAATAGAGCTAAACTACTAAATAGTTACTAAGTCCCCTAAATGTGCATACATATTGCAGTAATAACAATATGGCACTACAATAAAAATACAATAAAATACAGGCTAGAATAGGGCTAAACTACTAATGAGTTACTAAGTCCCATAAGTGTGCATATATATAGCAGCAATAACAATATGACACTAGAATATACGATGGCAGTGTGAAAGCAATGCATAAAGTGTCGTGATCCAGTAATAAGACAATAAGATAAAATACTTAAAATAAAATTGGAGCCTGCGGTAAAAGGCAATGACTAGTCCGTGATGGCCGCTGAGTAGAGAGAGAGGTCAGTCTTAAATGGCCGCCATGTAGGGGGACTGGAGACGCTATTCCTTTATTTGTTGTTATTGCCTGTGAGCAGAGTGGAGAGGTTCCAGGTTCCGTTTGAAGCAAGCCCAGTTAGTTCCAAGCTGGGTGTGAGGTAGCGTTCGTTGTGTCACAGGTGAAGGAAAGGAGGTTACGGGGACAGTGCCAAATACGATTAGAAATAGCCTGAGGAGACCAGATCTTAATACATAAGGTGCAAAAGAATGATTAGCCACGATGGTGGTCCGAGGGGGGAGACTGTGTCAAAATGGCCACCACATATGGGGAGAAGAGACATTAGTCCACTATTTATTTCCATGCTTTGTGAGCAGTGAGATCAGACATTTAGTCCTCTTTCTATTTCCATGCTTGTGAGCAGTGAGATAAGTTTCGTTTCTCCCTCTGTGGGGGAGACTCATCCCGATGGACTCTCGTGGGCACAGTAGGTGATTTATGGCCTTAAGTTCTTGTTTTTTTCGACCCCCGCCATTTTGTACAAGTAACAGCAAAGTTCAGAGCCAAAGACAATGTACATAAATACCTTCTCTTGTAGTTAAGGACTGTGTCCGCTGCACGCTAATGTGCTCACCAGTGACTGCAAACTATTTCCATGCCGGCGTCAGCTGCTCCTCTCAGCCCTCCAGTCCGTTGGTGTTCCTTTGCTGCGGGGCGGGTGGGAGAGTTCCTTTACTGCGGGGAGGGGGGTGCTGTCCTCATCCCGGTGCGCAATCGGTGGCTTCTGGGGGGGGGGGCGTCCGTTGCTTCGGCGGCTACGGCGGCTTCTGGGTGGGGGGAGGGGGTCCGTTGCGATCGGCGGCTTCTGGGTGGAGGGGGGTCCGTTGTTTCAGCTCATGCGTGGAGGCGGGGTCCGGTGTTCGTCCCGCGGTGCTCCCCTGCTGCGCCTGTTGTCCGTTGTACCCCTGTAGCGGCCAGCATCTGCCAATTTAGAGAAGGGGGGGGGGATGGGTCCGGTGCTCGGTGCTCGGTCCACCTTGGTCCCGGTGCAGCTGGGCTGATCTCCGCCGTGACTCCTGTGGAGCCGCTCCGGTGTTAGCAGGCAAGCCTCTGCGGGCAGGCGCCCTCCCTCAGGCAGCACAGGGCTCACCGATCCAAGAGAGCTCCCTGATGTAGGCGGCTCCTGCGGTGCGCAGCTCTTCAGCGTGGTCCGGTGTAGAACGGGCGCCTTCCTTCGACCTCAGGGCGATCTCGGACTCCAGCACCTCCAGCGACCAGCTTAAGCGCCTCCAATGTCCAGCGCCAACGTCCAGCTTCAGCGTCTCCAAGGTCCAGCGCCAGAGCAGTAGCCGTCCTCTCAGCAGCCGATCTCGAGGCAGCTAGGCAGCTCGTGTGATGTCCAACGCCCGGGCAGCAGCCGTCCCCAGACCAGGTAATATCACTACTTTCATCCAGTTACTTGCTCCAGTTACTCTTTGAGGACCTTGAGGACTGATCGTGAGCAGCCACCAACCGGAGACCCCCTATCCCCCATTGGATAACATTGGCCCTCAGCACTCTGCACCCGGCCGCCCAAGTGCCTCTGAGGGTGTTCTGAGAGTGCAATACTCGACCCTGGGGGAACACTGGTAGCAACTCCCACAAACAAGTACTTACCTGTAAACCGTTAACTCCATTTCCTCTCTTAGGATTGCACTGACTGGTTTTCCTTGAAAAGTGTGGAGTTGGTTTGTATGGAACATTGGAAAACTGCATATGTGTAAAAACAGAATTACTTATCTTTTGTGTAAGAAATGTTTCAATGTGATATCTAGGCATATCACACCGATTACCAAAAGTAACTTAAAAAGTAATACAATAAGTAACTTGCACCGTAATCTGTAAAGTAACTGAAAAGTAATTTCAAACTTTTGACCAACTTCATTTGAACCTGCAGTTGTTGAGTTTGCTGGGGTCTGCTGATGGTTTCCTTAGAAAAGCGTTCACTTTAGCATGTTTCCAGTCATCGGGGAAGGTGGCCATGGCAGTTGAGGTGTTGAACAAGGTGGTGAGTGCATGGCTAATTCTGGTTTTGCCTAGGTTGAAAGTGTAGGGAGGGCATGTGTCGGCTGGGGCTCCTGAGTGGACAAAGTTCATGATGGAGGCGGTGTCCTGTGGGACGAGCTGGCTCCATTCAGTTAGCTGGATGTCTGTGTTCGTAGCAGGGTTGTTGTGTTGCTTGAAGAAGTCAGTGGCCTTGGGCTGGGGTTTGAAGTTTCTGTACATATTGGTGATCTTGTAGTGGAAGACGTTTACAAGGTTGTCACAGAGTTCCTGTGAGGGGTAATGTTTGCTGGAGCTGAGGGGTTGGAGAATTCTTACACAATATTGAAGAGCTGTTTGCTGTTATTTGAGCTTGATTCGATGCGTGAAGCTATGGCATTTTTCTTCAATTCTTTCAACTGTCTGGTAGAGGGTAAGGGCTGTCTTGAACGTGGTCTTGTCGGTCGTGTCCCTGCAGGTGCTTCATCTTCAGTTCTTAATAGTGTCGATTAGCATGTTCTCAGGTCTTTAGTGCACCAGCTAGCCTGCTTGGTGGACCTTTGTGGATGTTGTTGCTGATGGGTAGCGACACTGTCAGCACAGTTGGTGATCCTATTGTTGAAGTTTCTGATGTTCCGGTCTAGGTTGTTGGAGGTGTGTATCCATGTGTCCTATGAGACTTTGCTCTAGCTCCGGAGGGGGGCATTGGACCGACAGGGGTCGAGTACGTGAGCTGGTGATGTTGAAGTGGAAGATGGAGTGGTTGGTCATGGTGAGTTCCGTTGTGTGGCTGTACATGATGCAGTCGCTGGAGGTGCAGATGGGATCTACTGTGTGGGCTGCGGTATGCGTGGGATTGTGGATGAGTTGGGTGAGTCTGAAGTTGAAGCTGATGAAGAGGCTAGTAGTGTTGATGTTGTGGTTGTTGAGATGGAAGTTTAGGTTGCCGAGGAAAATGTAGTTGTTGGAGTCTATGGCAAAAGAGGCGATGAAGTTGCAGAAGGGTGGACGTGGTCCTGGAACATGGTAGGTGAGGGTGCCCCTGATGGTGGTTTTGCTGTCTGTTTGAAGTCGGAAGTTGAGATATTCAATGGCTGGGGTGATATCATTTGTGGTGGTGCATTGGATGGATTCCTTGTGTATGGTGGTAATCCCTCTGCCATGCTTATTGATGCGGTCACAGTGAGTGATCTTGTATCCTTTGTGTATTGTGGTGGCAATGGTGGGTGCAGAAATGGGGTTGAGCCAGGTCTCAGTGAGGAAGAGGACATCGGGTGTGAGGGTGGAGATAAGGTACCAATTCATGGTGGTGTTTGCTTAGTGAGCGTGTGTTGAGAAGGGCATTTGAGAGTTGGTGTTTTTGTTCAGAGTTGTCTGTGGTGTGTTTGGGGTGAGGCTTTCAGTGGGTTAGTGGCAGTGGGTGCAGGTGAAAGGTCCTATTGTGTAGTGTGGGTCTGCATGGCGGCACTATTTGTTGAGGCGTCAAGGGTGTGGAGCCTGGCAATGGTGTATCTGCTGGGGGCGGGATGGCCAGGGGTCATGGTGCTGTTTAGACATGGATGGGCTTGTCTTTGGCACATCTGCTGAATGGTTGCGTTGCAGCCTGCATTAAGTACGTCCTAGGGTAGGAGGGGCTTCTGTTGGTGGGAAAATCGGTGAACGGAAACACCAGGGTAGCTTCATTGTTATTGAATCATGCTGGAACAAGCAGGAACCAGAGGCCACAGGTAAGTAGCAGGCTAGGTGTCCAGGTGCTCAGGTATCCACTTGACGAGGACCTCCTGTATAAGCAACAAATCAAGTTCCTCCACCTGAATCTACACCACCTAGACCTACATCCTTGCAGCTTGAGCAGCTGCAACTGACTGTGTTTTTCCCCACATGAAGTGGTGGATGCCATCCTTGCCACCTGAAGACTTCCACAAAATCCATTTATGTTTAACACTGGGACAAATTTGTAAACTGGTGTAATGTTCTCAACACTGCGCCCCTTTCACCCGAACCTGATGGATGTCAATTTGTTTGATTTGTTTTTAGCCATGAACAACAAGAGAGAGAGGGGTTTGAGGTTATCTGAAAGGAACACTCTTGGTCCCCCTATGCAATACAGTCAAAAAACAACGAAAGAGTGTCCCTCTCAAGAGAGAGGAGGAGTGGAAAAAGAATCACAGTTGATTCTTTAGAAGGCCCTCACTCACCAACCTAGTTGGTGACATGCTTCATCATCGGGCCCCACCAGGAAGGTCTAAAACCAACCCGGTGTGCTTCAACGCCAGAATTACTACGGAGCTGGTTAATTTGTGTGTGTGTGACAAGTGATGTGAATTAAAAGTGACCAGGTTGTGTCCAAAGTACATTTTTATTCACAGGCCAACCCGGCACGGTTAAAAAGAAAAGCGGGCAGTTTAGGCGTGGAAAACATGCAGATAAGCAAATGAGGTTAGCGGACATGGAATGGAATGGAATGGAATGAGGATTTGTAGAGCGCGATGGCTACCCAGGGGCGTCCCAGCGCTGTAGAAAAATTGAGCTAATCCGGAGGGGTAGGAAGAGGGAGGCTAGGTTTGGTTTTAAACAGAGGATTTGCTGAATAACCAGGTTTTGAGAGTTTTTCGGAAGGTGAGGAGGTTGGGTTCGGATCTGAGATTGAGAGGGAGGGAGTTCCAGATTTCGGCCAGGTTGTAGGAGAGCGAACGACCACCACATCTGGCCTTCCTGATGCGTGGTACTGAGGCGAGGTAGGAGGTCGCAGATCTGAGAGAACGAGTGGGATGGTAGGTTTTCACAAGGGGAGAGTTAATGGGGGGGCCTGTTCCCCAGTAAGAGCGGTGTGCAATGCACATGCTCTTAAACTCGATTCTAGATCTCACCGGGAGCCAGTGAAGATCTCTCAGTCTGGCTCTTACTGACGTTCGGCGGGGGATATCCAGAAGAATTCTTGCTGCGCAATTTTGAATAACCTGGAGTCTGTTGATTGTGGATTGGGGTGCTCCAAGATATAAGGCATTTCCACAGTCGAGGCGGGAGAGGATCAGTCCTTGAACCACGATTCGTCTTGAGTGGAATGGAAGCAAAGGGAGAATTTTGCGGAGCAGTCTCATCAGGCCAAAACAGGTCGCAGCTAGCTTAGTGGCCTGATGGTTGAAGGACAGAGTGTGGTCAAGCCAGATGCCCAGGCTCTTGATTTGCTCCTTGGGTTGCGGGGGGTTGCCTAAGCAGGAGGGCCAGATGGGGTCAATGGTTTTGGCGATGTTATTACCCAGGAGCATTATCTCAGTTTTTTCCCCATTAAGCCTAAGACAAGAGCTGGACATCCAGGTGGCGACTGCTTCCAGACATCTGTGTAGGCTGTGTTGAGAGTTTAGGGGGGGGTCCAGAGATACCACTAGCTGCGTGTCGTCCGCATAGGAAACGATCTTTACACCAAATGGGCGGACAATATCAGCTAGGGGGCGTAGGTAGACATTAAAAAGGGTGGGACTCAGGGACGAGCCCTGGGGCACTCCGCAATTAAGTGGTCTACTGGCCGAGGAGAAGTCTCTCTCAAAAACCTTGAAGGATCTGTCAGTCAGAAAGGAACTCATCCAACTGAGGGCGGTCCCGGTCACTCCTATTTCTCCGAGACGATGAAGTAGGATGTTATGATTGACAGTGTCGAAGGCGGCACTTAGGTCAAGTAGGACGATGGCCGTAGAACCGCCATCGTCCAGGATCCTTCGTGCCTCCTCCGTCACTGCAATCAATGCCGTCTCCGTTCCGTGACGGGGCCTAAAGCCGGTCTGAGAAGAGTCGAGGATGTTATTGACTTCTAAGAAGTTGGTGAGAACGGAGTTGACATGCTTCTCGAGGAGTTTACTGAGCCATGGCAGGAGGGAGATGGGACGGTAGTTGGCGGGGTTAGATGGGTCGAGATTGTTTTTTTTTAGAAGGGCTTTGACCATTGCTCTTTTCCATAGGAAAGGGACGATCCCAGTATGGAGTGAGGAGTTGAGCAGGTCTAGAATAATAGGCGAGATCAAAGGTGTGATCTGTGTGAGGGTACTGGGGGGAGCAGGGTCGGCGGGTGATCCAGATTTGACCTGTCCCATAAGTCTCTCCAAATTAGTAAGTTCTAAAGGAGGAAAGCTGTTCAGATCCTGGGGAGGGACTGGTGGGCTACCTGTGTTAACGAAATCTGTGGGAGGAGTAACGAGGAGGGGGAAAGAGGAGTTGATCGTTTCAATTTTCTGGTGGAAAAACTCAGCTATTTCCTCGCAATGGGCCTGAGTATTGTTGTGGTCCTTCGGTGGTTCCGGAAGTTGTAGAAGGGTTTTGGCTATTCGATAGATTTCTTTGGGTTTGGACGCTGCGTTTTCAATCTTGAGTTCGAAGTATTTAGCCTGGGCCTGGTGAATTTCCGTTTTGTAGTTTTTGATTGCTGTTCTATAGTATGATTTATCTGAAGGGAGGTAGCTGAGGCGCCATTTCCTCTCCAGTCGCTTACATACACGTTTTGCCTCTCGTAGCTCGTTTGAGTACCACGGGGCTGTAGGATTGCCCCGTTTAGGGTGGGAATTTTTTAGTGGCAAAACTGTATCCAGGGAACTGGTGATCCACAGGTTGA
The DNA here is from genome assembly GCF_964261635.1 of Lissotriton helveticus. Taxonomy (NCBI): domain Eukaryota; kingdom Metazoa; phylum Chordata; class Amphibia; order Caudata; family Salamandridae; genus Lissotriton; species Lissotriton helveticus. The sequence continues at coordinate 1,209,650,588 of NC_136065.1, forward strand.
AGTTGTCATTGTCTTGAGTGGGGATAGATGTGTTGGTGGGTTTAGTGCCTAGTAGGAGTTCCTTCCACTCAGCTAGGTGGAGTTTAGACCAGTTACGTGAGCGTTGCGCCAACGGGGGTTGGGGGGGGGAGTGATCGGGCAGGGTCCAGGTGAACGGGATAAGGAAGTGGTCTGACCAGGGGAGGGGAGAGGAGATTCCAATTTGGAGGTTATTACAGTTGCTGAAAATGGGGTCCAGGAGATGACCCTTTTGATGAGTAGGCCCGGTGACACTTTGGTGCAATTCAAGGCCCAAAGACAGATCCCTTACTATAGAGTCGTTTGGGTCATCCAGGTGGATGTTAAGGTCACCCAGAATTGTGAAATTAGCAGTGCTGACTGCAAGACTTGCCGCTATCGAGGTGAGGTCTGAAAGAAATTGCCTTTGTGGTCCAGGGGGACGATATATAAGCATACCCGAAAAGGTATGTGTGGCACTTAATTTTATGAAGAATGGGAGGCATTCGCAGTCTGGGAAGTCTACGGGGGTGCTGGTGACAGAGTAATTTGTTTTGTGAATTATAGCCAGACCACCGCCGATGCCTTTTTTCCGGTCGAGGCGGAATATTTGATAGCCAGGGGGAAGTGCTTGTACTAGGTCAGGTTCAGAATGTTCCTGTAACCAGGTCTCGGTAGCGAAAAAGACATCAGGACTTATTTCCTCTAATAGTAGAGAGATTTCTGCGGAGTGTTTAGGGAGCGAACGGCAGTTAAGCAACAACATGGAGAATGAAGTGGGATTCTTTATACCATGAGAAAGGTGAAAGCCACAATGGTTGCAGACAGAGTGTTGGGTAGAGGGATCCCATGTGTGTAGACAGGATGGCCCAACTGTCTGGTTTAATTGATGCAGGGATTGCGGGTGATAGGTGATGGTCTGGCGTGATAGTTGGGCAGGGGGGGTGGCCCCTGGCCCCGGCCGGTCGCGGACGGGCGCAGACGGGCTTGCCTTAGGCGCGCAAACGTCGCGCCCGCTGCGCGACCGGAAAATGCACATTATTTATGCTGATTCGATGGGTGGGGACCGTAGGGGCGTGGCCTAAAAAAGGGGCGTGGCCTCGGCTCGTGGCGCGAGGAGTGTTGTCAATCAGAGTGCAGGGTCAGCGCTGGCTCCGCTGCCTCTAGTATCCAATTTCCCAACAAGTAAGTTTTTTAAATCAACAATACACAGGTTAAATTGTGACAGTTTTAAGAATATTTAAAAGTGAATCGCTCCCGGCTTCCGCCTCAGGAGTGTGTCTCAAGCTTCTACTTAGAGCCCTTAACTCGGCATCTATAAGTAGGCGACGGCAGGGGGCGTGGCCTAAAAAAGGGGCGTGGCCTCGGCTTGTGGCGCGAGGAGTGTTGTCAATCAGAGTGCAGGGTCAGCGCTGGCTCCGCTGCCTCTAGTATCCAATTTCCCAACAAGTAAGTTTTTTAAATCAACAATACACAGGTTAAATTGTGACAGTTTGAAGAATATTTAAAAGTGAATCGCTCCCGGCTTCCGCCTCAGGAGTGTGTCTCAAGCTTCTACTTAGAGCCCTTAACTCGGCATCTATAAGTAGGCGACGGCAGGGGGCGTGGCCTAAAAAAAAGGGGCGTGGCCTCGGTTCGTGGCGTGAGGAGTGTTGTCAATCAGAGTGCAGGGTCAGCGCTGGCTCCGCTGCCTCTAGTATCCAATTTCCCAACAAGTAAGTTTTTTAAATCAACAATACACAGGTTAAATTGTGACAGTTTTAAGAATATTTAAAAGTGAATCGCTCCCGGCTTCCGCCTCCGGAGTGTGTCTCAAGCGTCTACTTAGAGCCCTTAACTCGGCATCTATAAGTAGGCGATGGCAGGGGGCGTGGCCTAAAAAAAGGGGCGTGGCCTCGGCTCGTGGCGCGAGGAGTGTTGTCAATCAGAGTGCAGGGTCAGCGCTGGCTCCGCTGCCTCTAGTATCCAATTTCCCAACAAGTAAGTTTTTTAAATCAACAATACACAGGTTAAATTGTGACAGTTTTAAGAATATTTAAAAGTGAATCGCTCCCGGCTTCCGCCTCAGGAGTGTCTCTCAAGCTTCTACTTAGAGCCCTTAACTCGGCATCTATAAGTAGGCGACGGCAGGGGGCGTGGCCTAAAAAAGGGGCGTGGCCTCGGCTCGTGGCGCGAGGAGTGTTGTCAATCAGAGTGCAGGGTCAGCGCTGGCTCCACTGCCTCTAGTATCCAATTTCCCAACAAGTAAGTTTTTTAAATCAACAATACACAGGTTAAATTGTGACAGTTTTAAGAATATTTAAAAGTGAATCGCTCCCGGCTTCCGCCTCAGGAGTGTGTCTCAAGCTTCTACATGGTCAGCACTTAGATTCAGATCTCTACAGTCACTTCTGGGGCAGTGTGGAGCCAATGCGCAGTCATGCGATAACACCTAGCAGGACTTGGGAGCACTCCTAAGATACATTCACAGATTTAGTCACACACTTGGGAGATATTCTAAAGTGAGTAATCTGCAGTAGATAGAGTATCCACCAGAAAGGCTGTTACTGAAGGTAAGTAACTTAAAGAAAAAGGTCAATAAGGAGTCGGAGCTGACTAAGTAAGGAATGGAGTTTTAGGGATCACAATCAGGTGCCATATGAGCTGCCTCTTGTCAAAACCTGTAGCTCGGTTTGCTAGATACGAAACCTAAAGAATTGGGGCCACGTCAAGGGCATTTCGCTCCTAGAGCATATAGGAGGCTTTATTATGCAAGAGTTGAAATACTTCCCATTCCCTTTAAAATTTGGAGTCCTGTTCCGCCACTCACCATGTTTAGGTCAGTCACTTTGCAAGATATATACGTACATATAGGGACTTAAAGCTAGCCCCTTTTAACCACTGAACTTCTTTAGTTTCACTCACATTTTACTTATTACCCTCCCCACCTCCACCGCAGCATAGAGTATACCACATACGGTTGACGGAGTAACTAGGTGAAAAGGTATTCTGCTTCTTGACGAATGTTTGAGTACAGAAGGACTCCCCCTCCACTAAGACCAGTGGGTCTTTAATCCCTAGAAATTAAGCTTTTTTTTTTACCAGACAAGTAGTTTAAAGGTAAGACTTAATCTTGCCTTCTTGCATATAAGGAGACTGAGCACTGACCGGATAGATCCTTTTTGCCCTGCTAAAGCCCCAAGACCACTTGTAGGCTTACGTAATGGACCAAAACATGTTGGCACGATGATATTAGAATGGATGATTGAGACCTACTCTCTCACTGGCCATCCAAATTATGTTTTAACCCTGTGCCATTTAAATAAAGGAAACTCCTTAGGGTAATGTAGAGGCAGTTTTAATGAAAAAACCTTGACCCAACACATACCCAGCATCATTTATTTTGAAATCCCTCAGTTAGAGGTTGCGACCGCCATGAACATACTATTCTACCAGTCTGGGATGAAGCATGCCATGATAATGTGGGTGAAATTTTTCTGTCCAATATCTTTGATATTGCTCCCATGGAACACAGGCACAATACTAATTGATTAAGTGCAGGTACCTCTATCATATATTTTGTGTGGATGATGCATTAGGTTAGCTCACTTCAGCTACTGGTCTCAATCTCTAAGTGAGGGCATTTAGCCAGAGCATAGTTATCCACTCACACAGAAAGTAGTTACCTTCAGTGTCAGGGATTTGTGGGCCACTGCATGATTTAAAAAAAATATTATTTCTAACTTTGCAATCACTCTTGCCGCTACTTGCAGTGTGTGCAGACTGTTAGTGGCAAGCATTTTTTGAATGGGTTTTAATCCACCTGTCCAGAAGACCTTACTCCGTGTAAGGTTGAAATCGCCAGCACACCTGAGTACGATGAAATCGCCAAATTTAATATTAAGATCAACCAGTAAATCAACTTTTCTTTAAATAGATGTCATCTTTATTCAGTAGTTGATCGAATCATATTCCGTCATATGATAAAATATCCAATAGTGGCTCAAAGTAATATGAGACATCCAAATTATTCAATTATTCATCAGTGTTGCAGTACGTTGAAACATCTGTCCCGATGCATTTCGAGCTGATGGTTCTTCTTCAGGGGGAATGTTCTAAAGAAAACATAAGAACATACTAGAACCTTTGTCCTAGGGCTGGAGAGCATCTAATCCTGTCTAAAAGGGTGACTGATGTGTGATACAAGTAAAAGAATGGGTAAGGTACACAAATAAGTAGGGATGTGTGCATTCCGTTTATAGTCTCCAAGTGTCCAGAAAACTTGCTGGCGTATAAAAGTGCAAAGGTGTGCAATAAGTTGGTAAGAAACTCAAAACTATGTACAATGTTCCGAAAGTGAAATCGGTGTATGGCCAACTAAAATCGCGTGCCGGGGCGTGCAAAACATTATTAGTAATATCGGGGAGTGCTAAGGGCATTAAAGGAGCAGTGTGGTCGGGGTGCTCGTGAAACGCGATGGTAGTCCTCGTCTAAATTGGACTATATATCTGTGGGTCATCATGCAGACAGTAGCGGGAACCGGTCCGAAAACCATAGTGCTTCAAAAGTTAAATCTATCTCTAGATTTAATACGTGCATACAAAATTAGGCAGACGCTTACCTCAACAATACGTGAGAGGCTGTAAGGCTGTCGGCATACGTACAATGAGATCGGTGTCTTCTCGGTGAAAACCCGGAAGACGGGGAGTCAATTTGAATGAGTTTCAGTGTAAACAAAGAAAGAGGACTACGTAGCGCGATCTGACTGTAGTGCATGGAGCGCATACCGTGGGTGAAACAATAAAGATAGGAGATGGAGAATACAAAAAAAGTGATTGCAGCAAAGAGTGAATGGGAAAAAAGTGAATGAAAAGGAAAACCGAGTGACGAACGTGAATGCTCAAAAAATAGTATATGAAAAATCGTATATGAAAAAGTATATGAAAAATGGGTAAACCTGAAACAATAATCAACAGAAAAATGTATTAAGGAAAAGGGGTAAAGTTTGTAGGCTCAAAACGTGAGAAGTATGTATAAATGCTCTATCGAAAAGATTCAATGACATGTAACAGGAACACAACAAAAACCAAAGGGAGAACAAAAACCAAAGAAAAAATTGTACAGGGTCAGAGGGAAATCATCCCAGTGGTGTAAAGTCCAGTCTCTCATTGAAACCTTTCGGATGTAGGGCGTTCAATTTATGCATCCAGTAAAGTTCTCGTTGTAGTAGGAACTTTTTGTTATCTCGACCTTCAATCTTATTCACGACATCCAATACCAAGAACCGAATTTGGCTGGTGTTATGAGATTGGTTAACAAAGTGTGCTGCCACACAGGATTTGAGATTTTTAGTGCGAATATTGCTCCGATGTTCCAGGAGTCTGACTTTGATTTTTCTCTCTGTTTTGCCCACATATGGTAGGCCACACGGGCATTTAAGCAGGTACACCAAGTTGGTGGAATCACATGAAGCATTTACTCTCAGTTTGATGGGAGTCCCCTGAGTGGGGTGTGGTATGATAGTACCTTTAATAATGCTGTTACAATTGCCACAGTTGTGGCAGGGAACCATCCCCTTGTATGTTGTCTCGGTTATGCTTTTTCGAGATTTCAGAAGTTGTTGGATGTTTCTAGAATGTTGGTAAGCAAATATAGGGTAGCTGTGGAAAATGTTATTAAAATCCTGTTCGAGTTGAAGTAGTTGCCAGTGTTTACAGATGGATTGTATAATTTTGATGCTCTGTGTAGAGTATTTCGATACAAAATACTGTATGTTCATCTTTGATCTATGTTTTAGCAACCAAAAGTTGAGAACGATCTTTGGTTTTCACTCTGTTTACCGCTGTGTGAGTAATACTGTTAGGATAGCCCCTTTGATGAAATTGTTCCACAATGGTTGAACTGTTTTCTTGAAACAATTTTTCTGTAGATGATATTCTTTTGGCTCTCAGTAGTTGGGAGTAAGGCAAGTGTTTCTTCAGGCTCATTTGATGGAAACTACGAAAATGTAGGTAAATATTGCGGTCTGTGGCCTTGGTGTAAATGGAGGTCTCCAGTGTATTCTCTGTAATCTTGATATTCACATCTAAGAAAGCAATCTCAGACTGACTTATGGTATGCGTGAATTGAATCCGTTCATTCACTTAATTCAGGTTGTTGATAGCTGTCACAAGTTGGGTTTCTGAACCTTTCCACACTAGAAAGATATCATCTATATATCGATGATAGGTGCTGAGGTGTTCTTGCCATTCAGGTTTTGAAAGAATGTGATCCAATTCATATTTGTGCATGAAAAGGTTTGCATACGCCGGGGCAGCGCAATTGCCCATGGCTACTCCAGAAAGTTGAATGAAAAATTTGTCTGAGCATCTGAAATAGCTGGGATGGAGCGTGAATTGCATCAGTTCCATGAGGAATATTTATAAGTCAAGTGCTTTGTCGCTTTTCAACAGGAATGTCTCCATAGCTTCTAATCCCAAATTATGGGGGATGGAGGTGTATAACGAGTTAACTGCAGGAGCAGTGACTGTCATATGGGGAATGGCCTCAGGATATCTAGTGGCATAGTCCACTACCACTATAATGAACCTGTTCCCTGAAGCTGTGGGTGGGTCTAGGGGACCAACAATATCTATCTCCCCCCTTTTAAAAGGTGTGTCCACTATTTGTAGTTGTATAAGGGGAGCCTTTGGCTTGCCTCCTACATGGTCACTGTCTTGGCAGGTCTTACAGGAGCGACAACACCCATTGACCGTCTAAGACATCTGGGGGCCAGTAGAAGTGGTTGACCAGGTGTTCCCATTTCTAGGTCTGTCCCAGGTGCCTAGCCAAGGAGATATGGTGGGCAAGGTTAAGGATAAACTCCCTGAACTGTTGAGGGACCACCAGTCCCTGGATAGGGTCCCTTGGCTCACTGTATAGTAGCACCTCCTCTTAGTATACCTTATGTGTACCACTGGTATCCTCTTGTGTCTGTTTACCAGCTAACTGTTGCAGGTCTTCTAGAGTGTGACAGGTCATTTGTCCTTTGCTCAGGTCCTCCCGGGGGAGGGGGTTGGAGGGATGTCCCTAGCCCTCCAAGGGGAAGGTGGGGATGGTTTCTGCCTGCCCAACTGGCTCCACTAAACAGGCTATAATTGTATTCCAACTCCTCTTCACCCCCCCCCCAACCTTGGGGTAATTCCTTCCTCCGGTATGGAGGTACCCCGTGAGACTCCATGCAGGTTTCTTTGCTTTAGCTCACATGATGATTTTCCTTTCTGGGCCAAATGCCATCAGATCATCCCTCTTGTAGGAGTACAGATTTGCCAGGTCAAGCTACATGCATGCCTCCTTTGTCGAAAGGTGGCTCCTTTGCTTTGTTTAAAAACTTGTGGAAACTTTTTCTTCCTCTATTTGAACTTGTAGGACACTTTACTAAACTTTTTCATACATACCTCCACTTCTTGGTAAAGTTTTTGCAATTCTTTGGAGACAGTACTCTGGAGTTGAACAATGTCCACAGAAAGATACTTTTTGGGAACAAGGACTTCTTTTCAAGGTGTCTACCTATGCGGATTCTCAGATCTTAACTTCAACAACTGTATGGTTTTGCTAAATACAAGTGTTGGATCCCATTGCTGCCACCAATGTGAGGAAAGGGGGTTTATTATATGGTGTAATACTTGCCAACCTTTTTAGGTCCAGTAGATTTAGGGGCACATGCATCAAGCATTTTACCGGTTGCAAACCTGCCGATTCGCAGAATCGGCCCATTTGCAACCGGTAAAATACTATTTCTGATGCATCAAGCGCAAATGCATTTGCAATTAAGGAAATCGCAATTGTTTACGATTTCCTTTATTGCGAATGCAGTTAGGGAATCGCAAATTGCGATTCCTTAAATGCGATGCATCATACATTCGCAAATTGCAATTTTGCAGTTTGGAATTGCACATTACCATCAACTTCAAGTTGATAGTAATTTGCAATTTCTTAGAAAAATGCATACAATTGCATTTTCTAAGTGCCATTTGGCACACACATATGCCCGTAGGGCATATGTGTGCACCACATGTGCACACATGCCAATTTTGGGGGTGCAGCAGAGTGGCCTTTTGGCCCCCTAGCACCCATCAAATAGCATTTGCAATTTGGGAGTACCTATTTGGTACTCGCAAATTGCAAATGAAAAGGAATTCCTTAATAGCAAGTTGCAATTTGCGAGTTGCTATTAAGGAATTTGCATTATTGCGATTCCTAAATAGCGATTCTCTAAAAATTGCTATTTAGGAATCGCAATTCCATTCTTTGATGCATGTGGCCCTCAGTCTATAAAACCCTGAGATAAACCCTGGGTAGCTGTGGCACTGAGCAGCAAGGTTAACACAGAAGGACAAGTGTTAAGAATTTAAACAGCAACAAAACAATCGAAGAAGAAACAGACACAACAGTCAGGAAATCCAACACTAATTTATACATTTTTAATTTATAAATTTTTGATACTAGAACGAAAAAGATCCACCTAAGGGTTCCGGAGATATAGATTTTGCAAGTAATAATAAATTAATGCAATTTCACTCAACCACAAACAAGCCATGGCAAAGTCAACAAATTGGACACTTACCTAAGTTTTCATTGAAAAAGTTTCTAAATGTTAATGCGGTCAATGCAACCAAATCCGGCACTGAGTTAGTCAGTGGACAAGGAAGGCCTCAAGAACTATTTACCTTCCCAGAAAAAGCTGTCTTTCAGTAATTACAGGTACTTTATCCTTGTTGCAATAGATTCCTATGAAATGAACATGATGCAAGGGATAAAGGATGCTCAAGATGCTCCAAGGATGCTGTGGATGCAATGCAGTCAAAGGGGTCCTCCTGCAGGGATTCCTCTGTCCATGAAGATGGTGAGGGGGTCCTTGTTGCAGGGTAGATGCCCCCCCCCCAACCACCGGGGTGTTGGGCGTGCCGCCGAGCTCTTTGCCAGGGCCGGTTTTCGGCCGATTTTGTTACAGGGCAGATTTTGCAGCTTTACAGCTATGCAGCTATGCTGCAAAAACGACCCTGTACCAAAATTGGCCCCCAGGGGCACAAAACCGGCCCCCACCCGCGCGGCACACCGGGGGTTTGCCCGGTGCCCGCTACGGCCAGTCCGGCCCTGACCGCTTCCTGTGGAGTGCGGCATCTGGCTATCCCAGGATGCATGATTCTGCCCACTTCCAAGATGGCAAGACCCCTCTCCCGGTTTGGAAACTGGTTTACACTCTCTGCCTCCCATTGCAGCCTGTCTATTTGAACAATGGGGCGGCCCTCCCTGCCGGTGCTACACATCTGCGCTTCAAAGGCGGCATCATCTTTGGAGCCTGCCTTTTGGGGCTAATGTCCAAGTGGCTTCCTGCAGGAGGGATGTTCACATCCCTGGCCTGCAATGTATCATTGTTCTCCTTTCTGAGAGTCGTTAGCAAGTCTCTCCAGTAGGACAGAAAACTGGCTCATGGAGCATGCCTCATGTGTGCCCAGGAAGGCACAGGAGTTTTAAAGGCAACAAAGTGGCAGCTTTGTTGAAGTTGCACCGTCCAACAAGTTACATTAATTTTGAAATACAAGTCAGGCTTAATGTAACATATGGTTTAATACCTTGGAGTGCTCACTTTGGTTGCACTGTTCATGAGTTAGCACAGCTGAGGGGTCAGCGTGTAAACCTGAACTCGCCAACTGGGTGGACAATCAGTGCTGCAAGCCCTGGGTACTAATGCACCATTTACTAGGGACTTACAGGTAAGTTGGCCATTTCCAATTGGATATGGCCAATTCAACATACAATTTAGGGTCCGGGCACTGGCATGGAGGTCCGGTTAGCAGGCCTCCGTGCACTCTCTGTGGGATTAGTTGAAAAACTTGGGGGTGACCTTACAAAAAGAGGCATTTCCTTACAACATCCCTCTCATGATCTTCTGTTTAGGGGCCACCTGCAATTAACTTTTAAAAGTGCATTTCCATACATGGCATTCTGTTACTGTTCAAGTGGCGGGAACTTCACACTCTGTAAAAGGGTTTGACCTCTTCATTATCAGGGTGATAAAGATAGTAAATGCCTTTTCAATTTATCAGCAATTGCATATCATAGAATTACATATTACAATTTTAAGGAGCTTTATTTTAGGTTTGCTGGGTTCAAGACAGTTCATGGAGGTGTCCACTTCCACCAATTGAATTTCACTGACAGCATGTTAACTCAAGTAGTCCTTATTCTGGTCAACATCATCATCTCACCATAAAGTGCTACCACGTTATTTGATGGCTCTGCAAATAAACTGGCTAGAGGCATCATGTGCCTTGGTCAACATGATATCCACTAGTTAATTCCTGCCTATTATTCAGTATTTCAGAAGGTACGCAAACTGTAATGGGGACAGTGTCCTTCAACAGTAAGCTGTCCTAGAACATGGCACTAAAGGCATCATTCGGACAGAACTCGTGTCCAGCTGCAGGCCAACAAGCATCATAGTGATCCTCAGAGTCCCCGGCTGTAGTATAACTCCTGCTCCTTTGTTGAGGAGACAATACTGGGCTCTAGGTTCTCTCGCCGGATCTGAAATGGAGAAACAAGATTTACTTCAGAGCAACCACTACCAACAGGCATTGGATCCACTGCAGAACAGTAGCGCAAGAAGAAGAGAAAAATATACTCCTATAGTCCTTTCACTTAATAGACAATTCCACCCGCAGACACTTCAAGAACACCAGCACTGATTGAGAAGTTTACATCTTTGTATCACACAGTGAGCAAAATAGACAAAAAAGGCTTCATTGGGCTCTACAGCCTGAGCCAAGTAGAGAACTCAGAACAAAATAAGCAGGGCCGGCCACTGCTTAATCAGCATTGTTTCCGCTGCCAATAATGATTACGGCTTACCTTCCCAATTTGAGGAAAGAGACTGAAGGAAACTGGTATCATCAGCCCAAACGCCACTGCAGTTGAGATGTGTCTGATGGGAGCAAAGGCCAGAGGGTTCCGCAAGATGAAGCGTGTGCTGCAAGAAAACAATCAAAATGTACTCTTTCTAAAGCTAAATGTTTCTTGCAGACAACTTGAAATCTTACTATACTATATTTAACTCAGATTAATCCTCACTCCGAACTTGCTGAAAATGTCCTAGAGGCAACAGAAAGAGGGGCATTGCCGTCTGAACTACACTTGGCAACAACTGTAGTGATACTTAAACCAGGGTGCCTGCTGGAGCATTGCTCCTCTGATCACCCAACTTCCCTCATAACCACAGGGACAAAGACTTTTGCTGCAGTCCAGGCTGGGAGTCTGGTGTGGGTAATCTTCTCTTTGATCCATTTGGGCCGATGTAGCTTTTTCTCCCATTGCAGTACTCAGCACTGTAGCCATACAGAGCCATTGCACTGGCCTGCACTCTCTGGCATTCCATTGCCCTTACGCTCATATATTTTTAGAAGACATGCAACAGCCTTAACTTGGTCCTTCCTTTTTAGAGTTGCCATGCAGGAGATTTAGACCATGCCTTATATCCTTTGTTAATGTACTTTCAGCCCAGCCCCAGGTTAAAGTTATTACTCTCCTATAACCTACTCTTCCGATAGGTAGAGGGCCTGGACAAGGCTGCCCTTCTTTCTGCTTCTCTTCGCCCTGGCGATCAAGCCTCTGGTGATTTGGGCCAGGTGTGAAACCAAGATATGAGGGTTCCAGGGAGTGGGAAGAGGTGGAAGATAGCATCGCACTTGATGCCAAATAAGTACGCTTATTTGAGGATCGGCATAGGTCCCCTAATGATTATTATGGTGGATCTGTAGGGGTATACCTCCGGCCTACAGATCAGTGGGAACAAGTCATCTCTAGTCTCAATCAGGGGAGGTAGAGAGACAACCAAGATGCAATCCTCCATCTGCAAACTCAGTTTTAAATACCATGGCATACATATTACGTTGCAGCCCGATCTCACCTGAAGCCTGAATTTATTAACAAGACACAGAAAGATGTGAAAGGGTGGTCAAACCTCCCGCTAAACATTCTGGGGAGGGTAGCGCTTTTCAAAATGCTGGTCCCACCAACAATTTAAATCAATCAAACATTTATGAAGCATGGCAAATCACACGTGAGGGTCTCGAGGTGCTAGAGAAGTATGCCGCTTCTACATGGCATGATAATTAACCTATTGTACAAAACATTTTGGTGATGATCCCTCAAGCTTGGTTTACTGTGTTGAAGGCTACGGTCCATTCCTTTTTGTGGGCAAATTGGGCCCTGTGTATCACCATAGACAAATGTACGCAAACCATGTATGATGGTGGCCTGAGTATGTCAAAACTCCTGTTCTATTACTGGGCCTCACAGATCCTGGTTTTGAATGACTGGCTCCCTGGCAGGTGCGATGACCACACATTACAGATTGAGATATACATTATTGGCAGTAACGATAACTTGGGCTTAATGTACAATGACCATATAACAATCACTCTCCCAGAAGTAACCAGAGTGACCATTCTATGTTGGCCATCTGCTCTACATTGGATGATATGGGAGAAAAGAACCACTCTTGAAACTACACGGGTACAGCACTTGGCTCCTTCACAGCACATGATTCTCTGGTTTTAAGAGGTTGAAGCTTATTGGAATTTCAATTTTTTCTAAACATGGAGAAATCTGGCAAGGCAAGCAAATTAAGTCATTGCAAACCCAACAAACTGAATATGACATACATAAGGTTTAACTCCATAAATATTTTCTGCTCCGACATGTGCCAGCCTCTCACCAGGCCTCCTTGACTGACCTTCCAGAATAGAGGCCACTACAGGCTAAGGTAAGCTTGGCAACTGGGGAAAGGGGGACATCTCATGCAGATATAAATCTCCCCTTATTAATACGTCTAATTTGGTAATGGCTCTCAAAGAAAAATGGGCTGGATGGTCCTTTTAGAGGACTGAGGGGAGAGACGTGAAAATGACTTCATGCAAACTAGTAATTTACCCCGGACCGCACCTCATACAGCTTAATTATCTAAGTTAGGTGCTTTACTGCCATAAAATGATAGCATGCTGGCAATATCCCTTTGCCATCTTGCTCCCACTCTAATGCCACTGATAGCAAATTCTTCCATATGGTTTTGAGTAGTCCTGTGATTGCAAAATACTTCCCCAAAGTACTCTCTCTGAAATAATAGATAGACCTGGTGAACATTCTTCGCATATAGGCCCTTTTAGGTATCCTCAAAGACTTAGGTTGGGTTAGGTGTAAGTGCATGATCTGAATTGGTACTACAGTTGCAAAAAGAAACATCCCCCGCTACTGGAAATCCCCAACACCGCCCCTAAATTAGAATGGTGGAAAGCCATGTACTCCTGCACTATGATGGAAGAACCCATTTAAGAAGCAAGAGGATGACCACATAAATATTGTAAAGTTTGCAGATGCGTTCTATTATGACATACACAATGGATTAGGATTGTGTAAATGTACACTGTAATGGTCATATGCTTTTCAATATAGTGGTTGCATTGTATGCCTCTTTCTTACTATATGACAAAACCGGATAATTAAGAAAAAAGGGGGAAAACTTTTTTAAACGATTCTATGTGGGGCAATGCTTCGTTTCAGTGGTAGCATCAAATGCACTGATGCCCTCTGATGATCATTGATCTAAGGCAGTACCTAAGCACTGATGTGCGTTTTAATTTTTTCGCTGACTGCATTAATTGTAACATATTTTTTTTTTATTTTTTTTATTTATAAAGACCTTTATTGCACATTTAAGTCAAGACACAGTTGAATGCCTACAACCTCTGGGGCCGGCCGCAAACATTTCAGTGATGAAGTTGGAATGTGGAAATTTTCACAGCCGTTTAGCCGGCCTCCCTGAGGCCCGGCGGCAACCATTCCTAGTGTGCATCATTACGTTGGCAACTTTGTCGGAAGTTATAAAGGTCTGCTTTTTAACCGTAGAACCAAACATTACCAAACAACAAGAGCACAGCAGTTGAATAAAACCACAAAGCGTTCCCAGAGGGTAAATAGACATATATCCATTATTGAATTATCTTAACAATAGTGACGTAGTCTAGGACCCCTCCCAGCTCCTCCCTCTCTTGCAATAGTCAGGCGTCCACCAAGGCTGCAGGTCTTATCAGCACTCACTCCCTCAGTATAGTTCTAAATCTCAATCCGACAAACACTCATCTAAATCTTCTCTCGGTGGTTCACAGATGTTTCCTCTGTACCTGTTCCATGCCCCCCAGATCAGACCCCATTTCTTGGGGCAACCCCTCTGGACAAACACTGCCTTCTCTGCCACCATTGCGTCATCCATATCGTTGCACCATTGATTGATTGATTGAAAATAATTTATAACGCGCAAAACAATAACCCGGAGGTATCAAGGCGCCTAACCATAAAATCAGAAAGTAGAACCATTCATCCATTACACATAGGCTTGCAGGAAGAGGCGAGTTTTAAGTGCACCACGAAATGCCTGTAACGTGGGCAAGGACCTGAGATACAAAGGGAGTTCGTTCCACCATTTAGGGGCAAGGGTGGAAAAGGCCCTACCACCCCATTTGGCTCTTCTTATGCGAGGGGCTGACAGAAGCAATTTCCCGGAGGAACGCAAGTTCCTTCCAGGGATGTAGTTGGAAATGATGGAGCTTACTCCCGAGTCACTGTTTTTTGTGATGACTTTATATGTCATACACAGGACCTTGAACCGTACTCGGTATTCTACCGGAAGCCAGTGCAGTGTTTTCCTGGCTAACGTAGCCGAGGTACGTCTGGGAGCATCCAAAACAAATCTTGCTGTGGCATTTTGAACCACCTGTAAGCGCTGCAGGAGGCTCTTTTTTAGCCCCGCGTACAGCGCATTACAGTAGTCTAACCGTGAGCCTATTAATGCCACAGCTACCTGTTTTCTGGATTGTAACGAAAGATATTTCCTAATCCTTCGCAGGGTGTGAATTAGGCCCCAACAGGTGGAGATGGTTCTGCTCACCTGTCCATTCATATCCAGGACTGGGTCTATCATCATCATTCTCTCAGCTTGGGCACTACAGGTGACCCCCACAGTTTAGCCACATTGCGCTTCGCGACCATTAGGCCCAACACCACCCAGTCTTGCTGTCGATGGGTCAAATTGTAACATTTTTGTTTTTAATATCTTTTGATGTCTACATCAGATTTACTTCATCCTGGGTTCATCTACATTTTTAAATTGTTTTCTTTTGAACTAAGTTAGTTAAGGAATTAAATTGTATTTATTTCTTGACTTTCATGTTGTGCTGGCCGCTCTGTTCACATGAAAAAAAAGGATTTTCGAGGGGTAGTATGACTGCTTTATCCCAAGCCAACAAGGGTAAGCTCAGGTTTCTTCTCAGAAATCTGCCTAAGTGATCGATTGATAAAACCTATAGGAATTCAGCCATAGCTTACATCTCTACTCAGGCCTCCCTCTCCGCTGGTTAGCAAACCAGCTTCCTCTGCAAACCATCATACAGTACACACACATGACTAGTGACTCAGATACCCACTTACCTACCAGACTCTACTCCAGCCTAGTAAACAGAATCTTGCCTCCCTCCTCATCCACCTTTTAAGCACTCCCCTTGCCACTCTTTTCCTTGGCCTCTACATTCTCATTAGTGACTCCTCTTTTTTACATTAATAACCCTTTCTGAAGATGTTCCCCATTCATATCAATGAAACCCCCTTTCCTCCAGAACTCAACCACCTTTTCTACACTTTCAACTTGTTCCACTCACTTGCGTATACACTTGACTTAAAAGCAATGATAATCATCCCCTAACCAACAATATCCTTAGCTAAACTATCCTCCACTTCTAGTCTGCCTCATTGCATCTTCTTTAAAATGCTAATCTTTAATAAGATCACCAAGTATCTCACTTCTGTGATCCCTTACAACTGGGGTCATGCAAATGACATTTGGAAACATTTCAGCTCAGCCAGCCACAACATCTCAACGTCTTTGCTGAGATTTAACTCAGTTCCTCAACAATGCTCACCATGTCAACAAAAACAAACAGTAAAAGCAATCAGTAGGTACTTTTTCATAATATTTATGAAATACATGTCTTAGTCATCATCTGCATTGCATCTGTAGTAGTTTATTCTAATAGGTATAAGATTGAGAAATAGATCAGCCAACACTTTTCTCGCCCCCTATGTGTCACACAGGCCTGAATTCATACTAACAGTATTCTCATGAAAGTTGATCTTAGGTATGGTTGCAGTCCCAATAAATTACAGTGTTGTCTAAATCAATAGGAGTGTAGGATCCTATGGTCAGTCACACAATCCATTGACTAAATTGGATGACTTGAAGCTATTGGGACCACAGCAACTCTTTCCTCACCTTGAACAGCGAACACCATGAAGGGCAACTTACGGCACACCAGTATGCTGCCCTCCCACTATAACATTCCCTGAGGTGACCGATTGTGGGATTGCCTATACTCGTATTGAGGCCTGTACTCCGGATAGGGGGCGAAACACGTGTTGGCTGATCTATTTCTCACTCTTATATCCTATTAGAACATACTACTATGGATGCAACACAGACAATGTCTTTAAGAAATGCATTTATTTAATATTGTATACAAAATTACCTACTGTTTATCGTATTTCCTCTTACTGATTTTGCATTAGTGGGTTTGGGGGTATTGCCCACCGACCAGGGCAACAGTTTGTACAAAATATTAAGCCAATGAAGGTTAGCTTAATCCCAGGTCTTGTACCTCTTCAGCTCGACAAAAACAAATGCTGGGAGTTAACGTCCAACAGAACTTATTCATTGGACCCCATCTTCAGCTCTGTGTAAACAATCTACCGCAATATCATAGTCTCATCTTTCAATTCTTAATGCCACATGCTTGCCAGTGACAGCCAAGTCATCTTCTTCAAATCCTACAAGCAATGAGTTAAGGAGCAGTTTTCTTTCTGCCCTGCTATGCTGTCGGTCGCCATTGATTTGACTGGAGAATTACAGAATTGATTTGAGCTATCTGTCAAGCACTCAATTTTTTTTTTAATTAAAACAAATTGTATTCGTCTGCACATACAAAGAATGCATAGCTCGGGGGGGGGGGGGGCTAGGTGGCGCTTGACCACGATGGCCGTGCTTCTGTGAGGCTCCAGCCCCTCTGAGCTTCATATGATCCTTCTGCCCATCCTGAGTGCATACTTCTGCCCTTAAACACCACCGAAAGCATCGCGACGCCAAGCGTAGTCCAACGATACCTTGCTTACCGGGATTGCAGTGGCGGACATCTGTTTCCTGCCGACTTGGTCCACCCGTGGCTCCTGCTGCCCTTCATGAGAGCCCGCAACGCAGACGAGTCTGGAAATAAAGGCCGAGGCTCCTGGCCCTGCGCCGCGCTTGCCTGATCAGCGTCACCCTGCCTTGCCGGAGCGGATTGCCTGCCACTGATGCCTACCGGCGATGGAGGTGAGAACCTTGCGGCCCCCGCTGCACTGAGCCCCCTCATCACCCGCTCCTCGCTGTGACTGGGCCCGCGCATTGCGGAGAGACCGCCGGACGGGCCTGCATCTGGGGCCTTCACTAACGGACAGTTTGCTACCTGCGGCTGGTGACTTGTCAGTTGCGAGCAGCGCCCCCCCGCCCCTTCGCTGCCTGCTACGGACACTATCCATACCTACGGGACGCCCTGGGGGCCTGCTCATGACGCCTTCGGCCCCCCCTCCCCTCCCCTTCCTCCCGGACTTACATCTGCTGCTTACGTTGGATCGGTGGCGCTCGGGGGGCTGACTGCGCTGCCTGTCCTCTGTCACTCTTGGCCGCCGAGGGGACTCCCACTGTCGCTACATACCAAGGCCCTGCCGGATCTCGCCGCAATATAAGCGGGCGGCGTGCTTTGACCCCCACAGCATCACCGGGCCTGCTTCACATCACCCGGCGGTCTGCTTCCTCTATCGGGCCTCTGACCCTGGTGGACTCATTCTTGGCAGCGCTAGCCAGGCTCAGCCGCTTGACTCGCCGCCCTGCCCTAGCCTGGTAAGCTGCTCCTGAACAAACGCTGCCCTGACCGGGAGGCCTCGGACCATTATGGTCGCTTGGTAGCCGCACTCCACTTCCACCAGGCCTGATCAAAGACCCGGCGGCTACTTCTCGTCGCAAGGGAGGCCCCACTCTTTTCCCTTTCGCGTCAGCCATCTCGCGAAGAAAGGCACTAGATCCCTCTTCCGCCCCAGCATTATTATCGACATTCTACTGGTCAGCGCCCGGCCTTTGCGTGGCCCTGCGACGTTTCCCCGCCCGGCCTCTCACCATGGGGTGGTCGGACACCAGGCAAACCAAACTGCCCTACGAGTCCCAAACCACCCGACCCACTGAGTCGCCCTCATCTGGGGCCACGGCTCCGCCTGAGAAAGACTGGAAACAACTCCTCTTGACCATGAACCAAAGCCTCCACTCGATTGATTCCAAAATTGACACGCTCAACTCGAGGATGGACTCTGTAGTTGCGAAACTGGACCATCATGACACCCGCTTGAAGGAGGTGGAGAGCCGCGTCTCAGACCTGGAAGACAATGCCACCACTGCAGGACGCCAGCTTACCCAAATGGACAAGCTACTCAAAGTCATCGCCGACAAAAATGAGGACCTCGCAGGAACAATGTACGAATTTTGGGCCTTGCGGAGACAACTAATACGGGGCGTATGGAGGATTTTATAGAGAAACTTGTTTCAATCCTGTTTGGCAGAGACTCCTTCTCTGCACACCTAACGGTTGAAAGAGCGCACCGTTCCCTGGTGCCCGCCCCACCAAGGCCCATCATTGCCAGGTTCCTAAATTACCATGATAGGGACACTGTCCTACGTCTGGCCAGGGAGAAACAGCAGGTTCCTTATGAAAACACGTTTCTCTCCTTCTACCCAGACTTCACAAATACGGTGCAAGAGGCGCGCCGCAAATTCGTTGGTGTAAAGAAGAAGTTGCAGTCCATGAGGGGTGTGGCTAGGCACGCAATGGCGGAGGTCGCATTCGGGTAGAGCTCCGAGCCGAGCTCCCCTTCCCTGGGCCGATTCTCCGTTAAATTTCCTCGCTGCCGCCTGAAATTGCAGGCGGACCACGACGGAGCCATTCTCGGCACTCTGGCCGATTTTTTAACAAAAGACCCGACCCTGTCAGCACCGGACTTTCCTACGGGCCTCTTGCGGGACTCGCTACTACCAGGCCGGCGGGGGAGACCACGAGAGGCCGCGGCTTGGGCCTGGCGCCTGGGCCCCACCATGCGGCCCGCAGCCTAACCTGCACAGCCTCCCCGCCCACCGAAATCAGGTCCTGGGAGCTCTCTCACCGCTCCGGCCCTAGCTCCCCATTGCTCCTGGGAGACTGCGGAGGACCTGAGCTGGAGGAGAGCGGGGGCCTGGCCGGCGGAATTCAGCCGTCACACCGGCGATGACCCGAGTCGGGGGCACAGCTGCTTGACTGCCTGCTCCCGCGCCCGGAGACACCGCGACCCCCGAGGTGCTGCCAGCGAGCACCGGTGGAGCTGGAGAGCCGGGTGAGCGGACCCCCCCCTCCGGGCCTTGCCGAACGACCGTGACCACCCGGCGAGACCCACTCCTCACACGTATGTGGTGCTGCTGTGAGCGACGGATACTACTGGGGGCCTGGGGTTGACACCGGGGCCCACGCGAGGACGGCGCCGAGACCCCACTGGAGCCTCCCGTCCATTGTGGGACGCGCGCTCCGCTGGTGGGGACGTTGCATGGCTCCGAGTACTGCGGGCTCCCCCTGGGCTCCTTACGATCGGCTGACCTGTGGGGCCCCGGTGGAAGCTGTCAGGCTGCGCTTCTGCCAGAGGATCGGCGCCATCGGGGGCGCGTGTGGCGCTGGGCGAGGGCTCTGGGCCTAGTGAGGAGAGAAGAGCCACGCGCAAACGGAGAGGCCTTGCGCTGCGGACATTCACAACCGAAGAGACCTGGCTTCCCTACAACACGTGGAAGAGCAACGAGGCTACAGTCAAGTGTTTCTAGGCCCTCCGCCATACAAACAAGGATGCTCTACCTACCCTACCTGCCCCGGAGACTCCGTGGATCTCACAGGCATAAGACACTTTGCTACCACGCGACCAGCTGCCCACAGTGTGTACATGCCCACTCAGAACTGTTCCCTGACGCCTGCTCCGTCATCCTACTGCGCCAGCCTGCTCAGCGGGCCGACACAGACGATACGTGGGAAGCCGGCTGGCAAACCGCGCAGGAACCGACGCAAGCAATGGCATACCACAGACAATGCCAGAATCGCAAACCGGAAGGCGCCTCATCCTCCTGTTAATCAGGCTGGGCTGTTGGCCGGGTCGCCTTACACATGTCCGGAGGGGTGAGGACTCGCACTGGGACTGGAGGTGCCCCGCCGAAAGGAAAGACTGACAAATCGCTACACAAGATGGCTGCCGATCAGGTAACCGCAAGATTGGACAGCGTGCTAGCCGCCATGGAACGCATGGAGCAGTCGCTCCAATTGACCAGAACATCCTTGGAATCCAAAATAGACAGCGTCGCCATAGACCTCACCCACCTGCGAGACGACCACAGGAAGCTGGCTGATCGGACCAAAACACTGGAGGGAACTGTGACGGACCTCGAACCCAGAGTCACCCAAACAGATAAACAAGTACAGGACCTTCTGAACAGAGTAGAGTTCATGGAAGACAGCGCTGAGGACGCGGAAGGGAGGGCGAGACGCAACAACATCAGACTCGTGGGGGTCCCGGAAAAATGGGAAGGCAATCATCCTGCCCAACGGGTGGGGGACTGGCTAAGAGACATGCTGCCCGAAGGCGCGCTCTCGCCCTATTTCGTAGTGGAACGGGCGCACCGCGTACCCACGAGGCCTCACACCACGGGCTCCAAACCGAGGCCGCTGCTCTTCAAGATACTGAACTATCGAGACAGGGACGCGATCCTGAGAGAAACTAGACGGCTCGGGGAAATTCGCATAGACAATACTACCGTGATGTTCTTCCCAGACTACACTATCCAGGTGCAGGTGCAACGTCAGAGACACAATTTCTTGGAAGTGAAACGGCGACTCCGCACTGCGGGCCTCAAGTATTCCCTGGTGGCGCGGGACAAGACCTACTTCTTTAACACTCCTGAAGAGGTCAGCGAATGGCTCGACAGCGGTACGGGCACGGCACCCAGGCAGATACAGAGCTATGAGACGAGACCACGAACACATGTGCCGCGACGTCGTTGCAGGAACAGAGGCCAGCAGGCCCACCGTCCGGAGGAAGCGACGCGCCACTCCCCACCGGCGGACCAAAGGATCCAGGAACAACAAGATGCACTCCGGAGGGTCTCCCAGTTGAGCAATTCACCAACATCGGACGTCATTCAGGACGCCAGCCCACGGATAATTCCAAGCGATGATGACGCTATCTACGGGTTACCGGACTCCCAGTTGTCCGTGGATCTACCGTATATCACACCACAGATGGCTGACCTGCTCCACTGAAGCCAAGCATGTAATCCTAACAGACCCTGCCGGGACGGCAGGGACGGAGCCGGGGGCCAGATGGCCACTGAGACGCTGTGTATACGGGCCGTCGCCCGAGATGTCTCCCGCCGCCATGGTGATGGATGGAGTGAACTCGACGCAGTGAGTACCCCCCCAGCCACGTAGACACTGAGAGGGTAAGGCGGTGGTGGGAACTTGCTGCAGTTCTTCCCCTTCTCCCCTCCATACCCGCTGCCCCTAACGCCTAAGGTCCTTCCTATGCCAGAGACTTGGGGAGTGGGATTTGCTTTTCTTCCCTCTGCCGAACGAGAGGCCCCACAACAAGGGGCGGCGCTGTCTTCCCGAGCAATGACTTTGGCTATATGGTGCACACGACATATGGCCCAGGGGAGGACCAACGATCCCCTTGCCTTACTTGAATAACTGGGCCGCCGAGAATGTGACTAGCACACGTTATCCCCTAGACTTGAATATTGTTTCTTTGCCTCTTTGGTGTGTTTGGACGGCGACATGTTGCGAAGCCTACCTTTTGGTATTTGTTACTGTTTTGCATTGTTTGGACATTATGATTATTATCCCACCCTCGCCCTCGGAGAATTGCCTAAACTATTCCTTCATGTGCCGGTGCCTGCGTCTGCTCTGAGTGGGGGAAGGGAGCCAGGGGACCTGTGGATGTTCTCGCCTGGGGGACGGGTGGTGGATGGGGCGGGTATTTTTTTACCGCAACAGTGAATATGGCTGAGATCAAGATATGTACATGGAATGTAAGAGGCATGCACACACCGTCGAGACGCTACCAAATCTATTCTTACTTGAAACGTCACAAATTTCACGTAGCATTGTTACAGGAAACACACTTAAATAGAGCAGAGGTACATGCACTGCGCCGCAGATGGCGCGGACAGCTTTACGCCACGGAGTACTCCTCCTTTGCTCGCGGGGCACTCATGTGGATCCGACCGGGCACCCCGTGGGCGGTCATAGACACACAGATAGACTCAGAGGGCAGATATGTGATAGCCCGAGGCAGACTTGATGGGCGCCCTGTGGTACGTGCCTCTTTATACTCCCCAAACACAGACCAGAGCACCTTCTTTGATAGCCTCTCCACGACGTTGGCGTCCTGGCATGGAATCCCGTGGATTCTTGGGGGCGACTACAACTGCGTCCTGGATGTAAATCTAGACAGATCTACCGCACCCCCGGCCAATGCCCAGACACACACCACCACGAAAACTCTCCTCAATTGGGCCATGCAATGGGATCTCCACGATGAATGGAGGGCACGCAACCCCACAACACGAACATACTCCTACTGGTCAGGTGCGTATGCACTACACGTACGCTTAGATCGCTACATGATCACCTCTGATCTTCTCCCGTTGGTCAAGGACACGCAATATATGGGCCGCACTCACTCGGATCATAATCCCCACACACTGGTAATTGCTTGGGAAAACCCACACCCGCCTATCCCCACCTGGCGCCTCCAGCCAGACCTCTTACTAGACGCGACCTTCCGTGACTCCCTACTCACACAGACGGCTCAATACTTTGAACTCAACGCTGGCACGGCGTCCTCTCCCCAAACCGAATGGGACGCATTTAAGGTAGTGACCCGGGGACTCTGTTTGGGAACACAGGGACACATTCGGAGACAGCTTGAACACGATCTGACGCGACTGGAGACTGAGCTACTAGATCTTGAGCGCACTGCGGAGGGGGATGCGGGCGCTCGACTGACGGAAGCCACGGCGGAACATGGTCGCCTATTGGATCGCTTGCGTAGCATCAACTTCGCGGCGCACTCTGCCCGCATCCACCGACAGAGTGATAGGCCTGGCAGGCTGTTAGCCTGGCTGATTGCACAGGAGGATCGTTCGACCCCCATTTCAGCACTACAGGCAGAAGGTGGTGGCTTACTCTACACCCAGCGCCAAATACATGAGGCATTTACTGGTCACTACTCGGGGTTGTATCGTTCCCAGCTGCGTGTCCCACTGGCTGACATAACCGAATATCTCTCGCCCATACAGCTGCCCACCCTAAAGGCCTGACCAGCAAACTGACCTCGGAGCACCGCTGGACCCCGAGGAGCTCCGCGACACCGTCTTTAATCTCTCGAATGGCAAGTCTCCGGGACCGGATGGCTTGCCAGCCGAATTCTACAAGGCCGCCTCGGACATCCTTACTCCCCACCTGGTGAAGATGTACACTGCGGCCACGGACGACTTCTCCCTACCACCGACACTTAATGAGGCAACCCTTGTATCTCCACTCAAGCCCGACAGAGATAGCGAGCGGATGGGATCCTACCGCCCTTAGCCCTCCTCAACACAGATTATAAAATCCTCGCCTCCACGCTTGCCCGCAGACTAGCCCCTATGGTACCCGCACTGGTACACCACGACCAAAACGGGTTTGTACCGACGCGACACACGTCCCATAACATCCGCCGTCTATTCCGCATACAAGAGTACGCCACTCAACGGTGGTCGCGCGCCGGGTGCCTGGTACTGGACCTGGAGAAAGCGTTTGACTCGGTGGAATGGCCTTACCTCCGAGCAGTCATGGACAAATTTGAGTTGGGGGACAACTATCAGACTATGGTTGGCCTCTTATACCACAGACACACGGTCCGCATCCGCACTGGTGCGCTGCTTTCTGACCCTATACGTGTGCAGAGGGGCACCAGACAGGGCTGCCCCCTCTCGCCCTTGCTGTTCTCCTTAGCGGTGGAACCTCTGGCTGTGACACTCAGGTCCCGAGGGGCGGAGTGGGGTATACCGATGGCGGATGGCCTTCATGCGGTGTCCTTATATGCGGACAATCTCCTCCTATATGTCAAAGACCTAAGTGATGTTCCGGCGTCCCTGACTGACATTTTCTGCACCTTTGAGGAAGTGTCGGGATTGAAGGTGAATTGGGCCAAATCAGGGGCCTACTCCTTTGACCCGAATGCTCCCGAGAGGGAGATACGCATCGGGGGTGAGAGATTACAGTGGTATCCCACGACATTCCGGTATCTTGGGATACACATTTACCGAGACCCTGCAGATATATTGGAGGGGAACCTGATGCGAGCGATCGCATCCATTCGATCGCAGGTTGGGTTCTGGAAAACACTGCCACTGAACGTTCCTAGCCGCATAGCCCTGACGAAAATGATAGTCCTGCCACGGTTACTATACTATTTTGCTAATATTCCATCCTATACCCGGGTGTTTCGAGACCTTGAAGTCCTACTGCGTGACCTGATCTGGAACAAGGGCCGGCCGCGCATTGCACTGGCGAAATTATATATGCCTGCTGAAGCGGGGGAACTAGCTGTTCCCAATCTGGAGTTATATTATCTGGCGGCGCAAATGCAGTGGGTGTCAGGATGGCTAGGTGGTAAGAACTTGGGAGACACAGCCACGGACACCGCTGTCTGGTCCCAGTTGCAGATCCAAGTGCTGTTTCACCCACTGACCCAGACTCCCCGCCCATCACAACTGCATCTTGCGGTAGCGCCCAGGTGCTTCCTCCGCTGCCTGCGCCTAACACGGGCGACAGTACCATATGCCCCGATACTCCCTCTATTGGGCACCCCGACTGCGACGGGGACTCTAACGGCTGTAAAGCTTGACAGCTGGACCACTGCGGGAGTGGAAACACTGGGGGATCTATACTCTGATGGCGCCCTACTCCCCTTCGCCAATCTCGTGGAAGACACATCTCTTCCAGCTGGACAGTTCCTATTACACGCGTCCCTCACCCACACACTGACTGCCGCCTGGGGTGACATATCTGACGAGTTGCCCATTCATCACTTTATGCAATATCTTCATGTCATGAGTAATGGCACGCACATAATCCACTGGCTAGCACAAGCTCTTCTTCTTCAAACTCACCCCGCCACCGTGCAATTGAGAGAGAAATGGGCGACAGACAGGGGAAGGGATTGGACGGATAAGGAGTGGGCAATGATCCTGATTGGCCCAGTTAACGTCCCACGTAACCCTCGCTTCAAAGTTATACAGCTCTACATACTACACCGTGCATACCTCACCCCGGATAAGATAAACAGATATTTTTTAGTCACGGATACTGCCTGCAGCCGCTGCTCCTTAATAGGAGCGGACCTCCTCCACATGCTCTGGCTCTGTCCTGCCCTTCAACATTACTGGGATGGGGTGACTACACTGCTTACGCATTGCACTGAAGAACAAGTGCCGAGAACTTGGGAGGCCTGCATACTGGGACTATACAAACGCACACGGCTGAATATGGTCCAGGCCCGGTACTGGGATCTCGGGCTGATCACGGCCAAGAGACTGCTTACCAAGCGGTGGAAAGCCGACACCCCCCGCACATCCGACACTGGAGCCTGTCGCTTGTAAACTGGGCGCGAGCGGAGAGCACTGTCCTGCGGCGAGAAGAGACAGCGGGCCTTAGGAAATTTCCAATTGCACAACACTGGGATGACATCCTCCAATCCTTTCAGCAGAAATGTGTACAGGGGATCACGTGATGAGATGTATGCTGCCCCCCTTCCCCTCCCTGCAATGAACACTACGAGGAACATCCGCACCCAGCAGACTCCCCTACTCACATATTTTTCCTTCTCTCCCCTCCCCAACACCCACGCATCACTGCACCATCATATATGTTACACTGATCGCTGCCTGCACGACTCCCATGTCTTGATCAACGCGTGCTACATATCTGACTGTTCCGCAATGGCGGGTGTATTGCCCCTCCCATATCGCCGCAACCGACGCGTCCTTATGGTGGTAATCCCCCCTTGTGTACTTGACTTACAGGCGAGCCGCCCACTGTAATCTCCTGCCTACCCGCCCACTGGACTGCTACCGATACATTGGCACCGCACTTCCCTCCCTGAACGCATGGCTATCTCTACCCCCATTCCCCCTCCCTTCACCTTGTATTTCCCATGTTACTGTTTTGAAGTTTATTGACATACTGGTCCCACATCCCTTTGGACCAAGCCTTTTAAAGTTCACTATTGTACACACTACACCATGGGGCCTTAAGGAATAGCAGCCATGGCCGAGGTGATCCTACCTGAACGCCAATACAAACATCAGACACTCTCATCAAGATAGATAAGCTGCATAGATACCCGCTCACCGACACACTTGAGATGCTAAGCAGCCTCATCCCTCAACAGTGCTGCCCCACGCCCTCTTGGAGGGCGAACTCAACCGGCACTCTTCCATGCGATCCACAAGTGTCACAGTGGGCCTTAATTCGCCTGAAGACGTTGATGAGTGCTAGCATAGCTCTGTAACTACGAGTTCGCATACGAAAAGAGAAAACCCCACAGACCCATACCTTTGCATTACCGAATGTTTGTATGATTGTGCAGTACTGTAACAGATAGTTATACGCCGCCGAACCCCAGGGTTGTCGGCCTTGAGGCTGTGTTCATTCGATACGCATGATACAGTTCAAATTATACGCGGCTGGCCCAGTTGGGTTGTAAGCTGAAAGCTGTGTAACGTACATGTTGACTAATAAAGGTCTTACATTTTTTTTTTTTTTAAAAAGAAGAAGTTGCAGTCCATGGACATACCGTACGCCATGCTCTCCCCTGCCAAGCTCAAGATCACCCACAACGGAAAGCAGCTTTTTTTTGGCTCCCCCCAACAGGTCGAAGACTTCCTCAAACGTCACAAGAAAACCAGCCCTGATGCGGCTGCTGCCGAGGGTCCCTCCAGGTCGTCCTCTCCACTTTCTCAGCAAGACTGATCCTCATGGCTTGAGCTTCTCTTTATAGAACCCTCGTCTTGTTGACTCTGATCCGTTACTCTGGACGGTATGGTGATGTATAAGACTATTATATTGCTTGATTTTTTCCTCTTGCACTTATAATATTGCTCAGTAGTGCATCTCCGTCCCACATACGTATTCTCAGTCTCAGGCTGGATTACTGGTGGGTGTAAGTAAGGAGGTATATGGGCAGGTCAAATGCCCCTAGTGACTTCTCCCCACTGATACAGGGCGATCCCCTGATATTCCTGCACTCTTCCCCAGTTGGGATCTTTACTGTTATTCTAATGAGATGTAATGTTCAGGGGGTTGGTCTTACCCGGCAAGTTGGGAAAGCCGGTGTGGGTGGGTGGAGGGTCCGCCAGCAAACGTACTACGTTCCATATCAAAAAAGTTCTTGGATCTTTACCGCACCCATTTTGTGCACCACTGTGTTTACAGCTGACTTTTCTTGCACTTTCTGAGCCCTCACGTTTTAGAACACTCGACACGTGTAATTATGCTCTCCCCTGGCGAGGGTAGGACACAGCAAGGCATCAAACTCCTCACATGGAACATACGAGGCCTAAGCGACCCCAGGAAGCGTAGGCACATGTTTGGATACCTAGATAGACACGGGATACAAATCGCCCTCTTGCAAGAAACGCACCTGGCCCCAAGTGGATCTACCCAATTTGCAGGCAAATGGGCCGCAAGCCTTACTTTCCCCTCCTACTCTAACTACTCCAGAGGGGTCATTGTCCTTATCAAACGAGGGGTGCCATTCGTACCAAGAAACCTACAGCGGACCCCACCGAACTCAAGAATTACCGTCCCATCTCGCTCCTCCCGTTCCCGGCCAAAGTCATCGAAAAGACCGTCAACAAACAGCTGGCCGCCTTCCTCGAGACGAATGGATCCCTCGACCCCTCACAGTCTGGCTTCCGAGCCAACCACAGCACCGAGACCGCCCTCATCGCTGCCACCGATGACATCCGAACCCTGATGGACAACGGAGAAACAGCGGCCCTCATCCTCCTGGACCTCTCCGCGGCTTTCGACACTGTCTGCCACCGCACCCTAGTGCAGCGCCTCGGCAACATCGGAATCCAGGAGAAGGCACTGGAATGGATCACCTCCTTCCTCGACGGAAGAACACAGAGAGTCCGCCTACCACCGTACAAGTCAGAGGCCACCGAAGTCATCTGCGGCGTCCCTCAAGGATCCTCGTTGAGCCCCACCCTCTTCAACGTCTACATGAGCCCCCTCGCGGCCATCGCACGCCAACACAACCTCAACATAATCTCCTACGCCGACGACACCCAGCTGATCCTCTCCCTGACCAACGACCCCGCCGCCGCCAGAGCCAACCTGCACGAAGGGATGAGAGATGTAGCCGAATGGATGACGACCAGCCGCCTGAAACTGAACTCAGACAAGACGGAGGTCCTCATCCTGGGCTCCTCGCCCTCCGCCTGGGACGACTCCTGGTGGCCACCCGCCCTGGGCACCGCACCCAAACCGACGGACCACGCACGCAACCTGGGCTTCATCCTGGACTCCTCCCTCTCCATGACCAGACAAGTCAACGCCGTCTCCTCGTCATGCTTCAACATCCTACGCATGCTACGGAAGATCTTCTGGTGGATCCCCACCGAGACCAGGAAGACTGTCACCCAGGCCCTCGTCACTAGCCGACTGGACTACGGCAACGCCCTCTACGCCGGAACCACCGCCAAGCTCCAGAAGAGACTCCAGCGGATCCAGAACGCCTCAGCCAGACTCATCCTCGACATCCCACGAAACAGCCACATCTCTGGACATCTGAGAGACCTGCACTGGCTCCCCGTCAACAAAAGAATCACCTTCCGTCTCCTCACCCACGCACACAAAGCCCTACACGACCAAGGCCCGAGCTACCTCAACAACCGAATCAACTTCTACACTCCCAAGCGCCACCTCAGATCAACCAGCCACGCCCTCGCCGCCGTCCCCCGCATCCGGAGAGCGACAACAGGAGGAAGGTCCTTCTCCTACCTGGCCGCCAAGACCTGGAACTCACTCCCGACCGACCTGCGCCTGACCCAAGACCATCTCTCCTTCAGGAAGAAGCTCAAGACCTGGCTGCTCGAGCAGTAACGGCACCCCCCCCTCCTAGCGCCTTGAGACCCTACGGGTGAGTAGTGCGCTCTATAAATGACTTGATTGATTGATTGATTGACCTCGACGCGGAGGGTAGATTCTGCTTGGTGTGGGGAAGACTGCATGCAAAAGATATCCTATTTGCAAACTATTATGGCCCCAATACTGACGACCCTACAGTCATGCTGGTATTATGGGGTAAGATCCAAACGCTAGGCATCACTCACGTTGTGTGGGGTGGAGATTTTAATACAGCATTACATCCCCCTCTGGACAGGTCACGGACGCTCCCTTCACACTACACAAACACGCAATGGACGCTTAATGACATAATTCAAGATAACGGACTTATAGATGCTTGGAGGCACACCCATCCCACCCTTAGGGTAGGGACACATTATTCCTCTGTACATTCGACTGGGGACCCCTAGACTATTTATTCATCTCGGCAGGACTAGCACCTTGGTTGCTGAAGACACAACACTTAGCCCGCACCCATTCGGACCACTCTCCGGTCCTTCTAGAACTTCAGATTCCCCTGGCTTGCTCGCCCTATTTGAGCTGGCGGCTCAATCTAGCACATCTTAGAGATGCGGTCTTCAGGACCGAAATGGAACAGGATATCCAGGATTTTTTCGAACGGAACTTGTCCTCGGTTGATAATGTTACGACTGTCTGGGAGGCCTTCAAAGTAACTGTTAGGGGCTGGTGTATTTCCAAAGGAGGGGGCGTTCTGAAATCCTTGCGTACTGAGTTACACCTTTAGAAACTGGCATGCGTGAGCTTGAGCGTGCTATCTCCCAAAATCCTAATGACTCTGCATTACAGGCCAAATGCGGGACAAACTTACGGCATACACTGAAGCGGCGGATAGGGAATGTAGATTTCTGGGGCGACCACACACGGCCCGCATATATGGGGAAGGAGACCGGCCTGGCAAACTCGATAAAACCACCCCGATTTCAGTCCTATGTAGCTGAAATACAGGACACCGACGGTAACACACACAGGAACCTCCCTGATCAGCTCCAAACCTTTCGGGAACACTATCATGCGCTGTACTCCTCGCACAGGGCTGAACCTCTTGACCTCTCAATTTACTTTGACGACGTTGCATTGGCCTGGCTGGGTGACACCCAGCAGAAGTTCCGACACCTAGACTTAAAAATAGACAAGATAACTGAGGCTATCATGAGCATGCGCTCGGGCAAAGCTCCAGGGTCAGACGGACTCCCCATTGATTTTTACAAACTCTATGCTCCCATCCTCGCTCCCATTCTCAAACAAGTATATTACGCGGCACTTGAGGGTAGCCTCCCCCGTACTATGCGAGAAGCACTGATCACCTCCCTGCTCAAACCTGGCAAGCCCCCCACCCAATGTGACTCCTACAGGCCTCTCTCACTGTTAAATTGTGACACCAAAATCCTGGCCAAAGTACTGGCAATTTGCCTTAATCTCCTCATGGAACGCTTGGTCCTACCAGACCAGGCGGGCTTTGTCCCCAATCGGGCGACTTCACACCATCTCCGTTCCCTGCATGCAGTCGTTCAGGACATTGACCCCAAAAGTGAAGCCGTGGCGGTATTTTTGGATGCAACCAAGGCTTTCGATACATTGGAATGGGACTACTTGCTGGGCACGCTTCAGTACATAGGCATGCCATTCAGCTTCATTGACTGGATCAGTCTGTTATTATATCATCAACCAACCGCCACTGTGTTGCTTAATGGGGCTAGATCTGCCCCCTTCACTGTTCGCAGGGGCACTCGCCAGGGCTGCCCCTTATCCCCTATCCTTTTCGCGATCGCGATCGAAGCCCTTGCCGCTAAACTCGGTCAGAAACACAACCATCGCGCCCTCATCTACCTTGCTCGTCAACTGCTAGTGTCGCTCTACGCGGACGACATAACTCTCTACATTCATAAACCCCAGGAAAACCTGAACCCAGTACTGCGCGAAATCACCAAATTTGGGGGACTAGCGGGCGTGCAAATCAACTGGGCCAAATCTGCCATCTTCCCACTGACTGGTCGCACTCATCCATACCAACTGGATTACCCACTTCAATGGGAACAAGACGAACTGAAATACTTGGGCATCTACATCACCAGACAGAAGGATGCCATGATGCCGGCCAATTATGGCACTGTCATCAATAAAATCACTGACAATGTAACTAAGTGGATTCACCTCCCCCTGTCGATGGCTGGGAGGATTGCTCTAACCAAGATGGTATTGCTTCCCAAGTTATTATACCTCTTTGTTAACATCCCGTATAACCCAGGGAAGGTTTTTTTCAATACCCTAAGATCTCAACTCATTAGACTAATATGGGGTGGGAAGGAACCGCGCCTAAGTCTTGACACTCTCATGCTCCCTTTCCATCTTGGCGGGTTCGAGGTCCCTAACTTTGAGCGGTATTATTACTGCGCCCAGGCGCATTTCGCCGCGTACTGGTACCACCCGCCGCCATACATGGCGCATCTCGCGGTAGAAGATGGTTATATGGCTCCTTCGATCAGTACCGGGTACATACACACTAAGGTTGGGCCCAGAGAACGCGACCCCTCTACGGTGGACTGCACCGTGGCGGCATGGAACCGGATTGCGCAAGTTTTGGAATGTGCTTTTCTTTACTTGCCTGCGCTACCGCTTGATAATGATCCCAGACTCCAGGTTACATGTGAGGCGATAGGCCGGAAGTTACTCAGGGAGCAGGGGCTCGTTCGTTGGGGTGATCTATATGCCAACGGTACATTCCTGACTAAAGAGCAGTTCTTTAAAGACAGATTGCCCACTATTATGGATACCTTCCTATTCACTCGACTACGCCAGAATGTCCGCGCTATCACTCCTGACTTTCCTTCTGAACCTGACACCTTCGCTCCACTACACGCTATAGTACATGTTGAAGCCCCACGGCATGTTGTCTCCCAGCTCTGTAAACATATGCAAGCAGTACCGCACCCCCCAACTTGAATGGGACAGGGACCTCACAGAGCCACTAACAGATGAGCAATGGGAGTTTAGCTGTACACAAACAACAGCCATCACTAGCAACAATAGGTTGCGACTCCTGCTTTATAAGTTCTTACACTGCCTAGACCATACCCCTGTCCGACTGTTCAAATTCCGCCTTCCCGACTCTGATTTCTGCCTGCGCTGTAGGTCCGCTGGTGCGGACTTCCTTCATCTGGCTTGGTCCTGCCCCCAGGTGGCGGCCTATTGGATACAGGTGTTTGAGGGGCTCTCCATGATGCTGGGTGCTACGGTGCCCCCCTGTCCTATGATAGCTCTCCTGGGTCTCATACAACAGGTCATAACCAAACATAAGAAATTTTTGGCACTTGCTCTCCTATTGGCCAAACACCTTGTTGCATGCCGTTGGGGACGAGGACGTGCTCCTAAATTTAAGTGCTGGGTCCGAATGATGTCCACATGGCAGGAACACTTACATGACTACGCTGACTTACTGCCTCCGCGCTCAAAGCCCAAAGATATCTGGGTTCCCTTCACGTCCTTCCTCCTTCGCCAGCAAGTGGAAGATGGTGGCAGACAGGAGGAAACGACCATTGATGGTGCCATTGCGTCACAGCCTTCTAACTAACGCCTGTAACTCTGGGATGGCTTTTTGCTGATCAATTGTGCATGCCTTGTTGTTTTGCTTGCTCTCGTTTTTTCCCTCCTATTTTGATGCTGAATGCTTACACACTGTCCTCCTGATGATGTTGCAGTTGCAGAATGTATATCTACTCAACTTAATCATTTGTTAGCCGCTATGGCCGTGCTAGTTGCTTTGTTACAATTTGGACTCAGACTGTGCTACCTTACTCAGAAGTGCGTACTATATTGATTTATGGAAGTGGACGGTAACCGGGGGTAATTAGAGTACTGTTCTTTTCTCTTTGTACAATTTTATTGCTTCATGTTGACTCCTGAGCATGGGAAGATGCTTACATCTTGTGTGATATTCATCAGATTTGAGCCCGATTTCATGTCATTGATGTACCATGCTTTGCATATATAATAAAGGTTTTTTTGAAACTCAAAAAAAAAAAAAAAAAAAAAAAGAATGCATCGCTCCGAAACCCCGGAGTCTGGTGCACATAGTATTCAAACAATAATGACATCGTCAGATGTTTTCATAAAATACGAACACCTCCCCCACCCCCCCAAGTGCGCTGCTGCCGTCTACTAGAGAACAAAGAAAGTCCGTATATGCTATGATCACAAGCCAATCCCCATCCGAGCACCACCCGAGCCCACTCAGCAACCCCCATCTGTTAAATTGTCGGGAGGGCATCGCTCTCAGGTGGAGGATCCAAGTCCAGACCCCGGTAATCTGCCCACCTCTTCCAGATCCTGAAGTGCTTACGGGGACACCCTCTGGCCAGGAATATGGGCTGCTCCAGCCCCATGCAAAAATCCATACCGTTCTTCCAGGCGGCCTGGGGCGGGCCCGGGGCGCCTTCCAGGCTTTAGCAATGTCCCGTTTTGCCAATGTCAGTCCCAGCAACAATAGGTGTCGTTTGTACCGATTCCCCCCAATCCCCTCCATGACATGTAACAAGGCCAATTTCGGGTCCCTAGGAAGCTCCCAGGCCAGCACCTCCGATAAGCACCTGAAAACTCTGGTCCAGAACCTATACAGTGCCATGCACCCCCAGGTGGTATGTAGCAGTGTGCCCACCTACGACTCACATCGTAAATAGTCAGGGGAACCTATCATGCCTGCCCTCCACAAGCGCTCCCTGGTGAAATAAGTGCGGTGCAGGTATTTGAATTGTATTAGTCTCAGGCGTGTGGAGATTGCCGCCCCCCTAGGACTCGCCAGGGCCTCTACCCAGTCTTCCTCCTCCAGCTCCCCCACATCCTGGACCCACGCAGCCCGGAGTCTCTGTAAGTCAGGGGAACAGTGTCGAACCAGAGTCTGGTAG
Source organism: Lissotriton helveticus (assembly GCF_964261635.1). Lineage (NCBI taxonomy): Eukaryota > Metazoa > Chordata > Amphibia > Caudata > Salamandridae > Lissotriton > Lissotriton helveticus. The sequence continues at coordinate 1,209,684,894 of NC_136065.1, forward strand.
ATACGGGAACGTTTATTGTCTGGCAATTCCCCCATAAACAGCTTGGCCTCGAGCGGGCTGAAGTCCGGAAGCTGGTCAATGTCAGTCAGATACGGTGTCAGTGCGTGCCGGAACTGAAGGTAGCGAAAAAACTGGGGACCTGGCATCTCGAATTAGTCTCGTAGGTTTTGAAAGGACTTCAGGGTGCAACCCGACAATACGTCTCCCAACGAGGAGATGCCTATTGCATTCCACCCCCCAAAGCCCCGTAGGGCCTCTAAGTGGGGCAGGTGGCAATTTCGCTAGAGGGGGTTCTCCTGAGTAAGTACATTCCACCAGCCCATTCTGCGCAGCGCCTGCCGCCAGACAGAAAAGACTACTTGTGTGGCAGATGGAAGACCCCACCGAAGCGGGGCCGAATACAGCAGCATATGGACGGACTGCGAGCTCATCGCATAGGCTGGATCGCCCCGGTCCCCATACCACCAATCATTCAGGACCAAGAGGTGCGCTGCTTGATAGTACGAGAGTACATCAGACGTGGCGAGGTCACCAGTGTATGACGAGAGGAAGCACGGCCGCAATGCCACCCGGACAGCACCCCCCTTCCAGAGGTACCCGCCCTGTGCGGAATTGACCTGCTGGAACCAGCGAGGCAGAATCCGGTATGGATGATTCTGCAGGTGGTACACGTGCCGTGGGGCGCCACCATTTTGAATATAGCTGACCTCCCATATATGGACAGTGGCATAGGCGACCAAGCCTTCATGTCCTTGCGTGTGCGATCCCAAACCGGGGCGAGGTTGCGATCGCGGGAGACGTCCGCGTCTTCCGACAAGTATACCCCTAGGTATTTCAACCCAAGTCCGCCGCCCAATCTACGGCCGGCTGCCGTCCACCCAGAACCCACAAGGTGGATTTACCTGGGTTCACATAAAGGCCAGAGGATTCACCAAAAATCTGTAAGATGCGCAACAGCCGCGGCCCGGATCGCTCCGGGTCTGTGAGAAAGAACAGCACATCGTCGCCGTAGAGCGCTATTTTATCGGTGAGGCCCGGGGCCCATCGAAAGCCCTTGAGCTGGGCATCCATGCGCACCCATGCAGCCAAGGGCTCCATAGCAGGCGCGAACAGGTAAGGGGAGAAAGGACACCCCTGCCGCGTACCCCGACGGACCGAAAAGGACCGGGAAATCGCACCCCCCACTCGCACAGAGGCTGTGAGGTCAGTGTGGAGCAGCTGTATGTAAGCTAGAAAACGTGGGCCCAGGTTAAGGCGCCGCAGCAGGGCAAACAAGTACGTCCAGCTCAAGGAGTCAAAGGCACGATCCATATCTGCCAGAAATAATGCAGCCTGCTCTCCCAGCCTCTTCCAGGCAGAGATCGCCACCTGGGCGTGCCGGACATTATGCCAGGTCGCCCTCCGTGGCATGAAGCCCGCCTGGTCTGGATGAACCAGGTCTGCGATGTAGGGCTTCAGCCTATTGGCGAGGGCTTTAGCCAGGACCTTGGCCTTCGTGTTGAGTAACGATATCGGGCAGTAAGACATGTGGCACTCCGGGGGTCTACCCGGCTTCAGGAAGACTACCACTTCGGCGTGTCTCCAGTCGGGGGGGAGCACTCCACCTTCCAGTGCCTCCTCAATCACCGGGCGCATACGGGGACCTAACTGTACATGGAATCTCTTGAAGAACTCGTACGGGAATCCATTGGGGCCCGGCGCCTTACCCGGATTCAGCTCACCCAAGGCCGTACCCAACTCCTCATCCGTGAGAGGCTTATCTAAAAGTTCCCGCACCTCGTCAGGGACTGACCGCGGGGATAGATCATCTATGAACCGCTGGACGAGCTCAGCTGTCAAGCATTCCTGAGGCGCATACAGCCCCTCGTAATATGTTGCAAAGCTCTCTGCGATGGCAGGGGGCTCCAAGAGAGGCAAACCCGCCGAGTCCAACAACTGGGCAAGGGCTGGGCATGGAGAGCGCCCTGGCACAAGCGGTGCAGCATTTTACTGGACTTGTCTCCCCATTGGTACACCCGACTACGTGTGGCCAGCCAGGCCTGTCGAGCCTCCTCAAGTAAGACCGCGGCATACTGCTGCTGAGCCAAGACCAATTGCCGCCCAATCAATTTACCACTCTCCTCCCTGCTTCTACGCTCCAAAACTTCCAACTCCGCCTCCCGCCGCACCAGATCCCGCCGCCGCTCCGCACAAGCCGCCGCACACCAGGAGATATCCACCCCCCGCAGGGTAGGCTTGAGGGCCTCCCAAAGGACCGTCGGGGAATCGTCAGAGTATTCGTTAGTAGTTAAGTAAAAGTCAATCTCTCTAGCCATGCGTTCCCGGTTGTCAGTCTGTAGCAGGTGCCATCCCGACATGCGCCACCGGAACGGCTGCCTGGCCGGGCCTATGCTAAAAGTGAGGGCTACCGGCGAATGATCAGACAGAGCCCTTGGCAAGATGTCAGCTGAGACTATCCTACGGGCCAGTCCCCTGGGTACAAATATATAGTCCAGCCTGGAGAACGACCCGTGCACCGAGGAGAGGTAGGTGTATTCTCGGCATGCGCCGTGCTTGTAGCGCCAAGCGTCTGTCCAGTCAAGTCCCGTGGTGAGGGCATGCAGCTTGGTAGTGGGCCCCTCCACCCCACCACCCACATCAGTCGCTCCCTTCCGCCACCTATCTACACTTGCATCCATCACATCATTCCAGTCCCCCCCAACTACTGCAAGGGTGTCCGGCATTGCACCCCAGAGAGACATCACCTTCTCCACCAGGGGCCATTGCAGCGGTGGCGGGGCGTATACGCTCCTGAGGGTCACCCTATCCCCCCCAACCCTACCCTGAACAAAGATGTACCTGCCCTGAGGATCAGACCAACTCTTCTCATGTATAAAGAATATCCTACGATGTATAAGGATTGTAACCCCCCTAGAGCCCCTCGTAAACCCAGCATGATAGGCGTGTTTAAACCCAAAGCGTTGTAGGCATAGCAGTTTAGTACCAAGTAGATGAGTCTCTTGTAACAACAGAGCGTCTGCCCCAGCTCTCTTAGCAAATCGAAGGACCGCCCCCGCTTCACCTTGTCCAACACCCCCCACACATTCCTGCTCAGAATACGTAATGTGCCTGGATCTACCCGCCCTCCCTGTTCAACAGCAGACATGTGAAAGTTGTATTGTAAGGGCAGCATACAGCTCGATGGCCTGACCAACAGTGATCAAGGAGCAAAAACAGCAGCAATAGATGCGCACTCAAAACCCCCAACCCCAAACCGAACCCCCAACACCTCCCACTTCTCCCACCCCGCACCTCCCAAACATGGAAGCACCTGTCGCAGACGGATCGCAGTCTAGTCCCCAACGGGGGACCAAGTTCCATCCCCTCCAATGGATCCCCTAAGAACACCCCATAACAAGGAATCTTCACCCCTTCCCTCCCACTCCTATGGGGCAGGTACCCAGCCCAATACATTGCACCTGAGCATCATGAATAGAAACACACAGTTCAGGGGAAAAGTTCAGCCTTCATTTCACCACATGTGGCTGCTCCTGCTCCGGGCCAGGCTGCGAAGACGTCGATCCCGCCCAGGAGCTGCATCCAGATCTCGATCGCCTACGGTGCCGCCGCTGACTCCACAGACCCTGACGGGCCACTGCACTCGAGGAAGAATCGGATCCGCCGCCCGAGGGACCATTAACTCTGATTTTCACCGTCTCATCTGTCCATTGGAACACCTCCTCCGGGGAGTTGAAGAACAGCGTGCGGGACTTGTATATAACTCGCAGCCGCGCTGGATAGAGCAAAGCGTATTGAAGCTTGAGGCCCCGGAGACGGGCCTTGGCAGTCAGGAATGATTGTCTCTGCTGTTGAACCATCTTCGTATTAATCCGGAAAGATGAGGATGGTGGCGTTGCCGAACATGAGAGAAGCCTTCACTCTCGCCTGCCTCAGAATGACATCCCGGTCCGAATAGTTCAAGAATTTGGCTATTAGCGGCCTCGGACGCGAACCAACAAGGGGCTTCTGCATAAGGGCCCGGTGGGCCCGCTCCACTACGAAACGGCGGGAAAGGGCGTCCGCGGGGAGCCAGCCTTCCAACCACTGGGCCAGGAAGCGTTCCACATTGTCCCCCTCGCATCCCTCCGGAAACCCCACAAAGTGTAGGTTGTTCCGCCGTGCCCGTCCTTCAGCATCCTCCACCCGCATGGCTAGGCCCTTCTGAACCTTCTCCATCGCTGCCACCTTCTTCTTCAATGCAGACACGTCATCTTCCACCTCGGAGATGCGGGACTCCGCACCGTTGATCCTCTCCACTGCGTTCCGCAAGTCCTGGCAGAGCTGCGTGACGTCAGCACCCACTGCCCCGATTTTAGCGTCCAGCATGTCTCTGGACTGCGTAATCGCGGCCAGCAAGGCCGCGTTCTCTGGAGCTTGAGGCTGTGAGCCCGTGGCACTAGCCGCTGGGCTCGCTTCGGTAAATTTGTCTAATGTACCCGGCTTAGAATGGCCACCTCCTGTATGTTCGCGCGTCATGGCGCCCAGCCCGGCCGGGGCCGCTCCAGAGACTGTCACTGTCCGAGGCAAACGGACCAGCAGGGCCCCAGGTAGGCCGCCCGACCAAACTCCACCGCCTATAGGCCAGCCAGACAGGGCTCATCAGGATGGAAAGGCAAGAGAGGAGTCACAGGACGAGGCACTAGGTCGCCGCCGCACCAGGGCCGTAGGCTGAGCCCCCAGCCACGTCGCCGTGACCCCTGGACTGGGGATCCAAGGATAACGATACCAATGGCAGAACAGGCGAGCCTCCACCCAGGTCCCGTGCGTGGGGCGCCGCAGTCTCCCGCCGGGGCCCGACACGACCCCCGAGCCACACCACCAGGGAGCAACACCAGGCCACGAACAGTGAGATGGAGGAGGGGGGGAAAGGGCTGCGCCCCAGTAACACCCCCCGAGCCCCGGGCTCACCACAGGCAGGGGGTCGCCTCCAGGCCCGCCAGCAGCCACCACCAGCACGACCAGACAGCCAAGTCTTAATCCAGAAGGGAGGCGCCGGGGGAACGTCCTGGGCCCGGTCTCCTCGCTTGGCCGCAACGGGACCAAATCCTCGCCACAAAATGGCGGCCGCAGCTCCGGGCCACTGCAGAAAGGGGCCTCGTCCGCCCCGTCTGGGCACCTCCACTCTCCGACCGTGGCTCCCAGCACGCCCCCGTCGCCACTCCGGTAAGGGTCCCGGGTGCGCTCGGCTCCACAGGCAAGGAGCGAGCAACCGCCCACCAGCGCCTGTCCCGCGGCCTCACAACAGCCGCCGGCCTCAGCGGGTCCAGCCGGTCCCAGGAGAAATTTAGGCCCCGGCTCCAGCGTCCAGCGTCCCTGCAGGCCCTTCCGCCTCTCGGGGTCGCGCCCGCCTCCGGGGGTCCACAACACCACAGCCACAGGACCGAAGCGTGCCCACAGGGTCCACCACTCCTCACACGGCAGCTGCGCCCACAGAAAATGCTCAGGGCCAGGATGATTCAACAGGATAGCCGGTGGCTGTTCGGAGCTCCGGCTCTACACGACCGCCATCGTTGTCAGCTAGGCCACCTCAAGCACTCAATTTTAATAATATTTTGGAGTGCAGTCTTGAATTCCTTATCTGATGTCCCCTGTAAAGTGCTGGTCGCTGTAAATAAGACTGTTAAAATAACTGGGACACCCACGATTTCAATACGTGATACCTTGTGCTGGCTCAAAGTTGCAACTAACACGCCATAAAGTTCGAATACGCGTGCTCCGGCGTAATTAAGATTGATAAGTCCATCTCTAGTTCTACACTCGTATGAATCCCGAGATTTCCCTCCAGTCTGAGGACGTTTTCATCGACATGCAATAAAATCTGAACACACTGCCGCAAGGGCCACTAAGAGTTGGACATCTTCAGCCCCACGATTTTGAAGAAATTGAGTCAAGTTAGTCTGATTGTCTCTAGGGGTCTACAACCTCAATACTATACAGTCCTGAAGATGGTCTCACTAATGCAAAACTAGAGACCGAAACATCGACTTATACACTTTTTTCTTTGATATTGATTTAAGGTTTATTTTAAGAAAAAGTGTTGTAATTGTTACAGTGAAGGTTTTCAAGTGCATAATAATTACCTTCTTGTTTCATTGTATGTATTGTATACAAGTACCCTGAAAAATTCTAATATAAAATGTAATACTTTCATATATACACCCGTTTTTGACTGTTCTATACACCTCTTTGAGATTTACTCCATATGATTTTTCGCTCTTGATTGGAGTTGTCCCTGTTTTCAAGAAATTGCCTACAAGAATTGACGAGTTGAAAGAAATCAAATAGCAAGCATATCTTCCATCTTGCTCCCAAATGTTAGCTTAAAATAAACTAATCATTCAATTGAATAAATCCCTTGAAGGCACATTTATCCATCCCTCTTACTTTGCCCGAACCCTCAAGGGTACTTTGGGTTGCCCATTTCTCTCACCATTGCCCCCTACGTGTCACACAGGCCTGAATTCATACTAACAGTATTCTCATGAAAGTTGATCTTAGGTATGGTTGCAGTCCTAATAAATTACATTGTTGTCTGAATCAATAAGAGTGTAGGATCCTTTCGTCAGTCACGCAAACCATTGACTAAGATGGATGACTTGAAGCTATTGGGACCACAGCAACTCTTTCCTCACCTTGAACAGCGAACATCATGAAGGGCAACTTACGGCACACCAGTATGCTGCCCTCCCACTATAACATTCCCTGAGGTGACTGATTGTGGGATTGCCTATACTCTTATTGAAGCCTGTACTCTGGATAGGGGGCGAAAAACGTGTTGGCTGATCTATTTCTCACTCTTATATCCTATTAGAACATACTACTATGGATGCAACACAGACAATGTCTTTAAGAAATGTATTTATTTAATATTGTATACAAAATTACCTACTGTTTATCGTATTTCCTCTTACTGATTTTGCATTAGTGGGTTTGGGGGTATTGCCCACCGACCAGGGCAACAGTTTGTATAAAATATTTAGCCAATTAAGGTTAGCTTAAACCCAGGTCTTGTACCTCTTCAGCTCGACAAAAACAATGCTGGGAGTGAACGTCCAACAGAACTTATTCATTAAACCTCATCTTCAGCTCTGTGTAAACAATCTACCGCAATATCATAATCTCATCTTTCAATTCTTAATGCCACATGCTTGCCAGTGACAGCCAAGTCATCTTCTTCCAATCCTACAAGCAATGAGTTAAGGAGCAAAACAGGGATTACCTCACATATTATTCACAAACGAATGCAACTGTGATGCCACAGGTTAACCTCATCAAGGACATATATAATTTAATATTTAAACAGCTGCCACTGTGTAGTGATAGTTAGGACCAGGTTTACATAAAAAATTATTTTTGGGGGTTTGCTAATAACTTTGCCACTATTTGGCAAATCTTAACAAAACTTGCCACAAAAAAGGTTAAGCTTACTCAGCTCCTTACTCTGAAGTTTGAAAAAGATCTATCAAGAGTGGGCCAAGAAAAAGTGGGAGTCCCAAAAAGTATTTCCGCCATGCAATTTCCTAAAGGAGAACGAACAGCCATACAGCCAAATCAGTTGAAAGGAATTACACCAAAATTTGCAGAAAGCTAGATCTTTCATACAGAAAGCACGCTTTTTGTGATTTGCTGAAAATCCGTTAAGTAGTTTTGGAGAAATGAAGATTAAAAATGTATGTATATAAATATTCACTGAAAAAAACAACGCTTAAAATAACGTAATATTTAGGTGAAATTTTCGGTAACAACGTACAGTTTTAAACTCTAAACACCACTGTAATTCACCAGTTATAGTTATCTCAAGTAACTGTAACTTGCGCCTCTGCCATGCACAGTTTTCGCATCAAAAATGTCACTGCAGATGTTGCAGTGATATTATCAATGGTGTCAGAAGATGTCATGAGTAATGAAACTAGAGGGGTAATTAGTGCACGGCAAGGTGGCAAGTTATAGTTACTTACGATAACTACAACAGGTGAATTTCAGTGGTTTTTAGAGTTTAAAATGTTACGTTTTTACAGAACATTTCACATAACTATAGGGTTACTTTAATCTTTGTTCTGGTAAGTGAATTTCTCTGTTTTATTTTTTTTTACGTACAGGAATATTTAATTACCATTAAAAATCCAGCCCCTTCTGCGGCCTTGCGCAGCAAGGGATTTGGCCTCAGGGTCTATCCTGTGGCCAGCCCTCACATGCAGCCAAGCCTACACTGCACATGGCCTTTGGATGTGCACAGTGGGTGGTTGACCACAAGGCCTGGTCTGTGGACAACCCCACGCTTGCACACAGTCTTTGGCCATGCTCAGCAGGGAGTTGGTCCAGGTTCTGGTCCTGGGGACCCCATCCCCGAGGGCATTTGTTTTAATGTTGAGCCTAGGCAGCGCATGCAGTAATCACTCTGTGGACTTACAGCCTGCCCATTGCATTGTTATTTGTTCCTTCAATTGTCCTTTGAAAAGTTCGCTTGCTAGTGGGTAATCCTACTTCTTTGTCGCCTTTTCATCAGTTGTTCACACCCAGGGAGCAGAGCCTAACTACTTGCATCTTTCCACTTGTGTGCCCAAGTGCTTGATTTCTGGAACTATTTCTTTACTTCTGTCGTGGCCCGTTTTCCGAACGCACTAAGCTGACGGCTGTAACAGACAAGGAGTAGTTTCTGTCCTGTAACTCCAGTTCTGTAGTAGAGGTATCTCTGTTATAGTCATAATCCAGTGAATAGTCCCGCCCATGTGCGTGGACCCCGGCAATCAAAAATAATCTCTTAAGTTGTCAGAAAATTGCAGAACTGCAAAGACACTTAAGAGAGAATTTAAAGACAAATAATGCAGCCTATATCCACAGGCTACACTGTCCAGTACTTCAACTAGAAATTCCACCAGAAAACACACAAACAGCACAGCCTGCCCAGTTTCTCCCAAAGAGAAACTTGCCTCTATCAGTAAAAGCCTCTGGAATGATAGAGAGAAAGGCATGGACAGACAAGCCCCATAGGCTGCCATTATGTGGCTTAAATAGGATACTGTGCCTTTAAGAGAACTTTCCAGAACTTCTCCCAGTATCCCAGAATGCACAGCAGGTCCCTCTTACTTTCAGTTCTTTTTTAAGGCGTAACATGTCTGACCTGTAGCATTCCTTACATGAACATCTCTCTCCACCAGGGAGGAGGGCGGGCGCTTATGACTATAACAGAGATACCCCTACTACAGAACTGGAGTTACAGGACAGAAACTACTCCTTCTGTAATAGGGGATCTCTGTGTATAGTCATAATCTAGTGAATAGAATGGCAAGCCCATCCCCACACCAAAGCGGCGGTGGAGAAAAGAAAAATAACACCACTACTGTGCGAACAGATTTCGCAGCGAAGCCTGCCCAACCTGAGCGTCTGCCCTGGCATCAGTGTCCAGGCAGTAATGCTTAGCAAAGGTATGGACCGACTTCCAAGTGGCCGCCTTGCAGATTTCTGCAATAGGAACATTACGGAGCAGAGCTGTCGTGGCAGCTTTGCCCCTGGTGGAATGAGCCTTAGATTTACCCCCTAAGGTCTTATTAGCTTTTTGGTAACACAATTGTATGCAGGACACAATCCACCTAGAGATAGACTGCTTAGAGGTCGCAAGACCCGTCCTGATAATTGATAAACAATTGGTCTGACCTACGAATATCCTTGGTTTTATCCAGATAAAATTACAACACCCTCCTAACAGCCAGGGAATGCAGGGACCTTTCCGCTGGAGAGGAAGGATTCTGAAAAAACGTAGGCAAAGTTATCGTCTGGTTGACATGAAAATCGGAAATAACCTTGGGAAGAAATTTAGGGTGAGTACGCATAACAACCTTAACAGCATGAAATACAGTATAAGGTTCTTGGCAACACAACGCCTGAATTTCACTCACCCTGCGGGCTGATGTAATGGCCACGAGGAACGCCGCCTTCCAGGACAGGTGCTGCAACGAAGTCTTATGAATAGGTTCAAAAGGCTCCTTCATCAATCTGGACAGCACCACATTCAGTTCCCATGAGGCGAAGGAAGCCTGACAGGAGGGAATACTTTCTTCAAGCCTTCCAGAAAATCTTTGATCACAGGGATCTGGAAGAAGGAAGTCTGTGAAGGGCATTTCCTGTAGGCAGTCAAAGCAGCAAGATGAACCTTAATAGAATGAACATTAAGGCCAGACTGCGCCAAATTTAGAAGGTAAGGAAGAATAACATCCTCCTTGCACGTCGTAGGGTCATAGTTCTTGGATTGGCACCAGATACAGAACCTCTTCCACTTGTAAGCATAGGAAGTCCGAGTGGAAGGTCGTTTAGACTCCTTCAGTATGTCCATGCAATCTTCTGGCAGATTCAAATGACCATATTGCACTATCTCAGGAGCCATGCCGCCAAACTCAAAGACGAGAGGTTGGGGTGCAACATCTGTCCGCCGAACTTCGTGAGAAGGTCCGGCCTGCACGGCAGCCGTATGTGAGGAAGTAGAGACCGGTGAAGCAGGTCTGTGAACCACCACTGCCTGGGCCATTCCGGGGCAATCAGGATCATTCGCGCCCTGGACTGGGACAGCTTGATGAGCACCGTCGGAATCAGGGGAATGGGTGGAAAAGCGTACAGAAAGTTGCTCGACCAGTTGATCCATAACGCATTCCCCAGCGTCCCTGGCTGGTAGTACCTGGAGGCGAAGTCTCGGAATTTGCTGTTTTCGGCGGTGGCCAACAGATCTATGTCTGGAGTCCCCCACCTTGCGAAGACTTCTCCTAGTACTTCGTCGTTTATGACCCATTCGTGATTTTCCTGAATCAGTCTGCTCAGTGCGTCTGCCTGAACATTCTGCATACCTGGTAGATGGGTAGCCGTTATTGTCAGTCTTCTGGCCAGAAGCCAGTGCCAGATCGCCTGCGCCTCCTGCGACAGGTTGCGCGATCTCGAGCCCCCATGCTTGTTGAGGTAATACATCGTGGTCGTATTGTCCGTCTGTACAAGCAGAGAGTTGGTCTGGAAGGACGGAAGAAAGGCCTTCAGCGCCAAGTGAACAGCTCGAAGTTCCAGGAAATTGATGTGGTACGTGGACTCCGTCTGTGACCACGTCCCCTGAATCTGTAAGTCTCCGGAGTGCGCCCCCCAACCGTGGAGAGACGCATCCGTCACGATAGTCTGCGTGGGAATGTCCTTGTGGAAGGGAACCCCTCTCAGGAGATTCTCCGCCGAACACCACCACCTCAGAGACTGAAGAGCATGCAGAGACAGTCGTATCTTGTCGTCCCAAGATCCTCTCCTCTGATCCCACTGATCCTCCAAGCACTCTTGTAACGGTCTCATGTGCAGTCGTGCATGAGGCGTTAGGAAGATACACGAGGCCATCGATCCCAGTAGAGAAGACACCGTCCTCACTGTTGTAGATGGAGTGGTCATAAGAGCCTGAGCCTTCCGAAGGAGTGATAATCGTCGCTCCTCCGAAGGAGACACGCTTGCTGACAGCGTATTGATTGAGGCTCCCAAGTACTGTATGCAATGGACCGGAGTCGGGACAGACTTGGACATGTTGATGTGCAACCCCAGCTTGTTCAATAGAACGCACGTCTTCTGGAAGTGTGCTTGCGCTTCCGAGAAGGAGGAGGCCTTGATCAACCAATTGTCCAGGTACGGGTAGACAAACACCTTGTTCTTTCTCAGGTGTGCCGCTACCACCGCCATGCACTTAGAGAATGTTCTCGGCGCAGACTTCAGTCCGAATGGCAGTACTGTGTAATGATAATGATTGGCACCGACTTGGAATCGCAGGAACTTCCTTTGTTTGTGTGCAATGGGCACATGGAAGTAGGCATCCTGTAGGTCTATGGCACACAGCCAGTCTCCCCGTTGCAGCTGAGGATAAATCTGATGCAACGACAGCATGCAAAACTTTTCTCTGTGAATCCACTTGTTTGCTTGTCGCAAATCCAGAATGGGCCTGAACTCGTTCTTGTCCTTTTTTCGAACCAGGAAGAACCGGGAGTACAGACCTCTTCCTCTTTGAGACAGAGGTACGTCTTCTATCGCCCTCTTCCTTAACAGGATATCGGCCTCCGCCTGGAGCTCGCGCAGCCGAAACTGCAAGCTGACTGGAGGGATTGATGGAGGTGGGCTGGTGAACCGAAGACTGTATCCATTGCAAACAATATTCAGCACCCACTTGTCCTGAGTAATTTTTCTCCACTCTGCCAGAAAAAATTGAACGCTTCCCCCCACCGGAGTGGGTAACGGATGTAGGGGAAGTAAGCGCTCAGGGCCTAGACCCGACCGGGCCTTTAGTCGCTGTTGCCGACTGGTGGCCGCCTCTGCCTTTCTGGCGCTTCTGGAACGGTCTTCGGAACTGCTGCTATTGTTGTTGCTGCTGTTGCCACGAAGACTGGCCACGCCCTCTGCCCTGGCCACCGAACCGCCGCTGGAACGGTCGGTATGACTTCTTGGTCTCCTTGGGTTTTTCCAAACCCACAGCCGTGAGCGTTTCGGCCTCCGCCTTCATGCGGGCCATTTCGTCATCCACATGTTTCCCAAATAGGGTTTCGCCAGCGAATGGTAGATTGGCAACCCTTTGTTGTGCGTCCGGTTTTAATGACGTGAGGCGGAGCCAGGCGTGTCGTCACTGGTTAATTCCATGGCAGAAACCATGCACCGCCAGCAGGGAAGAGTCGGCTGCGGCACTGATGACCTGATTCGCCACCAACATCCACTCATTCAACACCTCTTGGAAATCCTCTCGCTTATCACGCGGCAGATGTTCCACAAACTGCTGCAGAGATTCCCAGAGTGCTCGATCATAGCGTCCCAACAAGGCCGTGGCACTCGGAGCCTTCATGGAAGTCGCCGACGTCCCACAAACCTTTCTCCCAGACGAATCCAGCCACCTGGATTCCTTATCTGGCGGAACTGTGGAGGACGGAGTGGTGGCATGCTGTTTACGAGCCGCCGTCACAATCACAGAGTCTGGAGGGGGTTCCACCCTTAGAAAAGCCGGATCCGAGTCGGGAGCCCGGTATTTTTTCTGTAGCCTCGAGGGGGCCGCCTTAGTCACCGCCGGGGTGAGAAAAAGGTCCATGGCCGGTTCCTCCAGGCCCGGAACCAAGGGCAGTAATGGCCGAGACAGATGTTTCTGATGCAGCGTCTCAAAGATCACCGATGTCTTGGGCGTGGGCACCGTCAACGAGATGCCCAGTTTTGCTGCACCTCGTAAAAGGACGTCGTGGAAAGACACCAGATCATCAATCGGTGAAACCCTTGTTTCCGGTGACTCCGACAAAGTCGGGGAATAGTCTCTGGTCCCTGAAGACCTTGTCCGGGAACGAGACCTGTGCCTCCTGTGGCGCCGCCTCGACCTTGTGGACGACCTGTTGCGCGAGCGTTCCCTCCTCCTGGAACGTGAACGCGATCTCCCAGCACGTGGGCGCTCCGCAGGTTTCCGTGGAGGCGTCTTCCGTGGCCTATCCTGGGGTTTAGGTTTTGGAGTCCCCTTAGGCGGAGTAGGGAGCGGAGGCAGGGACACCGATCGCGGTGGCTGGACTGGAGGCATCTCCGGCCGAGGCGCGGGCCCATGAGGTGGGGCCGGTGGCGGAGGTTGTCCCGCTGGAGGAAGTGGAGGCAGAGGAGGATTGATGGGAGGATCCTCTTTAGGCAAAGGGGGAGGCGTCTTAGGCCGAGGTGGTGTATAAACCACTGAGTACACCGAGCCCGGTGACTTCTTCGGGGGAGGGGACTGTGAGCCAGACCCCCCAGTACGTGAGCGACACCTCCGGCGTCCTTCTCCAGACCCAGCGAGGCTTTTGGCGCCAGAACTCCTTCTGCGCCGCTTAGGAGAAGCGGAAAGCCTCAGAGACGCCGATCTCTTTCTCCTCGACATCGAGCGTTGCTTTTCTGGCGTCGAACGTCGACCCCGTGACTCCGGCGTCGAACGCCGCTTCCTCGACGTCGAGCGCTTCTTCTTCTACGCCGAACGCTGCCACCTCGACGACGAACGGTCAGTCCTCGACGACGAGCGTCGACTCCTCCTCTGCGTCGACCGTTTTCTCGCGGTCCTCGACATCGAGGAACCCGCTCGACGGCGATCGGCGGTGTCGCTTCGACGGCGAGCACCGATGCCTGTCGGTCCTTCTTCGTCGACGTCGATGACTCGACGCTGACGTCGACGACGAAGACGCCATCGGCGGTGATTTCGTCGGCGGCCTACCCAGGCCTCTCGACGTCGACCTTCCACGCTGTCTCGACCCGGAGCCCCGGGGAGATGGGGAACACACCGTCGTCATCCCTCTCGACGTCGTCGATGCAATCGACGTCGATGGAGACCGGGACCGTTTGCTGGGCTTCCTGCCTCTGGGGAGCCCCCCAGAGGCCTCAGCAGAGGCAGAGGGAGCCTCCCCACCGGCCCAGACCCACCTGCAGCCTGCAGTCGTCTCTCCTCCAGGCCTTGAAGCCTAATCTTCAGCCTGTCCCTCAGAGTCCTTGTAGTGAAGGCCTGGCAGATCTCACAATCTTCAGGGACATGTGCTTCAGGGAGACAGAGTATGCAGACGTCTTGTGGATCAGACTTGGCCTTCTTCCTTCCACATGCTGGGCACTTGTCGAAAAGAGCAGGCATTTTAGAGCCCTAAAAAGCCTGAACAAATACACAGGAGTGAAGGGAAACACCAAGCACACAAACTGAAAACACCTTTAATCCAAAAGTGCACAAAATTCCAAGAAACCCTTGAAAAAGGGAGAGCTCAATGCACCAGGGTCCTGTTAGCAGGAGCCGGAAAAAAGAACTGAAAGTAAGAGGGACCTGCTGTGCATTCTGGGATACTGGGAGAAGTTCTGGAAAGTTCTCTTAAAGGCACAGTATCCTATTTAAGCCACATAATGGCAGCCTATGGGGCTTGTCTGTCCATGCCTTTCTCTCTATCATTCCAGAGGCTTTTACTGGTAGAGGCAAGTTTCTCTTTGGGAGAAAGTGGGCAGGCTGTGCTGTTTGTGTGTTTTCTGGTGGAATTTCTAGTTGAAGTACTGGACAGTGTAGCCTGTGGATATAGGCTGCATTATTTGTCTTTAAATTCTCTCTTAAGTGTCTTTGCAGTTCTGCAATTTTCTGACAACTTAAGAGATTATTTTTGATTGCCGGGGTACACGCACATGGGCGGGACTATTCACTAGATTATGACTATACACAGAGATCGCCTACTACAGAAACATGGTGCCTCTGGACACTAATTAATTTTCCATCCAGCCCGCGTTCCCTTTTATTGTGCATGTTGCTAAAGCTCTTATTAATTTCAAGTTCCATGAAGCGATGGCTGTGTTGATGAAAGAAAGCTGTGACTTGCTTTATGTGCCCTAATACCACATACCTTGTTAATAGCTTTGGGACCATGCTTCTCTAACCACCATACCTCTTTTTAGATGGAAGCCTACGAGACAGCCTCCCTGGGCATGCATTCTGACCTTTACTTACCATTGGCTTTGTGTTTTGTAACTCACAGTTACTTGCTTTCTTTTTAATGGCATTTTCAAAGGTCCTGCCGGCTGGGAGCAAACTTTATGCTCGGTTCTGCTGGAGTTCACCGGTGCGGGCGGGGAAAATGGTGTGTCCCGAGGTTGGGCTCCCCTGGATACAGCTAGTGAGCCGGTTCCGGGGGATGGGGTCCACGGGGCCGAAAGTGGCTTGGGGAAGGGGGTTGCGTACACCCCCTTCCCTTCAAACATTATTTGGGCCCCAGGAGATGGTGTCCCATTGGCCAGAAATGGCCTGGAAAGGAGGGCCATGCTCACCCCTCCTTAAAAATAATCAATAGCTTCGTCCCCTCTACCCCGGCTTCTCCCAATTTGATCAAATATTTGCAGATTCTCTGCAAACGTGTGGCAAAATGGGTTTTTTAAATAAATATTTTGGCCCCACGTGGGGTCCCTCTGGAACCCAATCACCAGGCCTAGAGGCTCAGGGTATCTGTACCCTGCCCCTTTATGTTTTTTCTTTTGTAAATTTCTGAGGACTCTGGACCGAATCCTAATATGGCTACCACCACTTTCTGGTTAAGGTGGTGGCAGCCAATCAGATCTCACTTTGAGATCTGTCAGCTACGTGGATTCTCCGCAGCACGAACTATACAATTTTTATTAGCCTTCATTTCTCCAAAACTACTGAACGGCTTAAACAAAAGCACTCTTTCTGGACCTAGATCTAGCTTTCTGTCAAATATGGGCGATGTTTGAAGTTCCTATGGAAAAATGAATGAGGAAAACACATTTTGGGACCCTTTTTCTCAGCCCCCGCTTGACAGATCACCCCAAAACTTTCCATGTGCAACTAGTCAAAAGAATAACACTTTTTTTAAAGATTCATGGAGATTCGTCAAATTAGTCCAAAGTTGTTAGCAACACAAAAAATGCATTTCCTATGGAAACGCGATCCTAACTAGAATTGCCCAGTGGTGATCCCTACAGGGAGATATTCTCTTTTTTTGTAGGAAAGTGCCCCTTTTTAACATGTTCACCTCCACTTTTTGCTTGGTATTCAATGCAATTTTTAGAGGAGGCTTGCGACCACCCTTGCTGAGCCATTTAATAGCTCTAGTGGTCCCACCCCCTTGGGGTCTGATGTAATATTTATTTGGGGAGGAGGATGGCATGGGGACTACTTCTGTAAGGCATAGAATGGCTCTGGGGACCCCATCCCCTGTGACCTGAAGGTAGACAATGTCCTGGGGACTCCATCTCCCAGTACACTGCGTTGTTCTCTGCCCGGAAGAGCATAGGCAGGGAACAGAGAGCTAACTCCCTCTCCAAGGCAGGGAATATAGGTTTGCTGCCGCCCGGCATGAGCAGAAACAAAAGCTGCTCCTGCCTGGTGGGAGCAAACCAATGCGGCTGGCTCAGCCTGTTAACTGGGGGTGCTCGCCGGGGCCTTGGTCCACACTCAGAGGCCGCCAACACGAGGAGTTAAGGGTGCTCTTAATGGAAATGGGTCACCCACCATGAAAAAAATAATAATGGGCTCTCCACGCTGCCACTGTTCAACAAAAAAATATTTTTGTAAAAAATAGGCTGTAGGTGCTTCACGTGGGACCGAGCACCCAAGTACATATAAAAAATGCAGCCTTGGCACTTCACTATTGAAGCAGCAAGGCTGTTCATACAAGATTCACTGCTCCCTCCCAGAAGCTCCCTGTAACGCTCTGCATGGGTTTTGTAGTTAAAATTGTGGTTTTCTTACTGCCCCAGGGAGGGGCAGGGGCATTACCAACAATTTATGAAACTGCTGTGGGGGCTGTAAGAAAACCTTTAAGTCTCCTGGATTGTTGAATGTATGCTCCCAGGAGTGCTTACCGTTATTTATAAACCACTCCAACCTGAAAATGCATGCTCTTCAGCTAGAGTGCGGGGACCCCTTGTGGTTGGTTCTATGTTTGCATTTTGTAGTCTGAAGAATGTTAAAGACTGACGCACACATTTATAGTTGCTTTAATTAAAATATTTTTGTGACAATAATTAATATGCATTGCCTGGTGTGTATTTATAAGGGTTATTTTAGAATACGGTTAAATTATTATGGTGCGTTTTTTGCAAAGCCAATAGGTCTGCATTGCTTAAAAGAACATTTCTTTCTACTGTTATGTTTCCTTAGAATAGAAACTTAGAAATTCACTGGAAAAAAAACAAACGTTAAAGTGACATTATTGTTAGGTCTGGTAATATCATCTTATTTACATTGAAAAAAAACCTCTGAAGTTCAATGAAAAAAACAAAGGTTATAGTGACTTTATAGCCAGGTGAAGATGTCAGTTAAAATGTAACTTTTAAACTCATTAAAAACATTGAAACTCACCAGTCATAGTTAAGTAAAATAACACAAACTCACACACCCGCCATGCACTGCTTATGACCTCACACAGTACATCACTACAGACATATTAGGACATCATTGATATCATTAGTGAATACATCTGAAATAACATTATCGATAACAGTATGGTTCAGGCCTGAGGGGCAAATTATAGTTACTTCAGTTAACTGTAAGTGCTGAATTTCACGTTTTTGTTGCAATATAAATGGTAAATTTTAACTGACATTTTAACCTAACTAAAGCGTCACTTTAACTTTTGTTTTATTCTGGGAATATGATCCTGTCCCTACTCCCTATTTCATTCAGCCTTTCTTCTATAAACCTTGCACTGCGAACACTTGAGTATTGTTGACAGCTTCCTTCAAGATCCACAGAAATCCTTCTTTCAAGGTTCTAAGAACAAGGACCTAAACAGTGATATAACCTTTACAATCGACTAGTTATCTTGTGCAAGTGAAACTGTTGTGGCCCTTGAAATACCAATTTATTCTCCAGCGTACTCTACGACTTTACTAAAATCATACACTTTCTCTTAAACCTCTTCTTATTAATTACAAACTGTTATACTTGAAGAGCCTCAAGTGGTCTCAAAATCTAATGCAACATTCCACGTGCATTCATTTTGTTAATCAAATAAACATTTATAACCACATACAGTGTGATCTATGTTGGAAGGGTGTCATAAATGGGATAAGAGAAATCAGTCATGAGGCGGGAGATGTAAATGATGGGACTGAAATCTCAATCCAGGTCCTGAGGGTGGTCAACCAAGACACGGGAAGCATCAATCACAGAAGTAGAGTGGGAACTTCAAGCATGGACAAGGGATCTGGCTGTTTGTATAATTTGTGACTACTCTGCAACTATAGATCCAATCTCAGATATGAGAACCTGATTTTAACTGGAAGATTGTGGAGGCTGTCAGGGCTGGGGGAGGAAAGGAAGAGATGTCTGGGTTTCAGATTTACAAATTTCATTTTCAAAAGTGCATTGGGACTAGTATGACATTTCAACCACTTCACCTCTATCACCTTGTGGCTTGTTTCTATGAGCACACTCCTTTCCTGACAAATACCTCAATTCATGCTATGTCTGGGATGAGAATTTCAGCCTCCTTAGATACTGGTACTTACATTTCTCCTTTTCACATTTGAATCCGAGAGTACAGGTGCCAGAATGCATAAATTAAACAGGACTCACACCTAATGTGGGATAAACTGAGAAGTTTATTCTTCTCCTACACATTTCATGCTGTGCTTCCCCGTTTTGCACTATGCATTTCCCTTTCTGGGTGGATCGTTACCTTTCTAGAAAGTGTAGCAGCACGATAGGCACAAGTGCTGTTGTTCCAAGCAGCAGTGATCGGGACACCGCAGTTTCTTTCACTGCCTGTAAAGAAGACAAAGTCTGATGTCAGTGACAACAGAGCCGTGCAATCCTACTCCAGTCCCACCCGCAGGAGCCACAAGCCGCTGTAGCAGGAGGTTTGTGTATTTTTTGCAAAAGAGCCAGGAGTCACTCAGATAGGAGGTATGTTCTTTGTTCAATCTTTGGCCATTAGGTTACAGCCACATCCTGCTAGGGCTTCATCACCTGTCCATCTGTGTCCAACTGCCAGGTTTCCCCCAGCACAAAGCCCCAACATGATTACATTCTCACAGCTCCACACTCTACAGCATTAGCAGCCAGCCGATGCATCACATAAGTAGTGAACGTGGAAATCGTTGGGAGTTTGACATGATGGATATCTGAGGCGTATATTACAAACTACAGGAGTGACCCGAGGAGCATGGTTGAACTGGTGCACAGCATACTGAAACAATGCCCAACCTGCTATTATTTACATAAAAGGAAAAAACATTTAGAGATGGTACTGGAATCTATCTAAAGATGAGTGAATCACAGTACCATTAAAATACATTTATACAAGAAAACACAGCATTTAACATGAGGAAACCATACTTTAATAATTCATATCATAAAAAAATAGAACGAGCAATATTAAACAAAACTTGTATTGTTCAAGAATAGAGTATCACAAATTGTTCAATAGTGAATGTAGTCACTAGAAAAAACACAATTTGGTAGAGTGATCAAGTATAAAGGTGGTGGCAGACAAAGAATACAAATGGTCATTTCTTTTTCTTGTGGCCAAATTATTTAAGGAAACCTTCCACCTTCCGATTGTGGCAATGCTCCTATTTGATGTGTTAATTTCCATAACGATTACAGAAAGCCCTATTTAATCTAATACCTCAATATCACCCTACAACCGTAGCCCTTTGACCTTAAAAACAGGTCTGAGAGACTGATTTTGGGCTCATCATTCACCTCCCTCAAAACACCCCTTCTGCATACATTGACAACATGGCGTCATCTTTTATTTTCAGTTTCCTGTCTCTGAAAAGGCCAAAGGCAGAGTGTTCCAGAGCTGTGATGCCCTCAGTCTGAAGGAACGCCCCCCGATACGGGCCCTTTTTACTCGGGGAACCGCCGCGAGAAACGAAGATTCAGATCGCAAGGATCGGGCCGGGCGGTAAAAGACAAGCCTGCGCTGCAGATATTTAGCTCCTGAGCCAAAAAGCGCCTTATGGGCCAAGGTCAACGCCTTAAACATTATCGTCTTTCGGATAGGCAGCCAATGGAGCGCCTGCACAAGGCCGGCCACTCTGGCTCGCCTGTGAAGGCCAAAGATAGCGCGTGCCGCAGAGTTCTGCACAACCTGCAGCCGCTGTACAAGATATTCCGGAAGACCCAGATAAAGGACGTTGGCATAGTCCAATCTGGAGCCAATTAAGGCTTGGACCGTAATCCTCCTATGCTCTTCTGTGAGCAGAGGCAGGAACTTCCGGAGCATCTTGAGAATACCAAAGCATGTGCCCGTCAGACAGAGGATCTGGGATCTCAGCGTCAGCCCATTGTCAATCTTAACTCCCAGATTTTTTGCCAACTGGGACTCCTGTGCAGGGGGGAACATATCCACCGGCCACCATGCCTGCCAGTCAGGATCTGAGGAGCAGCCAAAGAACAACACCTCCGACTTGTTGGAATTGCATTTGAGGCTGTTCTGCTGAAACCAATTGAAGACCGCCCGAGACAGTCCCGAATGCTCTCTCCGTCAAAATCCTGATCTTTCCTACACGTGAAAAGAAGCTGGGTATCATCAGCGTAGGAAACGATCTGGGCCCCTGGGTGGAGAAGTGTGGCTCACTGGTTAGAGGAGGCAAACCCAGAAGCCGAGATCAGACCCGGGACCAGGGTTCAATTCCCGACGCGGCAGGGTCTTGAGCCCAAAATGTCCACGGACTCGGTAATTCTCGCTTCGGTGCCTACTCAAATCACAGGTTCACACTCTGCAACTCTGGGCAATAGCTTGCTTAATCTCCACTACGGCTCCCTGCGGCGGGATGCCTGGCTTTCACCTTGGGGAACCCAGTAGGGGCTATCTCACAGGGAAAAACCAGGACGGGTTCCCAATGCAAAGCGCTTTGAGACCTGGCGGTGATATTGCGCTATATAAAAACCCATCCATCCATCCACCCCGAAGGACTCCACCAGTGCCGCCAAAGGGGTCATAAAGATGTTAAAGAGCGTCGGGCTCAACACAGAGCCCTGCGGAACTCCGACTCCCAGTGGCGGCATCTCAGCGGAGCTCGGGGAGGCCCAGACCGTTTGTCGGCGACCAGCAAGAAAAGATGTAAACCAGCTGAACACCGTCCCCCTCAGACCAATGTCATGAAGTCTGGCGAGGAGCCCCTCATGGGGGACGGTGTCAAAGGCCGCCGACAGATCAAGCATGACAAGCATAGCCTTGCCTCCTGAATCCAGGGTCTCCTTAATGGCCTCTGACACCTCCAAAAGTGCCGTCTCCGTACTTAAATTAGGGCGGAAGCCCGATTGCGTGGAGTGCAGTAGGTCATTGGATTCTAAGAAGCCCGAGAGCACGCTATGCACATGCTTCTCCGTGATTTTGGCCAGCGCAGGAAGGAGAGAGATGGGCCTAAAATTGGCTAACACCTCAGGGTCTAGGCCGGGCTTTTTAAGGAGGGGGATCACCATTGCCCGCTTCTAAGTCTGCGGGACCACCCCCTCCCTCAGAGAGAGGTTCAAAAGTGGGTTAACCCAAGGGTTAACCACCACCGCCATCTTCGCCAAAAATTTGGCCGGACAAGGGTCTAACGGCGACCCCAATTTGAGGTTGGCCAAAAGTGCCAATGACGTAGAGATAGGGATGGGTGGAAACTCCGCCAAGACGGAATCCAGAGTGGACGAAGGAACTGGCCCAACCAAAATGCTGGAATGAGTTTCAGCCATCCTCTCCGGAAAGGAGTCCTGAATCAGTTTAATCTTGTCCGTAAAAAACTTTGCAAGATCACACACCCACGACTCAGAGGGAGCAATTTGAGGCAAATTAGATCTAGGGGCCGTGAACTCCCTCACAACAGCAAAGATCTCCTTGCATGAATTGGAAGCAGCCTCTAACCTCCTAGCTAGATAGTCCTTTTTCTCATGGAGGATATCACGGTGATAGGCTTTGACCGCCGTCCTATATGCAAGTCTGGCCGTCAGGTCATATTGAAGGCGCCAGGCCCTCTCAGCCACCTTACACTGGCAACGAGAGGCAGACAATGCTTCGGTAAACCACGGAGCAGAGACCCGCTTTGCCGTAGCCCGGGGGGCCATCGCAGGGGCTAAGTCATTCAACCTGTTCGTCAGCCACACCTGCAGAGACTCTACGTCCTGCTCTAGGTCGCCTGAAAGGGGACATGGATGGTCAAGAGAGGCCTGAGCTAGCATCTCAGGAGTCACCCGATGGAATGCCCTCGAGGCAGATCCATACTGTCTAGGGGCATTACTATTGCAGTATGAGTTAGGATCATTGTTGAATAAGAATTGATGCATACTGGAAGGAGGCGATTGCCTCCCTGAGAGAGGCTGCGGTCGCCTCCCTGTTCCGACATATTCAATTCAGTTACCTACACTGCACCTACTTCACAAGCATTCACCTTCCGTCAACAGGGATTATAGAATCCTCAGCATGCATGAATTTGGGTACAAGTTACACACATGGTACATGTTGGCGACTTGTTACACACATACACATATATGTAGCTATTATGTTATGTTATGTTATAACAATTTATTGTGCGCACTACTACCCGGAGGTGCAGAGTATTTACTCCTTTTTGCTAGGGGGTTCTCTCCACGATCGAGAGGGTGCTCTGTTGGCAACTTCTCTGGAATCCCAAAATGGTCATCCTACATATTAATGTTGATCTGAATAGCAATAGGTATTAAATGGCATTCCTTTGGATTACATTATTGGTTTATAAAAGGGGCATTGTGTGGGAATGGAAGAAGCGGGAGCCAGCCCCCCGCACCTCAATGGTGAGATGGAAAAAGGGCTAAACCACTGTAAGGGTCTGCAAAGCCACTGTATGAGGAGAGGGTATGCCCACAGAAACATGTGAAGATTTGGGGAGACTGGGCTCATTAAAAAGGTACTGTACTTGATCCGACGACCAATAGACTGAGGTCATTAGATGAGAGAACTTTGCCTTCTCAGCTACAAGATGTTGTGCCTAAAGGTCTTCGGGAATGGGGTGGGCAGGCTTGTGGAATAAATGTTAACTATATGACTATGTTTTGCCCACAGGTGAAGGCTGAATACTGGGCTGCCTTAGTTTAGTTATTGATCAAAAAACAATAAAACGTTTAAAAAAAGAGCACTAATGAATCCTTGAGACTCATGACTTAACACAAAATAAACAAACTGGTGTTATGGAGCTATCTAACAGAAATCTGTTTTTAGCCACTTGTATTTATTCTTTTTGGTATATGCTCTTACTTTGAAAACTATTAACTAATATCTCTGTGATGCACTTGTGACAACCTAGTTTCTTGGCATAGTAATCACATAGTTTTGAGTGGTTTGCTCATGTTTTTGTGATTTCTATTGTTTCTGATTTGTTGAATATATAAATCATGTACCTATCGTTTTTCTTCTTTTGTCATCTCTATTTTACTATTTGTGTCTCTGCTCTCATTTGTATGGTGTTGATTGGTGCACTAACGCTTGTATACATTGTGTGGTACGGGATCTATGGCCCTTGTTTAACATCCTTTGAACACCAATGTACACTTATCAGGCCTTGAAGAAGCAACATTAATATTAAAAATCAAGAAACACCTGTAGGCGGATTGATTGCTGTTCCAGACAAAGGAAATAGCTGAAGCTAACAAACAACTGAGTTTAACTAAACAGCGTCTCTCACCTGAATTTCCCTATGAGACTGATGACTTCAAAACCTCAGTTTTTTAAATTCATACCTCTTCTACTTATGGAAGAGTACCGGAATGCCTAGACAAAGACCATGTCTCTCCATTGTGTAAACACATGGTGTACCCCAGAGATCTGTATAGCTTTTGCCAGGTGTCTAGTGTTCCCTTCTGACTAAAGTTCTACAGATCTGCGTAGAGATACAGGTCAAACAATACACTAACGCCTGCGGCCTACTAAATAAACTCCAGTCAGTCTTCAGGACAGGACGGGGCACTGAGACTGCATCGTTAAAAACTGTGGCTAAAACTCTGCATCCTAGATGAGGGCCACTCCTGTCTACTCATCCACCTGGGCATTCAAGCTGCCTTCTATACAGTTAACCACATCACTCTCCTTTAAATCCTGAAATAAAAAAACGGGGCTGAAGGTGGCTGTCCTGGGTTGGTTCGCATCATACTTGGAAAACAAAAATTGTCAATATTTTCTCTAAATCGTGCGCGATCCGACAAGGTATTTCCCAACATCCTATTATCTCTCGCAGCCTATGAAACATTTACATGGAGCCACTAGCCTCCACCCTCAACTGCACTAACACCTCATAGTACTTTTAAGCAGATGTTGCCCAGCCTGAATTGCCAATCTCCAATGCTGCTAAAGATGTTGAATTTGTGACCAAAATGCAGGAGCACAAACCACACCGCTTAAAAAAAACATAGGTTCCTCTTGATGTAACCGCCTAAGTGTCCCATCCATTTCAAACATGGCTTAACTCCTTTATGGTATTACAAAAATAAATTCTTCACTTTTGGTGAGTGCAAAATATCTTGGATTCCACCTTGGAAAAAGAATCTTAACCTTCTAGCTAGATAATTGCAATGGTAAAGGGGGCACAATTTCAACTTTGGCTTCTCTGTAAAGTAAAGCCTTTTATACACGACCATGATTTCAAGATAGAAGTTCAATCTCTCGCACTGTTGAGATTCAATTATGTAATCTCCCTACTTACAGGCATTCCCAAACTGCATTTGGCATCCCTCAAAGCTGCCCTCACACATAGCTGACAGACTACAAATGGGCACAACAAAGTAAGAACACGTGTCAACTATTTTATACACACTTGAATGATCCTTATAGGAGCAAAGAGCATCTTTAAAGTAGCCTGCATCAGGTATAATACCATAATTTTGAAAACGTCCAACTACATGTGGAGTAGTGTGGCTCACTGGTTAGAGGCGGCAGGCCTGAGAGCAGAAGTCAGCCTGGGACCAGGGTTCAATTCCCGACGCGGCAGGGTCGTGGACCTTGGTCAGCGGACTCGATAATTCTCGCTTCGGTGCTTACTCTAATCAGGGGTTCCACTCGGCAACTCTGGGCATTAGCTTGCCTAATCTCCACAACGGCCCCACCAATTCCGGGGATGCCTGGCTCCACCTTGGGGACTCCCAGCAAGGGACCATCCCACAGGGAAAGCCAGGACGGGTTCCCCAGAGTTATACAGCGCCGGGACGCCCCGTTGCTGGGGCAGCTGTGCGCTTTACAAGTATACTACATTTACATTTACATGGCCAATAAAATGACCATTTGAGTGGACAATGTCTCCATCAGAGCAGGGTCAACGTTCACTTTGCGCTCCAGGTTTTAAGAAGGCTAATCCTTCACCCAGAGTGTGGTACTGCTTCGAACAGGACATTCGAAAAATTGCATCCTATGAGGCTTTTAAAAAAAGAACTGAAAAGCCTACCTCAGTTCCACTTCCAAATATAACATGTTATTTTTTGCTGCAGTTTCCAGAAATATTACTGTGTGGAATGGTCAATGCCCTGAAATATAAGAACCATTACAACTTTAGAAACGACATCCGGCTATAAAAGTTAAAGACCCAGATTAACAATACTCTTCAACGAGTAAGGACAGACCCCGCTGCCTGCCAAGTGCTGAGACAGTTAAAAGATAGCAGCAGGAAACTGATATGGCGACTAAAAAAAGATTCTGATGAGGTCTTTTGGGGAAAACTCCTATACGACGCCATAACGAATAACAGCGCACAGTTCTGGCAAAAGATTAATAGTTTGATCAGTGAGCGAAGCCAGGGGATCGAATCCCATGTCACTGAAGAGGCAAGGATAACTTTCCTTGGCACACACTTTAATGATGCCCAAGAACTGTGGAAAGAATCATGTAATCCTAAAAACGTTTCCGAAGCACAGAACTCCCCATATAAAGAAATTCCCGCGCAAGATAAGGAATTCTCAATCATGAACGCACAAATATGCAATAGAATTTCGAAAGGGAGACGCGAGGGAGCACCAGGCCCAAATGGCATACCCCCAGTCAACAAGACTGGGGGTATGCCAGTAAACAAGAGCCAGAATATTGGGCTGTCGTTTTCAAACCAATGTTTGAAAAAATTCTGCAGACTTCAACAATCCCACGATCCTGGAGGGGAGCAATTATCTCCCCAATCCTTAAAAAAGGAGATAGGAATGTTCCAAGAAGGTATCGCCTTATAGCCTTACTTGATAATGAGGCAAAATACTACGCTGGCCACCTACTCCAGGAGTTAACTTCTTGGGTGGAAGATACAACAGCAATCCCATACAATCAAACCGTCTTTCGGAAAAATATGGGGACGACTACTAACTTACTAGCCCTATTGCTTTTGATTGACTCAGCTCTTGTGGCAAAACAACCTCTATACCTGTGCTATATTGATTATAGCTCCGCCTTCGATCGTGTAAACAGAAATATGTTGTGGCAAAAACTAAAGAAAATGAAAATCCCATCAGTACTGCTTAATCAACTAATTCTCTTGCACAGCAATACCTGGGTCCAGGTCAAACTAGGAGCAGGGGAATTCTTATCTAAGAGGATCCCCACAAGCACAGGAGTAAAGCAAGGATGCGTGCTTGTGCCAACCTTATTCAATCTTTTTATGGCTGAACTATCAATTTTGTTGAATGAAAGCAATTCCCATGCACCAAAGCTAGGGGGCACTCAGCCGTCCAATCTATTCTACGCAGATGACTTGGTGCTGATGAGCCGGACTGCGATAGGCCTACAGTGGCTGTTAGATATCACCTCGCAATACTCTAAAACAAACAAACTCAGTATTAATAAGAAAAAACTAAAGTTATGTGCATTACTAATAGCACAAAAAAAAATCAACGTCCAGCTGGTTCCTGGATACAAGAAAGCTGGACGTCACAGCAAATACAGATATCTGGGGTCATTTTAGACCCCAGCGTCAGCTTCAAGCCACAACACGAGGAAATAAAAAAGAGAGGACTTGACAGCGGTATTGAAAAAATAAGATCGCTGGACCAAACCTCGTTCCGCTAATAAAGGTGATTCAAGCAAAATTGATTCCATCTATCACCTAGGGAAGTGAAGAGATGAGAGGAAGGGATGCCGAAACAGTAGACGGACCAGTAACAAGAGCGCTGCGCATGATCTTTGGCTTGCTGAGGTACACTTCACCCGCACAGTTTATACTTGAATTTGGGTTGGCAAAGGAAGAGTTGGCATGTAAAGGAGTATACCTAACAAGCATTTGCAATGCAATAGGTCTCGTATTAGGAAAGTTTGAGCTATTGGTATTGTAAATGACACATTTTTTATTTAGGTTTTGTTTTTGAAAATAGCGAAATTAATAGCTTTGTCATTTACCATGCCAATAGTTATAACTTTCGCAAATGTGACACCTATAGCATTTGTAATGCAATATGTGTTGTATTTACGTGACTTACATGTATTGATATTACAAATAACAATGGTTTTTAATGTTTTATACTTAAATAAAAGTCTGATGTCTGATGCTTGTGGATGTCTGACGCTTGTGGATGCCCGACGCTTGTGGATGCCCGACGCTTGTGGATGCCCGACGCTTGTGGATGCCCGACGCTTGTGGATGCCCGACGCTTGTGGATGCCCGACGCTTGTGGATGTCTGACGCCTGACGCTTGGTGATGTCTGACGCTTGGTGATGTCTGACGCTTGGTGATGTCTGACGCTTGGTGATGTCTGACGCTTGGTGATGTCTGACGCTTGGTGATGTCTGACGCTTGGTGATGTCTGACGCTTGGTGATGTCTGACGCTTGGTGATGTCTGACGCTTGTGGATGTCTGACGCTTGTGGATGTCTGACGCTTGTGGATGTCTGACGCTTGTGGATGTCTGACGCTTGTGGATGTCTGACGCTTGTGGATGTCTGACGCTTGTGGATGTCTGACGCTTGTGGATGTCTGACGCTTGTGGATGTCTGACGCTTGTGGATGTCTGACGCTTGTGGATGTCTGACGCTTGTGGATGTCTGACGCTTGTGGATGTCTGACGCTTGTGGATGTCTGACGCTTGTGGATGTCTGACGCTTGTGGATGTCTGACGCTTGTGGATGTCTGACGCTTGTGGATGTCTGACGCTTGTGGATGTCTGACGCGTGTGGATGCCTGACGCGTGTGGATGTCTGACGCGTGTGGATGTCTGACGCGTGTGGATGTCTGACGCGTGTGGATGTCTGACGCTTGTGGATGTCTGACGCTTGTGGATGCCTGACGCGTGTGGATGCCTGACGCGTGTGGATGCCTGACGCGTGTGGATGCCTGACGCGTGTGGATGCCTGACGCGTGTGGATGCCTGACGCTTGTGGATGCCTGACGCTTGTGGATGCCTGACGCGTGTGGATGCCTGACGCGTGTGGATGTCTGACGCGTGTGGATGTCTGACGCGTGTGGATGTCTGACGCGTGTGGATGTCTGACGCGTGTGGATGTCTGACGCGTGTGGATGTCTGTTGCTTGTGGATGTCTGTTGCTTGTGGATGCCTGACGCTTGTGGATGTCTGATGCTTGTGAATAGTTGACGCTTGTGCAAGCCTGACGCTTGTGCATGCCTGCCGCTTGTGGATGCCTGATGCTTGAGGATGCCTGATGCTTGAGGATGCCTGATGCCTTTGGATGTCTGATGCTTGTGGATGCCTGACGTTTGTGGATGTCCGATGCCTGATGTTTGTGGATGTCTGACGCTTGTGGATGCCTGACGCTTGTGGATGCCTGACGTTTGTGGATGCCTGACGCTTGTGGATGCCTGACGCCTGATGCTTGTGGATGTCTGATGCTTGCGGATGTCGGACGCTTGTGGATGTCTGATGCTTGCGGATGTCTGCTGCTTGCGGATGTCTGCTGCTTGTGGATGTCTGCTGCTTGTGGATGTCTGCTGCTTGTGGATGTCTGTTGCTTGTGGATGTCTGTTGCTTGTGGATGTCTGTTGCTTGTGGATGTCTGTTGTGTGTAAGTGATAGGTAGAGACGTGTTTACCAGGCAGAAGCACTGAATGATAGGGAATCTGAAAGGCCTCTAGGAACCTGTAAAAAAAATCGGTTGTGGTGATGAGAGGTGCTTATTTACCAGCAATGCAAACAGAATGAACTCTAGGCGCTTGTTTGAACTGGGCGCTGTGCGATAAATCAGATTGTTACCAAGATCATTTGAATGTGCTTCTTGATCACACAAGGATGACAGGCTGAGAGAACACAACAGTAGCCAAGCCTGTGGCCACGGGGCACACACGTCCCTGCACTGGGGCAGCAAGTAGTCCGGTCATCTGCCCGACCCAAAGGAATGTGCCTGTGGAGCCGAGGTCTTCATCTGTGAGCTGGATGGGTAACCAAGGGGGATGAGGCTGTGGCGAAGAGGAGGGGCAGGCGGGTGGTAGGGTTGGGGTTTCTAATGGCACGGCTTTCGCAGTCCCTTAACACCTCTCTCTAAACAAAGAAGTGAGGCAGGGGAGCCCAGGTACAAAAGCCTTCAAGGCAGCGGGGGGGGGGGGGGGCGGGGGAGTGGAAGGGGAGGAGGAAGCGAGGAAGATCGAATGGAAAGGGAGAGACTAGGAACGGAGTCAGGGAAGAGACAGAGGGAAGGGGAGGAGGGCGAGGGCATAGATTATAGGGGGAGGGTGGGATATAGAACCAGGGAAGGGATGGAAAGAGGTGAGAGAAAAGGAGGGAAGGCAGGGGAAAGGTGGGTGACTGGGAACGAGTGAGAAAAAAAGCAAAGGCAGGGAGGCCGAGGTACGGGTGAGAAGAGTGAAGTGTGAGACGAGGTGGAGACAGTCGGGGAAGAGTAATAGGGTAGGGAAACAAGCTTTTAAAACGCAAGAGGAAGAGAGCTGTTCACAAAAGTGTGCATTGAATACATTTGAATCGATACCGTTTACAACTCTGCGTTATTATTATTAAACTAGAGGAGCTATGGGAAGGGGGAAGGAGAAATGCGAGTCACGGCCGCCAGGCCGTGAAGTGTGAAGCAGTGGGCGGGGAACCAGATCCCTTTGAAGCTGCTGGGCAGAAATGCGAGTCAGGCCGTGAGATGTGAACCAGTGGGCGTGGAGGCAGGAGCAAATGGTAAGGGGAGCCTTTGAAGAGCAAGGCAGGGGGATAGAAGCGCGGTCACGAGGACGTGCACTTCTACAAATCCAGATCGTAAAAGTCAGCTTTGTGGTTTGATTGGAATAGGTCTCTCTACGAGACCTAAAAAGCTGGTATAAAATAAGCAGGGGGGGGCGTGGCCAGGCGCCATCGAAGTTGGCCGCCTAAAAGGGGAGCTCCGCCGGAGTTAAGTCTGTCCCCTTGACTATCCGACATCTATCCACCCGAGACACAATCAAGTGAAATCCCCGGCTTGCCACTGCGGATCGCTCCCGGAGCAACTTATTCCTGGAATCCGCCTTGCCTCCGGCACGGAGTAAAGTTCTCTTAATTGCGGAGCCTAGGTGCGCGGCGGACACGCTGGTGCCCTGCGCCTGCATCGCGCATCTACGAGAGGCGCCAGCTTGCGGCCTGCCCGCGGTGGGCGGTGCGCGCTGCGGACTGACTCGGAGCGGCGCTGGAGGGTGAAAATCAATGTATGGGGGGCACGGAAGAGTGCGGACCCCTTGCACCTCCCTGAGACAGCGCGGGGTGGCGGCCCGGACCCCCGGGGACTCAGCTAGGCCAGTGTGGGAGGCACGGCCTGGCAGTGGTGACCAGCAGCTCTGGTCTAGGGCCTCGATTGGACGGAGGAGTCCCGTGTGCCGGATTAACGCCTGAGGGCTGGCGGCAGCCTAGGGGGAGCGTGGAGGAGTATAGGCCCCAGGAGACATCCTGAGCTATAGCTAGGAGACCATCCTTGGCCCGAAGACGCTGCGCCACCCGGGTGAGAGGCATGGTTGGCGCCAAACTGAACTTAGCACGGCTTCTTGAGGCCTTTACTTGCTGGGATACTGGGGGTCCGGAGCGGCACCTGAGGACCAATATTTGAAAAGGAGCACAGAGGAGAGTGGGCCCCTGGGACGCCCCGGGAACCTGCGGCGGTACGATGCTTGCCCCAGGAGCTACAGCATCATCCTGTGGGAGGCGCGGCCTGCGCCGAATTTGACTGGCACCGGAGCCGGTGGGCCCTGCCGACAGTTGAGCCAAACGCAACTAGGAGGTGGCGGCACATTCAGAACCCCGACAGCTGAGATTGAGACTTTCACAAAGGCCCCCCTGGAGACGGAGGAGTCTGTGCAGGTGGCGACATAATGCACAGGCCCGGGAGGCGAGTCACTGGGTCCCTCATGGTGGTGTAGACTGTACTGTACCCTAGCGTGGACGTGCCGCTGAGGTGAGAAATGTACAGCGGGTCCGAACACTGGACGGGTGACCTGAGTGTGGGAGCCAGGGATACCCCAAACTGCGCCGGAGCCCTTGGAGAGGGTGTAAGGCGCCTACATGCCGCAGGAGCTGACGGGGGCAATGCAGGAGACCGGAGATTCCTGGAGGAGGCCACTGGGGAGACCCCTCACGCAGCGGAGGCTGAGCAGACACTCCCAATCCGGGCACTACAAACCTGGGAGCACATTCTGAGATGTGGACTTTCCGCCATCATGAGACCAAAAGGTAACGTTACCGCCAGACTCATAAGTTGGACAAATATGCAGTTCCTCTGGGGCAGGGCCAGGCAGGGAGCGCGACTGAAGACCAAGCTGGCCAGACAGAGCCGTCCTTGACCTCCATAATGGCGGCGATACAAACATTGGGCACTAACCTAGAGACGAAAATGGACAAAATCTCAACAGAGGTTAACCTTCTCTGAACGGACCTCGGTAAGACCACGGAAAAGACCAAAGCAAACGAATCTGAGATAAGGGCGCTTCAGGCCTCCTCGAAAATGTTGGAAAAGCGGGTTAGCGAACTGGTACACCAACACCGACAAATGGCCCTCAGGCTCGAAGACCAGGAAGGTAGGGCCCGCCGGAGTAACATACGTGTAGTGGGAGTGCCGGAAGGTACGGAAAGGCCCAGCGTTCAACTGTTTCTGGAGGACCTCATTCTCACCCACCTAAAGCCTAGCCGCCTATCTAACATCTTCATGGTGGAAGGTGCCCATCGCGCACCGGTCCCCAAACCCAAGCCGGGGGCGTCGCCCAGGACGATCATTGCGAAAATCCTGAACTATAGGGACAGGGATGCTATCCTACAGGCGGCTAGACAGAAGGGTGACCTGCACTATGAAAACGCCACGATCCGCTTCCTCCCCGATTTCACCCTTCAAGTCCAGCGGGAAAGGCGCTCCTTTGCGGTCGTGAAGGCGGCACTCCGAGATAGGGGACTCAAATATATGATGTTCTTTCCGGCCAAGCTGAAGGTCATTGCGGGGGGCAAATCCCTGTTTTTCACCGCGCCGTCGGAGGTTCAGGACTGGCTTGAGAGGGAGTCGTCGCAAGCGCAGGAGCAGACGGAGGGCGGAACCTGGAGGGACAACCAGGTCGCCTCTCCGGGATCTACGGCAGGGAGGTCGGAGGTGGACGTCCAGAGTCAACGCTCCTGGCGGTCCAGGTCGGCTAGCCCCAAGTGGGGGTCTTTCCGAGACACGGGCGGTCGCTGATGGAGATGGACACAAGATATGGACCCTGCCAAACTGTAATGTATAAATTGTGTAATGCCGGGACAATGGGTTACCCCACCGGTCGGGTGAGGACGGGGGGGAACTTCTAAGCCCTGTTAAAACCACATTCTCCTGGTAATGTTGGGCAGTGTGGGAGGGGAACCCACTTTTCACCGAACTAAAAGACAGTGATGTTTCCACTGGGGGGCCGCTACCAGATAATGCCAGTGGCGAGGCACGCACTTTCATGACTATGATTGAATGTTTTAAGAGTTTGTTTTGGTTATAGCACTGTTATGCATGTGGGGGGGGGGCAGACGTGGGCGGCGGCTGGAGTTGGGGCCGGCGCACTCTTCCCCTTCAAGAGTTTTTAGCGGGAGGGGGCGGTTTCCTCTCTCCCGGGTTGGGGTCGGGCGAAAGGCGCTCTGCTAATTGGGGTTGTGGGTAGTTTGAAACCTACAGAGCAGGGAAGCAGGGTAGGGGAGTTGTTGTTGGGGGGGACAAATCATCTTGAGATGGAGGGAGTTGGGGGTCAGTTTCGGGGTCTTGGGGTTGGGTTGGGGGTGGCCGGGGGCAGGGGGATGTTTGGAATGGTCAGACCAGGAATGTACAGATATGTTTATGCAACGTGCCAGGAATTGCAGGGCTGTTTCTATAGTGGAATGTGTTGATGGCTATGAAGTGGGATAAAAGCCTGAAGATACTGAGCTAGAATGTTAAATGGGTTGGGGGACAAGCTTAAGAGGACTATTGTACTGCAATTTGTTAAAAGACACCTCCCAGATGTGGTACTTTTGCAGGAGACCCACCTGATGAGAAACACGTGCCACGCGCTGAACAGATGGGGGTACTCTCTGGTGATCCACACCGGTTTTACCTCAGGGTCCCGGGGGAATAGGAATCCTTCTTCGTCGCAGCTTCCCCCTTGTCACTGACCACACAGAATCCGACCCATTGGGGGGTTTTGCGGCTGTCTCGGGGAAATGGGAGGGGCGCAGGCTCAACCTGGTAACGACCTATATCCAGCCAGGTCTCCAAACTCAATCTTACCAAGACTTGGGAAGGCTTCTCCTTTCCCTCCCAGAGGGGCAACTCCTAATGGGCGGAGACTTTAATGCCATGGTCTAGGGAGACATTGATAGGCACCAACCTAGGGACATACCCACGGGGCACATGTGGTTAGCTGACTTCTTGGAGGCGTTTGGCCTACTAGATCTCTGGTGCCTGCGACACCCGACACACAAAAAATACACTTTCTTTTCCGGCCCACACCGCTCTTTCTGGCACATTGACTACATCCTAGCACCCATGCACCAGGGTACTACCATTCAAGATGTCACACACCTGGTTAGGGGTATCTCGGACCACTACCAATTTTGAGCCCACCTCACAATCGGTGATCGACGGGAGGGGTGTGTCGCGCCAATTAACGCCTGGTATCTTCGCAGTGACAAGATTAGGGAGAAACTGACCCTTTCAATTGACCAGTACTTCGAGAGCAACAAAGGCACCGTTGAGTCTTCAATAGTATTGTGGGAGGCCTTCAAGACCGTGCTCAGGGGAGAGGCCCTTTCTGCGATCGCTGGCCGTCGCAAGGAACGGGAGGCGCAAATTAGGACGGTTGAAAGTGATCTTCTTGCCCTAGAAAATGCAGCGCAGGCTGACGGGACCACAGAAACTGTACATCGGATGCAACTTGAAGCGGCCAAATATAAAGCCCTGGCTACTGACGCCGCTAAGATTTTAGCAAGAGATAGGGAGGGCAGACTATACGATCAAGGAGACAAAGCGGGCAAGCTCATTGCCTGGTTAGATAAAAAGCGGCAGGCACAGAGAGTGGTCGCCGAGCTCAGGGCTGAATCGGGAGCCATCATCACGGAACCCCGAGAGATTGTTAGGGAATTCGCAAGACACTTCCATCAGGTTTATAGCAGGGGGTCGGACCGGCCGGAGGAGGATTCGGTTGCCCTTCTAGCTGACATCAGATTACCTGCCCTCTCGGCTGCTGAAAGGGAAATTTTGGAGGCGCCACTTACAGTCGAGGAGCTTCTGTGGGGCCATTCGTACAAGCTCAAACCCGATGGCCTTATCCTATACCTAAAACGTATGTTTGAAGAAAGTAGGGAGAGGTGTGTTTTACCACAAGACCATCGTATAGCAACAATGGTGGCCATCCCTAAAGAGGCAAAACCAAAAGACCTGTGTGCCTCCTACAGGCCCATCGCTTTATTAAATGCAGAGCCCAAAATCCTTGCCAAGGTCCTCGCAAACAGGCTTAAGCCAGTTCTAACTACATTGGTCCACCCGGACCAATCGGGCTTTATGCCCCATCGAAATACAGCACTCAACCTGTGCTGGCTGAACGGGGTGCTGGGACGCTGTCACACGATCCGGGAGGATGCGGTTGTGGTGTCACTGGATGCCGCAATGGCATTCGACACTCTGGAATGGCCATATATGATGGCAGTCCTCCTGAAATTGGGCTTTGGTCCTAGCTTCATCAGATGGGGGCGTCTCCTTTACTCCGAGCCTCTGGCCCAGGTCACGGTGAACAACAAAACCTCGGAGGTTTTTACCTTAGGGAGACAGACACGACAGGGGTGTCCCCTCTCACCTCTGCATTTTGCCCTTTCCTAGAACCACTTGCTGCCTGGATCAGACAGGATCCCTCTCTGAAAGGGCTCCGGTGGGCTGATGGATGGGAGGACAAGATTTCACTTTACGCGGACGACATCCTTCTATACCATGCAAAGCCTCTAAAGTCCCTCATTTTAGCTCTGGACATTTTCACCAGTTTTGGAAGGAACTCGGGGTACAGCATTAACTGGGGCAAGTCCCTCCTATATGTTCTTCACGGAGACCCTCCAGTTGTCCCACGCGACTGCCCGATTCCGGTGGCCACAGACGGGTTCATATACTTGGGAATTTTTATTTCCAAAGAGAAAACCACTAGGTATGAGAAAAATCTGCTGTCCCATCTACAGCGGCTTAATAGAGACTCCGCCACTTGGCGGAAACTCCCGCTGTCCCTCCTGGGCCGGGCAGCGCTCTTCAAAATGATGGCGCTGCCGCGATTCCTTTACGCTCTACAAAACTACCCGGACTTAGTCCCGCAGTCATACTTTGCGACCATTGAAGCCGCACAGAGAGAAATTTTGTGGACTGGAATGCCCCGCATATCCTTGGAGAAGCTCACACGGGGATGGTTTTGATGGGGGCATAGCGCTCCCAGACATCCGGAAATACTATTGGGCTGCGCATCTCTCAGCCATAAACCAGGGCACCTACTGCGATGGAAGCGACACGGGATACGGCATGGATTGATGGCTCCTTCCGGGCGGCAACTTTGAGGCCGCGCTCTACTCCCGGCCTGCCAGGTACTCACTCACTGGGCCCACGAAACACTCTGTCCAATTATGGCACATAGCACAGCGAAAACTGGGGTGGGCTAACACACTAACAATGGCTACCCCGCTATGGGTCTCAGAAAGGTTGGGCACTCTGGGTCGCACCAACTGGGACCTAATAGGGATTTCCCACATTAGGGATCTATGGGGTCCAGACGGGGTAGTGCCATTTGCTTCGCTCCAACGCACCTACGATCTGGCGCAGACAGAATATTTTCGATACCTCCAGGTTAGGCACTCCCTTCAGACTAACATCCCCTAAGGGACTCAGCCCCCAGAGTCCTTCCCCCTAGAGGATAGGTTGCTAGATGGCCACCTCCCAGAGCGCGCCATTTACCTCACATACAAGAAACTTATCAATCATTCCCCTGATCCATTGTCAACTCTCAAAGGAAAATAGGAGGCAGATGGGATCGAAATAGACGAGGTGTGGAGGGGAGCGCTGGCATCCCCCTAGGGAGGTAACGATACCAGCCAGACTTAGATTGATTCAACTGAAAATTCTTCACTGGGTTTACGTTTCTGGCACTAGGCTGATGGGGATGGGCAGTAGTGTGGATGGACTCTGCAGGAGGAGGTGTGGGGAGGTAGGAACCTTCTTCCATATACTGTGGGAGTGCCCGGTGCTGCAGACTTACTGGAAACGGGTACTCGATTGTATGCAAGAGGTTTGGGGGGTGAAGTTGCGACAGGAGGCGAAGAGATGTATTTTGAATATCTGAGAGCCCACGGACCTGCCACCGAGGGGGAAGCTTTGGGTGTCGCTGGGATTGGCAATCGCGAAGCGAAACATTGCGAGGCTGAGGGGGGCAGGAGCGCCTCCGACACTCAGTTCCTGGAAGATGGACATGGACTGGTGCATGATGCAAGAAAAGACAGTGTACGTGGCACGGGGTTGTCCCCGGAAGTGGGTGGCGGTGTGGTCCAATTGGAATGACTATAGAGGTACCATATGTGAGCCCCCCCCCCCCCGAGTTACACCCATTGACGAGCTGATTACGTTGTGAACGTATGTGGCTAATGTATTTCCTGATTGTGCTGACCACCACTTTATTTTTGTTGCAAATAAAAAGAGTTTAAAAAAAAAATAATAAGCAGGGGAGAAGCAAATACACTCAACGCTCTCCTTTGGAAAGAACTGCAAATTAAAGAAAACTGCTCGGCAAGGCTTTTCCTGGAGGATGCAATAAAAACAACTGGGGGTGCGACAACTGTGGGATCTACAAGGGCCTCAGGCAGGTTTTAAAAAAGCAGTAAACAACATTGTCAGAAAAGAATCTCTACTGCAGGACAAAGCTTTACTGACGGAGCAAGCACACAGCTGGCTAACTATACAATCTTATACCAAACTTAGACCACAAACATATCTTCAGACCACCTTCACCAAAAAAACAAATGAGAAATTCTTGAAATACTGGCTAGGATTATTGCCCTCTGCAGAACACATGGCCACTTGGCTGCGTCTCTCAAAGCCAGCAAAGTGCCGCCTTTGCGGGAAAGACGAGGAAAACATCTTACACCTCATTACCATCTACAAGGAGCTGCAGCAAGATCGCTGGAACCTTCTGAGACCATGGTTCAATAAAAAAGGGATCAGGTCATGCAGGCAAGCGGTCCTGGCATGTTTTTCGGGTGACGAAGTTCAAATGACCTATCGACTGGTAAAATACATTGAAGTTGCATGGAACTATTCTATACCAACCTAGCATATATTTTGTTGCACTCTACAGTGTAAGATATGTTATATTATTGTTATGCTTCTTCTGTTCACATAAAATTGTTCCTATGTAAAGAACAATATTAATGAAGAAAGGAGACTGAAGGGTTAAAATTAAGAATGGTTAATGAACCAAAAAGAAATAGTTCACTGTGGTTTGGATACTGAAATCGAACAAGCAGTTCTTCAATCTTTTAACATAGAATAACTAGTCAATAAACAAAAACAGTTCTATTGCTTTGAAAAAAAATTGTTGGTTTTTAGAATGGTATAGGGATTGTGTGATTTAGTTACTAATCACAGGGCTCTGGCATGGATCTTCGAGGCAGAATATGCATGAGTGTGTTGACAAAGCCGTGAGAATTAGTTTTTTCATTTGGCAAAATACCAAGTTAAATACAAAATACGGGATGTTGATTATCGTCGATTAAAGAAAGGATGACACTACTAAAATGTGCTCATGGGTCTTTTAGGTAAGTATGAGTGCAAAATTAATAATTATGCTTTGGATCACTAAATTAGCTCATACAAAATGGTTTACAGTATAAAGGTTAGGGGAAAGAGTCCTGCCAGAATAAACTTTTCTGGTGTTTAATAAATCAAGAGAGTCACTCACCTTGGCTCCAGCTTTCTTTGACAAACCCACAACATTTCCGTTCTTGTCAACAACTTCAATGCCATTCTCAAAGTCTATCAGTCGTGTGACCGCTACATTGTACGCGCCCAGAAAAGCTGCAAAGCAAAGAAGAAAAAAACACACACTTTTTTTAAAAACAACAATGTATTCGTTTTGCAGCCACCAACACAATACATGAACATGTGCATTTGCCTAACACCCACACAATGTAGTCATTCATAAACCACTCAATACCCCAGTCCCCAATAGACACCTCACCTCCCCCATATTTTGTCATGGTCCGTGGACAGCCTCGGGCAACGTAGATCAATTTTTCAAGATGAGCACACCGGTCCATCCCTGCCCACCATTCCACCAGGGTCGGTGAGTTGGGGGAGTTCCATCTGCAAGCAAGGTCTTTCTTAGCCACCAGTATGGCGACACCTACAAATATGCGGGCAGCCCGAGAACCACCCACCTCGTCAATCATTCCCATCAGGGCCACGTTAGGAATCAGATCAAGATCCCACCCTAGGACCACAGAGATAACCGAGCATGCACATACAACATGAAACAGCGAAAGTAACCCAGATGAGGAATCCTACGAGCCTGATGCATGCGGATCGCGGTCAGATGAGTCATGTGCAAGTAATTCAACTGAAGGTGTGAGCCGGGAGCTTTACTTAGCGCTTTGTTGCTGTTTTACATTACGCTGCGATCGTTTTTTAATTGTGCAGTATAGTAGTTTATTTCTCCTACCTTATTTCGTCGTGTTTTTAAAACTACATCTTTTTGTTTCTCTTGGGGAAACGCTGTTTGGGGCAAGGGTGGGAGTTGTGGCCGCCATCTTGGGGTGGAATAGACGAGGTTAGCGGACTAGTGCTAGCTGCCTCGCCTGCTTGGCCACCTCCTTGCTTTACTACAAATGAGGACGTTCAGGCGCCCGCGCCTTTAGCGCGCCAAAGGCGCAGCTAAGGCAAGCCTGTCTGCTCCTGTCCGCGCCGGGCCGTCGCCAGAACCCCTGCATCTAATACAGGTGATTCCCGCAGATATACTCGTGAACAACTTGTGGACTTATCCTCAGAGTGCCCATCAGCACCGTGGGCCTTTCAAGAGCCGACTTTTGCATGCAAATTTTGTGCTTTCAAGGTCGACTCTGAGGAGCATTCTTTTTGCTCATCTAGCTGTACCGAGTTCAAATTTCTTAGCCTCAACTGTCGCTCTTTGGTGAGTCATTATACAGAGGTATTTGATTTAATAATGGATGAGAGCCCAGACGCCCTTTTTCTTACT
Source organism: Lissotriton helveticus (assembly GCF_964261635.1). Taxonomy (NCBI): domain Eukaryota; kingdom Metazoa; phylum Chordata; class Amphibia; order Caudata; family Salamandridae; genus Lissotriton; species Lissotriton helveticus. Next base: position 1,209,724,993 of record NC_136065.1, read on the forward strand.
GAAACCTGGCTTACCCAGGATATAGTGGCGGAGCCAGGGTTAGCCCTCCCAGATGGGTATATCCTACATAACATTAATAGAGAAGGGGGAAGGGGGGGGGGGGCATTGCGGTGGTAGCTAAAGTTGCTTACGCTATTAGCTTGGATAAGGAAGAAATAGCAGATTGTGAGAGTGCACTGTTTAAAATAAAGTTTAGTAGCAACCTGACCATGTCTGGCCTATTGATCTACAGACCCCCTGGGCCCTCCGGTAATTTTCGTGAGGACCTAGTAACTAAAGTTGGACAGGTGGCCTGCAAAGCGGCCAACTTTAGCATTTTAGGGGATCTGAATTTGCATCTCGAGCTGGAAGGAAAGACTGAGATTGACAACTTCCTTGTGGACCTGGAAGCTTTTCAGCTTCCGCAGTTGATCGCGGGAGGCACTCATGTAGCTAACCATTTGCTCGATCCTATTTTTCCAATCTTGGCTGTCTAAAAATGTCCTCTCCGGTTCCACTAACATGGACAGACCACTCAGTAATTCCATTCTCTCTATTGTGGCAGGGTAGAGTTGATGTGGTTCGCGCAGTCACGGTGGTAAAACGGCCTTGTCATAAGTTAGACCAGGAGATGCTCGCTACCTGGTTAGTGGAGCACAGCCCCCAGTTTCCGTCTGATATTGAGGGGGCTTATGTGGACTTTCGTGATTGGCTGGTAGAAGGTCTGGATAGCTGTATTCCAGCTAAGCGGGGTGGAAAGGGTCGTGGGCTATCTAATCCATGGTTCACTGACCTTCTAACCCAGGCAAAGAAGGGTTGTAAACAACTAGAACGTGCCTGGCGCCGCTCCTATGAGTCTTCCGCCAAAGCAGTGTATCGAAAGGCAGTCAAAGATTATCACAAACTCATCCGCAAAACACGGGCAGAGTTTGTTGCCAATAAAATCATGGCCAGCTCTAATCCCACTAAGACCATCTTCACATTGCTTAAGAACTTGAAGAGTGCAGGGTTGACCAATCTTTCCCCCGTAGCATCAAACCATCGCTGCGAAGACATAGCACTCCAATTTGTGAAGAAAGTGGAATTGATCTATCAGGGCTCCTCCATTGGGATTGCCCCCACAGAGAATGCTGTGCTGATAGGGACTGACTCTAGGGTGGACAACTGTGTGTCGGTTTTTCCTTTGCTGTCGCTGCAGGAGTTTGAGGCCTTAAGTGCAAAAATTAAGCCGGGTTCGCCAGCAGATCCGATGTTGGCGACCCAGTTTCACCAGCTTCTCCCACTCATTTCTCCTGTGGCGCTAGAATTGGTCAACCTGTCACTGAAATTAGCCTCCGTCCCTAGGGCGGGAAGCACGTAAAAGTGATCCCACTCTTAAAAAAGCCATCACTGGATCCGGACGATCCTGGCAACTATCGTCCCATATCTCAGATACCTTTTATGGCGAAAGTGGTGGAGGTACATGTCAATTCCATATTGTCTAAATAAATTGACATGCATAACATCTTTGACCCTTCCCAACATGGGTTTCGCCCCCGCCATAGCACCGAATCAGCTCTCTTTGCTGTCACGGAATCTATCCGAAGCCTTTTAGATGCAGGAGACTCGGCGGCCTTGGTCCTATTGGATCTTAGTGCTGCGTTTGATACGGTGTCACATGCAATCCTTCTTGAACGCCTTTGGACAATCGGAATCAGGGATGCTGCCCTGGAATGTATTCGTTCCTTCCTGGATGGCGATAGCTCCAAGTGTCGGTACCTCCTTTTTACTTTAAGGAACATGCTTTATCGCAGGGGGTGCCGCAGGGCTCTATCCTGAGCCCGCTTCTATTCAACCTTTATGTGGGACCTCTGGCGGAGGTGGGCAGAGGTAGGGGGTTAAACTTGGTGTTGTACGCCGATGACACCCAGTTGGTGATCGCCTTCTCCAAAAATTGCCGGGCTAATCTGGAAAGCTTTAAAGAAGACCTGTCAGTTATCTCGGACTGGATGAACGTTAACTGCCTTCAATTAAATGCCAGTAAATCCGAGCTTCTTCTGTATGGGAAAGATCAGGAGCTGTGGTCGGAGCAGTGGTGGCCTGACAATCTAAAACCCGCTCCGTTACCAAAGAAGATGGTAAAGAACCTAGGAGTTTGGTTCGATACTGGCCTAACCTTCAAGAAACAGACAAGGGCCGTTGCTGGGGTCTGTTTTGGGCTTTTGAGAGGTCTAAGACCTTTGCTTGGTTTCTTCCCTCCCGGAGTGCGTCAAACCATCCTGCAAGCCTCCATTCTAGCGAGGCTTGATTACAGTAATGCGTTATATCTGGGCGCCAACAGAACGAGTATTAAACGCCTCCAGAGGGTCCAGAATGCGGCAGCACGTATGCTTGTAGCGCTTCCTAGATCACAGTTGGTGACTCATGTGCTATCTATGTTGCACTGGCTGCCCATTGAAGCTCGCATTCACTTTAAGGTGCTGTGCTTCGCGTATAAAATCTTGAAGCACCAACCCCCGATCGGGCTATCGGGTCTATTGAAGCCCAATTGGCCCGGGCGCGCTTTGAGATCCGCCAATTGCGGACTGGCTGCTGTCCCTCGAGTGAGGAAAGCTAGGGCGGGGGGCCGCTCGTTTGGCTTTTTGGCGGCCAAACTTTGAAACTCCCTCCCAGCAAACATCCGAGTCATATCCAATCTTCTGACGTTCGGAAGTCTGTAAAGACATGGTTGTTCCCCACCATCTAACAAAGGTAGCGTGTTGTATTCCCCTGTGTGTCTCTGGTTGTGCTGGGACGCCTCGTTGCTGAGTCAGCCATGCGCATTATAAATCCTGTATAAATAAATAAATAAATCCACAGCAGGGGCATTGTACTAGCCAACTTGCACGGGCCGTCCTGGTCTGCCTCCAGTCAATCTCATCCAGTTCCCTCACCCAACCTTCCCAGCGGAGTTAAAGTTTGTAAAAACCATGCGGGCATTTCAAATGAGCGATCTGTAAACCTGGGAAATAACTTCTCCACTGATACGACCCATCAGCAACCTGGCCTCCAGGGGGCTAAGCTCAGGTATCTCAGCGTCCGGGGGAATGTTTGCCAATAGGGCATTATGAAGTTGTAAACATTTATAGAATTGTGTGCAGTTGAGCCCGTAACTTTCCCACAGATCTCGGACGAGTAGGATACGCTTCCCCGTCCAAACATCTCCAAGGGCGTGATACGGATCATGTCCCCTTTATGAAAGCCATCCAGGCCGGCAGTGTGATGAAGCCAGCACCTCCCCCACAAGGAAGTCATCCCCATCAGTATACCACTCCAACCCATAAAGCGCAATGTGGAGCACCAATAAAGAAAAATCATGTGTGTGATATCTGACAGGCTGTTAGGAATCAGAGCATCATATAGCATATCCAGTATGTGGTCAAAACCCAGAAAGGAAAGTTCCCCTTGGTACGTTGGATCATCCCACCCAGTACTAAGCCTGTCATTAACCACAATCAAATGTGACGCCAAATAATAACAATGGAGACCCACCATCCCCAGCCCACTGTCATATGGAGATTGCCATCTGTTAGGAAAAGCCAGTCAGGAATGACCGCCCAACCAAAGAAAGGCACGGAGTGTAGAATGGAGAGCCCAAAACCAGGTTGTGGGAATCAGATGTGGAAAATGCTGAAAAACGTACAAGATCATTTTGAAGAGGGAGACGTGGCCCATCACATGCACAGGAAGCTGGAAACACCTCTGGATATCATTTTTAATTCGGGGCCAGATTGAGATGTAGAGTGAGGTCAGGAAGCAGGAATATATGGAACCTCAAGTGTTTAAAGGATAGGCGTTGCACCGGGATATTTGATTGCCACAGATTAGTGCTGGTGTCACCTCCGATCGGGACCAACAAAGACTTGGAAGTGTTCACCTGGAGGTCGGAGGCCTCTCCGAATAAAGTCAGAAGTTTGAGACAGCAGGGGTCTGATATGTGGTGGTCTGCCAGGAACAGTAAAAAGTTGTACGCATAAAGTGTTGCATGCTGCGCCCGGGCATAAGGCCGCATTGGTTGCAGTGAATCAAGTATGGCAGGGCTGGCTGTAGCCGGTTGGTTAGAATTTTAGCGTAAAGCTTAACTTTGATGTTAATCAAGGAGATGGGTGTGAGAAGTTGGCCTGATATATGATGTTCACTAATTCTAGTGATCACCTTGTATCAGTCCAAACAACCCCTTATGGTGATTGGTTGTAAGTCAACCTGATAGACCAGCTATCCTAGTAGCGTGGACAAAAGCAGTCTTTAGGCTAAACTCTTTTGGCATGTGAAGCCAGCTGCTTTACCACAATATAACCCCTTGAATACCAGATGAAAGGACACCACACAGGTTGTTATGAAAATAAACAGTCTATTTATTAATAACAACACCTCTGAGCTCTTTATGAGATCAGAGGGCTAAGCACATGACAATACTAAAAAGGAAATACGAGTTCGCACAATATTTACACGAGTGCCTTAGGGGCACGACAAACCATATACTCAAGACAATGGAATGCGAGGAAGGAAAGTACTCCAGAGGCTAGAGGATCGCTGGGACTACGCTACGAACTAGGTAAGTACGGAGCAGGAGGCCCACGGGACTCACGTGCAGAGTGGAAACTCTCACGCGGGATGCGTACCAACGTCTATGGATGCAACAGTTTACAAAGTTACGGATTCCGGACGAACCCGGCTGGATGGAGGGAAAACAACAGTGGACCTGGACACTAGGATAGTGGACACAGACTTCAGCACCTAGAAGCTTTAGTTACCTAACCCACAGGCTGCGGGTGCATAGGGTTGAAGTAGTGTCGGGTTTGCTGCGTTGATCCCGGTGATGCCTGAAACAAGGAGTTGCTGGCAGGCAGCCAGATGGAGGAGTCCGGTGGTTCCAAGGATGGAACTAGGAAGAAGGAAGTCCTGAAAAGGAAGGGGACAGAGTCTTGGTCACTAGCCAGTGACGGTGCTGGAACCAGGAGGGAACCAGATGCTGTCGCCGCGTTCAGGTGAAGGAAGGGTCGCTTCTCTCTGTAGCTGCGCGGACCAGGAGCTGTTCTTCACGACCAGGCTGGAGGCACGAGCTGTCCCACGTAGTCTGCTGCTGTTGGCGGTGTCGGATCGTCGATCTGGACAACAGGCCTTGGCTAATGCAAGCCACGCGGTGGAACAAAGATGGCGTCTGGTGCGGACCAGGAGGGTCCGGGGTGCTCCTCTTTTACAAGGAAGCAAGGGCCAGTCTGGGGGACCAGACTAGCAGTGTCAAAATCTTCGGGTCGTCGTCTCAGAGGTCACAAGCCAGCCGGCAAGTGACCAGACAACAGGAAGGGCAGCAACCAGGCAAAAGGGCCCCTTCGCAGATCACGGGGATGCTGGGGGGCTGGTCTTTGGTGCAGGAGCTGCGTCGGTGTGGGGCTTCTCAGTCCCCAATGCACTCACTCGAGGAACTCTCGGGGGTCGTGCTGGAAGCGCTGTGCAGGTTTCTTCAAGATGGCCGTCTCCACGTTGCTCGTCGCACCCACGGGTCCCAGCTGTGCTGTGGATGTGGGTAGAGGTCAGAGAGGTCTGGAGGTCCGGGTCTTGTCGAGCTGAATCGTCGGATTCCGGGATGGAAGGACTTTGCAGCAAACCGCACAGGAGCTTGATGGTGCCTGCGAAGCAGGATGGTCACTCCCTGACCATAGGGGAGATTCTTCAGTCTTCTGATGTTCAGGAGGTCGAAGGTCAAGAGTTTCTTCGTGGAAGGTTGTCAAGATTAATCTAATCTGGAATGGGACCAGCTCCTACCTTTATTCAGCTAAAGGGGGCTGCACTACGACTAGGTCCCTCCCCTGGGTGGGACCAGGAAGGGGGGTGGTTACACCCCCTATCCTTTGTCCAATTTCCCACCAGAGCTGGGGCTGGAGTGCCCCAGCAACTGGTTGGAACCGGTGTATGCACAGGGCACCTTGTGTGCCCCAGGCATGTCTCATTCCTTTCAGCCTGGGCCTACCTAATACACAAAATCCTGTCTGGGGTGGTGCTAGCACCTCCCAAGGCAGGAAACCCTTTGTCTGAGCCTCCCCCGCTGGAAGGACTCCCAGCAGCAGGAGGTCAGACTTGTGTCTGTGGTGGCAGCATCCATTTTTTGATGCTGAGGCTCGAGTTAACTTTAACCGGGGTTTACAGTTACATGCATGTCGTGTCCCTCTAGAAGGGTGGAATGCTACCCCCGTCGCCAGAATTGGCGAGGGGGTAGTATTCCAATTCGTATGACACCTTACTCGACATGTTTTGATAATGTTATACCAGAGTTAGCATTTAACCGCGAGGATTATAATGCACTTAAGAGTATATGGTATAGCGTTATCATGGAACAGCTATTAGGACTTGGTTCCGCAAGCTTCAAACGGGCTCAGCTCATGCCAGAGCACCATCTCACATCATTCCAAGCACTCTGCCTTCAGGATTGATAAGGCCTGCCATAGGAGTGACTGATAGGAATATATGTGTCCATTTTAGGGTTAGATATAGGAATACTATATCTAAAGCAAAGGGTGTTTACACCACCTTGCCCCAGCTGTCGTGCAGCCAGTTGTGTCAGATTTGGGTGGCCAGCCAGGGGTGGCATAATACATGCTGCAGCCCCTGGTAGGCCCTGGGTACACCTATGCCCTGGATACCTAAGGTATACTGTACAGGGACTGATAAGGTGGCCCAGTACCAATTGGTAAATGCACCTAAGGTACATGCTTGTAATTTAGAGAGAGAACAGCTAGGCTGTGGGTCTGATTAGCAGGCCCACAGCCAGGGAAAGTCGTAAACCAGTGAAGCAAAAAGCAAAAATCTGGGGTGGCCATGGGATTGCAGACCCCACTCTCCTACATAGGGCCTGTATGGGGAGCATTTCTCAGGAGGGTGTCCCGTTGGGGAGGGGGGGACAACTATGGAAGTGATGGCTAATTCTGGAGGGGAATGTGCCCCGCTTGGCCACCACCGCATATAGTTTAAGCAGGATAGGGGTCAATTCATTGCAGAACCGTAGACAAAACACAATGGGGAGGCGGTCAGGTCAGTTCACCTTGCCGTCCGGCATGTCAAATAAAGCAGAGGATATCTCCCCTGCAGTGATGGGCTCCTCCAAATCCCGGGCCTGGGGTGTAGGGAATAGTAGGCAACGGCATGTCTTGCAACAATGGAAATTCGGTTTTCTGGGGAGGTTGGGGCCTGTGAACATAAAACCCACACTTTAAGTACCCCCCCAGCCAGCAAGCAAAACAGACAGGAATAGGCTCATTTCTGTCACACTATAATTACCATGCCCTTGACAATGAAACATTCTTGTCATAGAAACTGAACATAGATAGGCTGTCAACTCAATGCTTTGTGGCACTCTGGGGAGGGGGGGGGAGTTGTATTCTCAGTCTGACTATGCCGGCGGCTTAAAAGTTATATTAAATTTTAGGGATTATTACAATGAAATTAAGGAAATCATTTTATATTACATTCAATTCCATAAGTACAAAGTAAATGCAAGCAAATCAGACGCATTCATCACATAAGTGTGTGGTAGATATCAGAGATCTGGTGAGGATAGTTTTTTTTATTTCCTCAGTCTTCACATCAAGGAACAAAGATACATCAGTAGAAAAGCAGCCTACATGTGTTTCGCACCCATCGTGGAACGCAAGCCTGGGGCTTTTTCAAGACCTTAGCACAATGAATTATGCGGTCTATGAGGTCCAAAGGGAAACTGTCCTTTAGTTGTCATCAGAGTTTTTGTATGAGAAAACAAAGTACTGTAGCTTTCTTTAAAGCTATATAGGAGCGTAATTTCTGTGTAGTCCTAGTGGTCAGAAGAACTCTTGTCCTGCAGTCTGACGGTGATTCAGAGATGGTGCCATTTCTCATTCACCTTCAGAACACACACCATTTCTCAAGTAGAGGACGATTTCTCTTTGGACCTGAAGGGCTGCATAATACATTGTGCTTTGGCCTTCAAAAGGTCCCAGGCTTGCGCACCATGGCGGAGTAAAACATGTTATCTGCTTTTCTTTCTTACAGCTGGTTGCCCTCTGATGTGAAGACTGAGGAAATAAAAAAAACTATCATCACCAGAACTCCAATTTATATCTCGTACTTATGTGATGAATGTGTCCGATTCGCTTGAATTTACTTTGTACCTACGGAATTAATATACTATAACAAGCATTTGCAATGCAATAGGTTTCGCATTAATTAAGTTTGAGCTATTGGTATTGCTAAATATTGCAACACCAATTGCAACAAAAGTCTATAAATTGTAGGCCTAAAAAATGTGTATGTATTTTTGTAGCAATGGTGGCATGCTGCGCAAATAAAGAATGCCATAGCATTAACTTGCCAAGGCCAGACCTAAAGGCTTTACCAATGCTTCTTACATCAATTCATTTATTTGGCTCTTAAAGCAGTCTTTTAGTACGAAACGTTGAACAGGTCTGTCCTGTCGACTTTTGGGTCTTAACAAAAGAAAACAAACAAAATATATGTTGGCTTAATAATGGCAACTAACATACAAGACAGCTTGTTGTTTTAAAAAAAACAGGATACTGAACTGCTTTACAACTATATTTCCCCAAACTGCCCGCGACACGCTTCCCATTTAAAATGGATTCAGGTTAAAGGGATTTGCATCAGTGTAACTAAACCCCTGCCCAGACACGGCTTCTCTCAGTCTTACAGACAGACATCAACCACATTCATGCACACCCTTTGTCCAGCAGAGGGTTCAAAAGTGTGACATTTCAACGCATGACAGGCTGGGCTAATCCCAAAACAAAAAGACAAGCAGGTGAGCAGTGACAAACAAGTATTAGACAAAATCATACACATCCAGGAATGCTGAACGAACACCCAAACATTTGCACCGACGTAATAATAATAATAAGCGATTATCCTTTTAAGACATTTAAGAAAAAGCCAAACCCTACCTCAAGGTCAGCTAAACAATGTCTTTAACCACAAGCAGGAAGCACGCGTGCTGCAGTGCCCCAAATCTCACAGTGCTTGTGGGGGAACCACTGCTAGCTGTACAACTGCAATAAAAAAAGCTAGCTCAGCACCCCATCACTCTGAAAACGAGTCACCCGCCACTAATGTTTACAAAATACAAAATGAGAGAATTGCAACCTTAAGGTGTAAAAAAATAGCATTAATAATTAAAGTATGTGTTGTATTTACGTGACTTAGATGTATTGATATTACAAATAACAATGGCTTCATTGTTTTTAATAATTAATACTTAAATAAAAGTTATTGTAATTTATAATGGCAATAGCTTAAACTTTTGTAAATGACTTTTGCGAAGATTATGTTCAGTGTATTTTATTGTGATGAAAATCCAAGAACAGAAGTGAAATATTAACATCTTCTTGTGACATTTGTAATAAAGCTTGAAACATTGAGAGAACATTTTTGAACCAGTTGTTGTTGAATGGTTGCACAGATTGATGCTGTGGTGGCGCTGAGTGATGATGTGGTGGCGATGAGTGTTGCTGTGGCGTTCAGTGATGCCTTGGTAGTGCATAGTGATGTTGTGGTGGTGCGGAGTCATGTTGTGGTGGTGCTGAATGATGCTGTGGTGATGCGATAGATAGAGTGAGTGTGATAGATAGATAGAGGGAGGGTGATAGATAGAGGGAGGGTGATAGAGAGAGGGAGGGCGATAGATAGATAGAGTGAGGGCGATAGATAGATAGAGTGAGGGCGATAGATAGATAGATAGAGTGAGGGCGATAGATAGATAGAGTGAGGGCGATAGATAGATAGAGTGAGGGCGATAGATAGATAGATAGAGTGAGGGCGATAGATAGATAGAGTGAGGGCGATAGATAGATAGAGTGAGGGCGATAGAGCGAGGGCGATAGATAGATAGATAAATAGATAGATAGATAGAGGGCGATAGATAGATAGATAGATAGATAGATTTAGGGTGATAGAGTGAGGGTGATAGATAGATAGATAGATAGATAGATAGATAGATAGAGTGAGGGTGATAGAGTGAGGGCGATAGATAGAGTGAGGGCGATAGATAGATAGAGTGAGGGCGATAGATAGATAGAGTGAGGGCGATAGATAGATAGAGTGAGGGCGATAGATAGATAGAGTGAGGGCGATAGATAGATAGAGTGAGGGCGATAGATAGATAGAGTGAGGGCGATAGATAGATAGATAGATAGATAGATAGATAGATAGATAGATAGATAGATAGATAGATAGATAGATAGATAGATAGAGTGAGGGTGACAGAGTGAGGGTGATAGAGTGAGGGCGATAGATAGAGTGAGGGCGATAGATAGAGTGAGGGCGAAAGGTAGAGTGAGGGCGATATAGATAGATGGAGTGAGGTCGATAGATTGATAGAGTGAGGTCGAAAGATAGAGGGAGGCCGATAGATAGATAGAGGGAGGGCGATAGATAGATGGAGGGAGTATGAGTCAGCAAGTCTGAGTCTGAGTCTGTGTCAGTGAGTCTGAGTCCATGTCAGTGAGTCAGTCAGTGTCAGTGAGTCAGTCTGAGTCAGTGAGTCTGAGTCAGTGAGTCTGAGTCAGCAAGTCTGAGTCAGCGAGTCTGAGTCCGTGTCAGTGAGTCTGAGTCCGTGTCAGTGAGTCTGAGTCCGTGTCAGTGAGTCAGTCAGTGTTAGTGAGTCAGTCTGAGTCAGCAAGTCTGAGTCAGCGAGTCTGAGTCTGTGTCAGTGAGTCTGAGTCCGTGTCAGTGAGTCTTAGTCAGTGTCAGTGAGTCTTAGTCAGTGTCAGTGAGTCTTAGTCAGTGTCAGTGAGTCTTAGTCAGTGTCAGTGAGTCTTAGTCAGTGTCAGTGAGTCTGACTCAGTGAGTGTCAGTGAGTCAGTGTCATTTACAACATTTTAAAGACGCTTGTACCTTGAGATTTTTATAATATGTGCAGTTCACTAATATAAAAGTAATAATATATAAGCAGCCGAGCATGGCGGCAGCGTGAAGAGGAAGCTCCCCCAGGCATATCGGCCTTAGATGAAATCCGACACAAGAATCCAACACACTGCCCACCCGAAGTAGCGGACCTGGCTCAGGGACCCAGGCGGCATCGATCGATCCGATTCCGGCACACATCATAAGCCGGATACTGAAACATCCCGCACCGGCAACATTGGGCCTGTGGCTGCGCAGAAGCACCGGCCTTGCGTGCCTGCTACACCCCGGCGGAAGTGTACTCTGGCCGGCCTGACCTTGGTGACGACAGCCGCTCCCCCGGCAGGAGCGAGGCGGAAGGCACACCGCCTCGGAGAGTGAAGGTGGGAATCCCTGAGGATCCGGCGAGACGAAAGTGAGTGGAAGCGACCGCCGGAGGCTGCGAGACAGCGCTGCAGAATTGCGGAGAAACTTACTTGGTGCGAGTACCCGGGTGACAGGCTGCGCCATAAGTTACCGTGGGACGCCATATTGGAAGAGCACCTGCATCAACGCGAGTAACTTGAGAAAAGAACCGGCGCTCCAGAAGTGAAAAAACACCCCCTCGCTGAGGAAGCAGACGCCGAGACCTCATACGAGGCTGTCGGCATAACCAGTAAGTGCACTGGAACATTGCACAGCGGCCTGAGGCATAGGGAGAGGCGCATGGGGAGCCTTTCAGGGTGCTCACCACACCCGGAGACGGAGTAGCAGCAGAGACCCCGGTGAACAACACTTTGGTCGAACCCCGGGCTGAAACCCGCCACTCTCCCCGAATACGACGGTGGCGTAGAACCGGCGCTGGGATACTTACTCCGGCGCAGGGGAAGTAACAGGGAGTTCGTCACCACGGGAACCATCAACTGGTGAACTGCGCAACAAGCCGACTGCTAATCCTGCGCACTCGACCAGCCTGTTGACCTGGCCCGAGCCATAATGATTACTTGCACTGGTAACCGGTACAGAAAAGCTGCCAGCGGACATCGGCCTCGTCGGTGGGGAAACAACTCAGGGACGAGAAATCGACAAGTCATAGGCTGCTTCACGGACCCCCCTGACCCACACGTCAGGTGCCCGGCATATCGCTGCACGGGAACCGCGTTGCTGCCCGGAGTGGGGTACGAGATCGACACGCCTCTACTCATGGCAGGCAAAGGGACCAGGAGAGCTTCGACGCAGGCCAAACTGGATAAGTTTGCCTACAGCCAACATGGACACTCCCAAGTTGCTGGAAGAAGTTCCACAGGCGCTACTCCTGATTCGGAAGGACCCAAGAGGGTGACATTGGAGGACATTATGAAGACCCTCTCAGAGGTAAAGACGACAGTGGGCTCCATCTCCTCCGAGGTCACGCTGCTACGTGCGGACTTCCAGAAAATGACCGAAAGGGTTTCCCAGGTTGAAGTGGTAACAAAGTCATTGGTAGAAGACACTTCGGAACTGCAAGTAGCAATGGAGCGAATGGAGAAAGTCACCAAGATGCTACAAGACCAAGAAGGACGTTCCCGAAGAAACAACATACGCATCCTTGGCCTACCGGAAACGGAAGGGAAACGAGCGATGGACCAGTACGTCGAGGACCTCATAAAGAATAAACTGCAACCTAAAGGATTATCTCACTTCTTCTCAGTCGAAAGGGCACACAGGGTGCCTGGTGGAACGCCCAAACCAGGAGCGGCGCCGCGGCCTGTGCTGGCCAGACTTTTTAATTTTAGAGACAGAGATGCAATCCTGCAAGCGGCGAGGGTTTCACCACCTATCAAGCTTCAAAACGCAACGTTAGCCTTCTTTCCGGATTACACAGCGGAAGTGGCCAGACGCCGGAAGTCATTTACTGAAGTTAAAAAAGCACTCCGAGACAAGGGCCTACCGTATTCGATGTTGTTCCCCGCTAAACTAAGGATTGTGGCGGATGGCAAGGCCTGGTTTTTTGACAAGCCAGAAGTGGCACAGGACTGGCTTGACGGCTGGAGACAGGTGGGACAACGTCGGCGTCCACACAGAGACCGGATGGACCATCATAACGACGGACACACAGATGTGCCGACCAGTCCTCCTGCGAACCAAGACGACACTACAGGGATGGACTCTGATTTGGAACAGGACCCGCTTGCCTCGGGACAACCGGCCCTGCTCTAGAGGCGGAATGCCTAGGAGGCGGAGCGGGTCCAGCACGAGGGACCCTAGAGCTGGTGAAGCTGAGTAGGGTGGGCGATAGCCGGTGCCTGTAGGGGACTCACCAACCCCACGAGCAAGTAAGATGGTTGGGAATGGGGTAAAGCACTCTGCCAAGTTGGGGAAACGGGCAGGGAGACGGACCGTGGGGCAGGGAAGCAGGGTAGGGGGGTGGTGGGGGAGTTGTAATGTTAATGTTAATGCTAATAGTCATCACTCATGTTCTGTGACACGCACACGCACCAAGTACCGACCAATTCAGAAACACCACCTCACAGCGCCGTACCTGCAAGGGAATAGGCGACTGATCGCCTGCGACACTACTATTACGAACCAATGGCCCAACGGCTGAACGCTTCAGCGGATGAGACCACCCCTAACACAACTATGGTGTCCCCCCTGCGCATGCTTACTTGGAACGTTAGAGGCCTGGGGGATAAAATTAAGCGGGGGCTGGTATTACAGGCCATTAAACGTCAGGGACCTGATCTAGTGTTGCTCCAAGAGACGCACCTTGCTGGGACAACATGTAGGGCGCTTGATAGGCGAGGGTATGTGATGGCAACACATGCTGAATTCACAACAGGCTCCAGAGGGACTGGAATACTCGTGAAAAAGACATCACCTTTTCTGGTGGAAAGCCGCAGGACAGATGATCAGGGTCGTTTCGCCGCAATACATGGCCAATGGGAGGGAAGCCTCTTAATGTTGTCTCCGTGTACATCCCCCCAGCATTCCACTCTACGGCACTGCCGGCACTTGGTAAATTCCTCCTAGACCTCCCGGAGGGTGACACGATCATAGGGGGGGATTTCAACGCAATAGTGGATCCTACGCTAGACACTTTTCCCATGAGAGAACGCCCCAGGGGGAATGCCACGCTTCCTGGGTTCCTGGAAGCAATGGGCCTTCTAGACGTATGGCGGCAGCTGAACCCAGAGGCGACCCAGTACACATACTACTCCGCTGCGCACAATAGCCTTTCCCGAATAGACTATTTTTTGTTTCTGGGGATGGGACTGGGCTCAGTAGATAAGGTGGATATCCTGCCTAGAGGCGTATCTGACCATTCGCCAGTCTCTCTATCACTCACTACCAGAGAGAAGAAATGCGCTAGAATATGCCCTATTTACCCGAACTATCTGAAAATCCCACAAATCAGGAAAAAACTCAAACTGATAACCACACAATACTTTCAAGAAAACGTTGGGTCGGTGTCCTCACCCTCGGTCCTGTGGGAAGCGTACAAAGCGGTCCTCCGAGGTGCTGCAGTGGCAATAACGGGGCATAAGCGGGAAACCAGGCGTGAACTTACTGAATTGGAGCTAGCACTCCATAGCGCAAACACTGCTCACATGTCTGATCCTACCCCGGACACTTTACACTTGCTACAACTACATCAACAGCAGTACCAGACACACCTTAAAACAACAGTTCAAGGCTACATCGCAGGTACGACACATAGAATATATGATGTGGGTGACAAGGCAGGGAAAATGCTGGCATGGCTGGATAGAAGAGGAGGCAGTACTAGAGGCATACAGAGACTGTGCACACGTGACGGACAGCTGCAGACCCACCCTGAACACATAGTGCGCACCCTGGCACGCCACTTTCAAGAGATATACACCCCGGAACAAGTCGTCACTGCGCAAGCGGCGGCGAATTCACTAGAAAATATTGCCATTCCCAGACTCACGCAAAAGGCGCAGCTAGAGCTCGAACTTGACCTGACGGAAGATGAGATTCACATGACCATACAGGCATTGCAGTCCGGCAAGGCGCTGGGTCCCAACGGGCTACCCGTGGAATGGTATAAAGCGATGGCCTCGGAACTAAGTAAGCCACTGCTAGACATGTACACGGACAGCCTGCATAGGGGTGAGCTACCACTAGACCAGCGCACGGCCACGATAGTGGCCATACCGAAACCGAATAGACCACCAACCGCATGCACCTCATACCGCCCGATATCCTTGCTCAATGTCGAAGCCAAAATTCTGGCGAAACTACTGGCCAGCTGTCTGACACAACACCTGCACACACTGATACACCCTGACCAGTCGGGCTTTATGCCCCACAGGAGCACAGCACTGAATCTCAGAAGGGTCCATGGAGTGCTGGCGCGTGCACACCTCCTTTCCGAACAGGCGGTGATCCTCTCACTTGATGCCAGAATGGCGTTCGATTTAGTAGAATGGGAATATCTATTTGCAGTACTTGCGCGTATGGGCTTCGGACCGAAATATATAGCATGGGTGCGACTACTATACACGAACCGGTGGCACAAGTAGCAGCAAATGGCCACATTTCACCGACGTTCCTGTTGGGCCGTGGGACGAGACAGGGGTGCCCATTGTCGCCTCTGCTCTTTGCCCTGGTGCTGGAACCATTGGCGATCCTAATTAGGGCGACGCCGCTGATTCGTGGCATCACATGGGAGGCTGGCTGGGAGGATAAGATCTCCCTATATGCAGACGATATGCTCATATACATGGTTGACCCTAGCAACGGGATCCCTGCCCTACTACATCTCTGCAACGCACATGGGAAATTATCAGGTTATAACATAAACTGGTCTAAGTCGGTGGTATACGTGCTTAGGGGCCCGGGACCACTGTTGCAAGAGGATTGCCCCCTGACACTGGCAACTACCTCCTTTAAGTACTTAGGTATTGTCATCACAAATGCTGCCACTGACTTCTTTGACAAAAATTTACAGCCACCACTGGATCGCCTGCGTGCAGATGTTGGGCACTGGGCGGCCCTGCCCTTGACCCTTCTTGGGAGGGCTGCTTTATATAAAATGATGGCCCTTCCCAGATTCCTTTATGTGTTGAAAAAATATGGACATACTTATGGTGACAGAAAAGGCAGTGTATGTGCTCCGGGCCTGCCCCCGTAAGTGGAACAAAATCTGGATGCCATGGAATATCTATAGAGGGGACATCTGTGAGCCATTGCCAGAGGATGAGAACCTAGACTCTGAAGGGGAGGAGGAGTAAAGTGTTGGGTGATTGGTTGCTAAGTTACTTCTACTGCGTAATGCTGTGTTCAAGTAATACTGTTGTAAACGACATTGATAACAAACAAGGTGACTGATGGTTGGCTATGGGCGTGTATACAATGATAAGAACGTGATGACAATAGTTGGGTTTTCTTTTCTTCTTTCCTAGATATCTGCCACGCAAATTAATACATATATGTTGAAGGTTAGAATGATGTACCATATACAAAATGAGACACCGACATTAATCTCAGAGAATTGTGTTGAGGACAACTGATAGCAGTCATCCGTGTTACTTTTGAGAATGCACTTAACGTACATCTATATGCACATTACTTATATTGCTCTACCGCTACGTAACTGCGCAAACAACAAAATTGAACTTTGATTACAGTATTGTGTATGTAACTTATGCCTTCATGTTAATAAAGATATTTAAAAAAAAAAGTTATAATATATTAATACAAAAGTGAAGGTGGTTCACAAATACTTGTCTGAATTGGATCTAATAATCTACAGCAAACAAACTTTTAAAAAAAAGCGAATTTCTGCTCAAGAAATCTTGATAAATAAATGCTTCTCAACACTTTCGAAAATGAATGCCATTTCAGCTAATTTAAAATTGAAGCGCACTGCATGGCAGGGTCGATAGCCGACGTGTAGGCATTAGCTGACAGCAGAAGCGGCATACTTCTGCGGCACAATGACTGCTTTACATAATAATGCAAATGTAAACTGATAAAGGCATGAGCTCCGAGAGGTCGCAATTAAAGGTCAAAGTGCCATTTGCAACCTGATTGGGTTTTGGTTGGAAAAGAGACTGAGAACGGGCGAAGATATTAGGTAACTGTCTCATTTGCATTGACGCCTCTGCCGTCTATTGCCGTCTTGACAGTGACGTGTCCTATGAGTCACAGCTGGAGTGGCGGCACATTATGTGTTATGGCTGCTGACGTGCACGTTCTACCTTAGAACACCGATGGGTAATTCCCATTTAAATAACCAACTTGACTACAGCATATCAAGTTCAGTGGAGGACAAAGAATACATTTAAAATGAAAGAGTGAATGATGATAAAAGGAGTATCCACTCGTCTACTGCCAGTCAATGCCCTTCACTGACCCGGTGCGCATGCGCATGGCAACGTTGTTATTCAATTCAGATCAAAGGACCATGCAGGGCTTTTAGCAGCATATGGTCCTCGTCAGTCAAACACGAGCAGAACAAGCATTGGCGAAGCCGAAATATCCTGCCTGTGCAAGATCTATTGCCTTTGTCAATGTTATTTCAGCCATGTTGTACAGCAGCGCGGATGCAGTGCAGCTTGGCTGAAAGCGGTTTTTAATTTCAGCCAAGCTGCACTGCATTTGCGCTGCTGTAGAACATGGTTTAAATAAATAAATATTTTTTTTTAAAAACATACACAAACACTTAAAAGACACTCACCCAAAAGCCACCATGCAGGGACAGCGTAGTGCGGGCGGGAGGAGAGGGGGGCGGGATGTTAAACGAGGATGGTTGGTTGAGGAAATAGAGTTAACACTAGAGATACAACACGTCCAAGAGAGGGCAGGCTTACTATGGCACAAGAATGCCCTGAGGAGGGTCAGGTAGGCTTAACTAGAGAAGGAAGGTCAGTAGGGCCGGAAATTCAGAAAATGCATGAATGGCAAACGTTGGGGAAAGCTAATAAGGGAAGGAAAATTTGTGTAATGGGTGTGAGAAATTTTAGATGAAACTGTGTATTTCTTCGTTCTGAAAGACGTAATAGGTTGTGCTGTAAATTAGGCCGATTGTGGAAAAAAGCGAACTTTAACTTAACTTGGTAATAAGGCAGGCTTTTGTGGCACAATCTGCATTTTTCTTTTCTTTTATACAGCGCCCACAAGTGGGATGTAAGGCTGCTTAGTGACAATATAAAGAGAGAGGTGAACAAACGACAATAGATCAGTATATAACGTGTCGTACAGGAGCACTGGAAGTTAAGTGTGCCCTTTCAAGCAGCATCGCACATTCATTTCTTGATTTATGTAGAGCCCAAGCGCTTTGTGACAGCAACCTCGTAACATCAAGGACACTTCCAGACCAGAAAACAGGTTCAGAAAGCGACTGTACCCTGCACTCCCTCCCCCATGCTGTTGGCTACACATGCATGGGTTAAAAAAACAGAAAATAAACGGGCAGATAGTGCAAACTCTGCCGCTTTAGTGAGATTCGTAAAAAGTCAGACTTACAGCCTGCTTCTGTAGGGACATCTGCCGCCTGTGTTCTTATTACCGAGTGCCATGTCCTCCTCCTTGAAGGAGCTTCTTGCAGCTGAATAATTATCAATGACGTGCTATGTGCACACCGCCTCATCTGCTCCGAACCATTGGCATGCATAGAAAGCCCGGAACATGGAGTTTTTATTTTTCTTTGTCAATTTTGATCGGTAACCAACATTTGAAAACAAGCTCTCGGCATTGCTGTGGCGGCGTTCCTTTGAAGTCGGAAGGGTGGGAGGGAACGAGCATATGGGGTGTGAGCAATAACGAAAGTAAGAGGGGAAGCAGTTAGTGATGCATGGCGGAGGGCGGGGGAGCAGGGGAGCGGCGTTCCATTGAAGTCGGGGAGGGAACGAGCATATGGGGTGTGAGCGATAACGAAAGTAAGAGGGGGAGCAGCATGTGAGGCATTATAGCGCGCGCTGGCGAAGCTTCGCGCTTGAATGCCTCACATGCACTGGGCATAATCCGCACTCCAAAACCTCTTGGTAGGATTTGCTGGTGGCCCTCTATATGTCTCGCCAGCAATGCACAAGTGCATTGGCAGGTCGAGACCTAAAAAGCTAGCTCAGCACCCCATCACTCTGAAAACGAGTCACCCGCCACTAATGTGTTACAAAATACAAAATGAGAGAATTGCAACCATAAGGTGTAAAAAATAACATTAATAATTAAAGTGGTTTAAAAATGTGCCACTAATAGTTTCAAGAACAGTTTACCATTCCTGCTCTGTGAGGTTTGATTTCAAATGGAATTCACCAATGGAAGGAACTCTGCGCAGGGCGGGCTTCTCTCAGCTTTGCAACATCCTGCCTGCCACAGAGAGGAAAGGCAGCCCACATTCCAGCCCTCCTCATGTTCGGCTCAAAAACACCCTTTTCCTGCCCAGACTCGCTCTGTTCCTACCCCACTGGTGCGCCCGGTCTCTGCATGTAACACACACACAAACACTGCAGATTCGCAGGGCAACCAGGGACCGCTGAGAGAACACACAAAGCCTGTGCCTGGCATTCCTGGCGGCGGCACGGTGTGTGTCCTGCGCCCGCCAAGGACGCCTAACTCCGCTGCGGCGGGTCGACCGGTAGGGAACTTGCTGCAGTTAGCAGGCTGCGTGCCCGCTGCGCACAAACCCACACAACTCCCGACACACACACACACACACACACACACACACACTCTGGGCACCTGCCGGTTTCCTCACCTCACAGGGCGGCAGTCCCTTGCGGCGGCGGACCGGGCCCCTTCTGGACGCACTGCGGGGCTCTGGCCAGAACATTCCTGGACGGCTGCTAACAATAAAAGGTGGACCCGCACCGCCGAGAAGCGGGACTCCCAGTGCTGAAGTCACTCCCGGCCGGGGCCTCCCTCTGCCGGCCTGGGCCGGGAGGAAGGCGGAGCCCCGGGGCCAGGGGAGGTGGTAGCGGCTGCACGGTCAGAGGAAAGAGGAGCTCTGCTTCTTCGCCGCAGGAAGAGCCCAAGCCGGGGCGGCTCACACGCTACTTGCCGGGAAGGAGTCGGCTTTGCGGAGAGGAGATCGCCCGGCCTTCAGACGGGATGGGCGTCTACTGTCCACGCAGCTTCCTCTCTCAGAAAAAAAAAAGCTTTCTCCATGGAGCCGACTGAGGGGTGGGGGGCAAAAGGGGGGCGGTGAAAGCGCGATGCGTGCGTGCATATCTCCTGTCCTGCGTGCGCGTAGACAGGGTGGGAGGGGGAGAGAGGGTGCGGGCCGAGCCCTACGCACGTGAACATCTCCTGTTCATGCGCATCCACATTTCCAGTCCGTCTCTTGCACGTGCCCATCTCTTGTCTCGCATGAGAGGCAACTCAGTAACAATACTTCTCGCTGCGTTCGCCAGGCGAGATCTAAAAATGATTCCCTTAATTTCATTGTAAATATCCTCGCACTCGAACCTTTTAAAAAAAAATAACAGGCATCTAATAGAAAGAACAATACAACCACATGAATCACAGTCATGTATGCACATGATAGTTGAGCAGTACAAGTGCAATTTACACATCCTACGAAAAAGGGGGAGGAAGAGAGGCTAGGGAAGACCTAGTGACATATATCTGTGGCAATTAATAACTTTACATCCTGTACATGATGTAACCAGCAAGCTAGATACGTACCCAACAGGACAGCACGTGGAACCGCACATACCGTCAAGAGTGCCTTGGTATTACAATCCTGGATGGCTGGGGCCGTCAGTCAAGTGTTATCTTGAGCAACATGTGCCCCCTGGAATGCTAGACCATCAACGATGAAGAGCAGTCTGCTTGGCAGACATAGGACAGGAATCCTTGAACCTAAATATAACTTTTACTGCACCATTGTGACGGGTGAGGGAGGTCATACCTCAAACAGATACTTACAAAACTCTCTGATTACTCATTTGCTACAGCTCTATTAGAATAGTTGGAACTCAAGATCCCCTCACTCAAATCACTTATGCAGTGACTTGCAGTTTAGGGAAGAGACCCTGGTGACAAGGCAGGTGCTGTGTGTGGAGCAATTCAGTGTGGGCTCAGCAGCACTCACAACAAGGCCAGCAGCATTCTCTGGGTAGGGTTGGGAACAGGCGGTCATTCATTGGCCTAGGACTGTTGATGCAGTCAATAGACACTTTGTGCATTTAATTCATTTTCAGAGTAACAGTTTGTAAATCAATGTAACAGTGCAAATAATGCAAAATCAGCTGTGGGATAATTAATCATAAATAGTATTAAGTCAATAAATCAGCATCTCATTACAAGAATAGGAGAAGCCAATCAGTCAGTTCAAAGAGTTGCTTTCACATAATCGCAAGTATGTTATGGAAAGCAAGCATAGAAAATTGGGCGATATACAAGCTTTACAAATTCCATTTATTTTACTAGCAGGAACACAATTTAGAAAATATACATCTATTTTGTCTTGCATTTTTAAGCAGCCAATCATAAGTATACAAATTTTCAAGTCTCAGAACCACATTGAAGTTCGAGGGGATGTATTGTTGATACATGCCCAAGCCAGAGTCAGGGTGGATGCAGCGAGGAAAAACACCAGAAGGATTATATTTGGCTTTGTGCTTAACTCCAAACCAGAAATTTACCAGAAGGTTTGTATAACTAATATCTTCCTTACATATATTTTCAGTCAAAAGACAAAAGCATGTCTGAAATGTACTACCGCTTGCTGACACTTAGGACAGAAGGTCACAGTATGAACCCCAACAATTCACATAAAAAAAAATTCACCAATCATGCATAAAAGGATGAACGTATTATGATGTTTGAAATGCAGGTTGCTAGTTTCAAAGATTTATGAGTTTAACTGAGCATTTAAAATCCTGGCCTTCAATACAAATGTTGGGAACTCCATTGAAAACAATGGAGTGCTCAGGGCTTATAATGGCTGGTATTAGCCCGGAGCTCTAACATTCCGATGTTTCTTTGTTCACAGCTGTGGCCAAAGGCTTCAGGGAGCCTGAAGGATTTCATTCCCTTCACGCTCCCTGAAGCCTTTGTTATTTTTGTTAGAACATTCTGCTCTCTAGTGGCAGAGGGCCATATGTAGGTAGCTTAATACCGGTCGGTAATGGCAGAAAATCGGCAAATTTGCCGTTACCGACCAGTATTTAGCTTTTTCTAATGTAGGTGGCTGGATTCAAGGATTCGGTAATTTACCGATTCGGTAATTTAAGGAATAGGTAAATTACCGAATCCTTAAAATACCGAATCAGTAAATTTCCGAATCCTTAATTCCTATGTAGGGAGCACTCAAGTGAGTGCATTTTTGATTTAAGGATTCGTTATTTACCACCAACTATAATTAGGTGGTAGATATAGATCGAAAACCTTTAAAAGAACAATTTTGTGCTTTTTTAAAAGTGCCATGTGGCAGACATACATGCCCTTAGGGCATGTATGTGTGCCACATGTGCACACATGCACGATTCAGGGCTGCAACAGGGTGTCAATGTGACACTCTGCCACCCTTGTGAATGGCTTCCCATTCATTCCTATGGGCCTCCAGGCCCATAGGAATGAATGAGAATTACAGATTCAGTAAATACCAAATAGGTAATACCGAATATTACCGATTCGGTAACATTTACCGAATTTTTACCTACATACTATTTACCGATTCTTAAATACCGAATCGGTAAAATTCGGTATTTAAGAATCGGTAAATAGAGATTACCTACATATGGCTCCAAGTTCTTCCACCATTAAGCCCTAATCCGAGACAAATTCTCTTTTGATCTTTGGGTAAGTGTAGCATGATCAAAACGAATTTTGCACACCTTCGGAAATCTAGCCACTACTCCATTCTTTTGCACAAGATATGCATATTTAAAGTACTAGGCTTTAATACGTCAGTAGGTACTTAAAAAATACTGTATAGAAATATGATGGATACAAATCCTATCTGTGAAACACCTGAACTTATTGTGACTTATAAATCACTCTTGGGAGACCAGAATCCAAGCACTGTAGCTATTTAAATTAATGACAATTGTTAACCGCAGATGCCATAGAGGCCCAATAACAGAAACAGAAGTCAGGAAAGTCTAGACCCCCCAAAAAATCTTTATTTAGGAAAGGTCATTGTTGAAAAGGAAGGAGACAGAGCAATATAGATAAGCAGTATGGTTGTAGGCAACACACAAAACATGAGAAATTCAGCACTTAATGTTAGCTACACAACATTGACTCACCTCCCCCATGCACTATTCCTGGCCTCACATGACATAACACATCACATTTTCTGAAGCCACTGTGTGTAATGCAGGCCTTTTAATCATGACCTACATCCACTCTATGTGCTACAAAATCCACAGTGTGTGATCTCTGACACACTCTCCATGTCCCTATATGTTCTATACATGGCCTTCCGCCATCCACAGAAGGATTTCGGACCCGAGTAAGGCTTTAGGCCTACTTCCACTTAAAATGTAAGAGGCAGTAAAATAACACTGTTGTAGTACTACTTCCGGTACTCACAAATGATCTTGTGAACTGGCCCTATTATCTTTGAAATATTTGTAATGCCAAACCACAAGGTAATTCCAAACTTCACGAATAGTTTCAAAATAACTCCTTCTACAGCAGGAGTAAATAAACCTACAACCTTCCATGCTAATATTCCCCATCAAGTTTTAAAATCTACAACACTAACATATATTAGTACAGTGCTTTGGTAGATCAAGTCACTGATGTCCTGACAGTTTCTAATTTATAAATAAATCATCATACTTATTTGGTTAATGTGTAAGAATGCAAAAACTACTGTAGAATGAAAATGTACTAGGATAAGAAAGTAATGCCCTGCTGCAAATAGGTATATTTTCAGCCATGCTCTCGTGTTTTTTAAACTCACCCATAAGCGGTACTGGCACAAATTTCCTAAAGAAGACTTGCATTGCTGGCATGTCCCGGCAGTACCGCTTCATTATCAACTGAGGAGCTGCCTGTGAAGTGTGGAGGAAAAAAGACTTTGTGAACCACCTGCAAACATACATAGCTTCGCTCTTTCACATGGAGTTGTGTGTGGTCACATTAACGGGAGACAACCAAAAGGTATTCAAGGGCACCGCACATGATCTCATAGGAAGAAATCCCAACAACTGACGCAATACAGTAACAAGTCCGCGTAGGAACACAAAAAGATGTACGAGGTAATTTAATTGTGGATCATTCCCAGTTCCTGAAGTTGAAGTACCTAACCCTATTTACTGTCCGTCACAGTTGCCACAACTTCTCACTTCCACAACTATTACCATTCACTGAGCCTTTATTAAAATCAGTTTAAGTGTAATTAAGTCATTTTATGCTTATTGAACCGAAAATATGGTTTAATGGCATCTTGATTCACTGTGCAACTAGATTTCTATTTGTGTAAAGTTGTCATGCACAGCTAGTTTTGGTTTGTACAGGACAGCACTCATCTGTGTTTGAAGTAACCTAATGCATTCTGATTGGCTAGTCACTAATTGATGAAGATGTTATGTGCAAGACGCAGTCTAAAGTGATGTAATTTCAGGTGCTTTAATGATAATGTAATCAAACACATCGAGGCACCAGAGCTTGACCTGTTACCCATTTTTACAATATCAATATTGCAAAAACATACTCCATGCAGGCCGGCAACCACGCAATCACAACCTTGCACACTTTCAGGCAGCGGAGTTAGACATACAAAGATACGACCCACTTTCCTTCAGAAATTGAACGTACTTCTTATCACTGAGGCAAGAGTGGTTAGCACTAGCCAGAATTCCAAGACTCACAAGGCACTTCAACTAATGCACAACTGCAATGGCTTTCAGCCAATGGCTTTACCTTGACAAACACATAGGCATTTCAAGGGGTTTTCATTAGGTTTAAAGGTGTTAAATATGAAAGAGGGTTGAATCACAAGCATAACAATACCCCAATTCAAGAACCATCTGCAGTTAATTCATTGCATCTGTATAACAAAGGCCCGTACAGGGCAAAAAGGGGAAAGAAGAGAAAATAAGAGATCCAAAACAACCCTAACACAAATATACAAAGCCCCAAGTATACCCATGTTATTTTTCCCTTCAAAATTTTTCCTTAAGAATTTTCTCCATCCACTGCGGAGTCTGGAAGACTATCATCACTGTACCAAGAGCTGTATTTCCAGTAGTACTGGCATTACTACGAGGTCTCATGGAGATTGGGTATGCCTAGTTCATCAAGGTTGCCCAAGCTCTGTTTGGAGAGGTCCTGCAGCGTACGCTCGATCTCCTCAATTCATGAGTTGGCTGCATCTGAGGGAATGCCCAAGACCCACAGAACCATCCCATCCTTAGAACAGACTGTCCAGAAGCAGTATTTGTGTATCACGTTTCACAATGCTCTTTTTAGAAATGTTTTTTTGCCGTGTGGAATCTGATTTCATAATACATTTTCATTGGGAACATCAAAAATTCCACTTGGCGTTGTGCAACCGTTATAAATTTACAGTGACAGTTGGATCCATGCATTAGGTTGTATTGCAAGAATCTGCATCCCAGTATGTTACCCATACATGTAATCTAGCTCTGCTCATATTGTTATTGTGTTCGAAGGGAACCCCCGTTCCTATTGTATGATGGCCCATTAATGCAATTTATAACCACCGGGGATGCCTAATCTCTATAAGAACTTAGCTGAAACTGGGCCAAGTGGTGGATGCATGGTGTTTGCGTCGATGAAACAGTGTTGGTGAAGCGGGCGGAGGTGAAGAGCTTTAAACATTTCACAAGTAAATACGGGAGAGTGGATGAGGGAGACCTGGCGTGAGCATCACATGAACTGTCTGAACAAAGCCCATACAGTGGAGCTCAACCTGTAGTGTGTAGCTGTATGGAGTTCAATCCCCATGTGGTCACCTGCGTCCAACCCGCAGTTTTTAGTGTGGGTTTTCTAAGGAGATTTGTCATTGCTCCTAATACCTTTGGTGAAGGAAACCGCTAGTTACCACCATTCCCTGGAAATTTCCTCAGGTCTCTGGCCTACTCCCTGTGCCGTCATACTCTCACTGTCTGCGAATTTCACAGCGGTCATGCACCACTGTCTGATGGGAGACCTGCACTTGCTTTCCACTGAATGGTGATGGACCGATTGGCAAATCTTTCTCGCCTTGGGACGGGGCCAAGGCCTAGGATACAAGCCTTTCTCACCTTGGGACGGGGCCAAGGCCTACAAGCTTATGTGGTTGTGTTGTGCCTCCTCTCTCATGTTGTCAATGTATGCCCCAACTTCACACCAGAACTGCTATATAGTAGGGCATTCCCACAACATGTGTAAGAAGCCAGCTTGGTCTGCCTGAGAGTGATGGCAGTTTGCTTCACCATTTGGATATAGTGAACTCAGTGTGTGGGGTCATAGAGGCCCTATGTAACTCTATATATTGAATATTTTGCAGTCTGGCATTCCTAGAAACCTTTGAGATATTCTAAAATGTTATCCTAGTCTTTATTGTGGAGCAGTATGCCAATATTGTTTTCCAATTTGTTTTCCAACTTGTTCATGTGGCTCCTGTGTAGGTCCAGCAATACTCTATATATCCGGATGATTAGTCTCCATCCACAGTCAAAGTGTTTGCAAGTAGTCTAAGGGGTCTGCAGCTCTGTATCTGTAATGCCCCACAGTTTGCACAGTCGGGTAATTACAGATCCATAGCACAGGGACTGCCCGGAAGGGAGGCTTGAAATGTTCACTAAAACATAAGATGGTGTAAGCACCCCATTTCCAATCCATCTCCCACTGTAGTTACCCTGATCTGCACCCACCTTTCCACTTCGTTACTTTCCTACAACCCCAATGATGCCAGCACAATGTTCACTGGAATACTGGGCAAATACAGCACTGAATCACAGGTATGCTGCAGTGCGTGCCTGTGGCAATGTTGTGCCACTTGTTCAAAATATGGTAGGGACATTGGCAGCACGGAAAGGGCAACAATGCGCTGCAGGAAGGGGGAACCACCATTTGATCATTCCTCCACATGCAACTCCAGGAGATTGCACCCAGTTAACCATCTGGCAATCCACTGGGTTTGAACTGCCAGGTAGTACATTTCGAACGCAGGGAGCATGCCCCTACATCCAGATCCCTTTTTCAGAGCTCCCAGTGCAATTCTGCACCGTCTTCTATGCCATATTAGGCTCTAGAGTAGACTATCACGGTCCTGGAAATACCATCTGGGAAGGACCAGAGGTAGCTTTGTGAAGTAGAACAGGCGGAGTGATAACACTTATTTTGGCTAGGGCTATCCTTCCTGCAACCGTAAGTAGCAGATTCCTCCAGAATATTACCTGGGGTCCTAGGGACATATGGCTCACCTTACATAGCCTTCCAGATGATCTGTTTTTTGTGGTATTTCGGTACCCCAAGGTATGTAAAGCACGTACTTTCCACCTAATGGCTTACCCTCCTCTGCCCGCTTGTTCCTCAAGACCCAGAGGGAAGAAACAGGACTTCCCCCAAGTAAACTTTCAGCCCCAATAATCTCCCAATATCGCATAGTGCTTTTGTGATAGCTTGGAGATCATCTCTCGGATTCCTTATATAGAACATGAGATCATCTGCATAAAGGGAGACATTATTTGTCTCTCCATATGGAACTCTCCTACGTCCACTTTAAGCTACGTGGCATAAGACTGCATCACCAGTGCACAGAAGAGGATGGAGATGAGGCAGCGCGTCCTCTTTCAACATCAGATTTGATATTGTGGCGATATCACATCAGCTATTCATACCCTAGCTACACAAGATGAGTACAGTACTGCTATCCATTTATTCAAACTATGCTCCAGTTCATATTTTCTGAGCACTCTGCGCACGAAATGCCTACTCAGTGAGTTGAATGTTGTTTCCATATTGATTGTAAGTACTGCCACTCATTGGAGGGCAGCTCCATGATTTGAAATAGACGCCGGATATTCTTAGACATACTGCAACCTGGTATGCAGCCATTTTGGTTGCTATGTATGAGCATTGACATCTGCAGCAGCAGTCTGCTGGCTAATATTTTGCAAAGTATTCTATAGTCCACATTCAGAATGGTGAGAGGATGGTATACAGTTACCTTTCCAGGTTTTAGGAAAGGAGATTATTGGGGCTTCACTGGCCGGGAAGGCAACTTGCCAAATTAAAATGCCTCATTATATAGCTTAGTCAATCCCCAAATGTAGCAAAAGAATCTAGGGGAAGGTCATCGTTGCCAGGGCCTTTGCCGAGAGGGACGAGGCAATAAGGCACCCTTGAATTCCTGAGCAAAGCCAAAATCAATTTCCTCCTCCGTACTGTGTTCTTGCTTACCATATAGTTCAACATAGTACTCATAGAAGGTCCCAATGATTACCTCTCAGGAATAAGGTTGGATCCCCGCGAGTCTTTCACCCTGGTCAACAGTTGTGCCCTTCCATCTGAGCTAGCTAGCCATGCTAAGAGTCTACCCATTTTATTGCCTTCTACATGCTGACGTGCCACATAGTCTGTATGGTCGACACACCTCTGTCTCCTCACCAAGGTGTCATGAGCTGGCTACCCTGTTGCACACCAGTACTCTGATTTTAACCTCCAAGTCTTGCAACTGCCTGGCAATGGGAACCCTCACAGCCGTTTGAAAACAATGGCCCTGCACCACTAATTTAAAGGTGTCCCATTCAGTTTGCAAAGAGGAGGTAGATCTCTCATTGTTCTCTCAAGTAGGGCTCCCTTAGCTTGCCCAATGAGGTGTAAAACGCAGGATCTTCCAGAGTAGTGCTCTGAAGTTGCAACATTGGTATGTGGGCCAGCCATCTCCCCATGTTGATAGACATGATCTGCGTGTTTGAGGTCGGATAGGATCCGGCCTAGATATTCAATCATGCTAGCTTCGGACACCAATCCCCTTGAGGCTAGAATTCAATTGAGTCTGATGTGGACATCATGTACTGGGGATTAAAAGGAATATTCCTTTACAATGGGGTATCTGCAGTGCCATATGCCTACCAGTGAGCCAACCATCTCTCAAGGCCTTGATCTAAGCAGTCTCCTAGGGCCTTGGACATCGCAGGCGCTGGTGCATGTAACACTGGCAGGGTGGGAATGGCCGATTTATGTATCAAGAACTCTATAGAAGTTAGCCCTCATTAGCAAGGGAAGATGAGGGAAGTTTGCTGGAATAGAGGAAAGGTTGAGAGGAACTGTGGTTGACCAACTTTGGGGGCATATTGGCTTTATATAAACCAAACCATTTAATTGGAGGGTCCAAGGGCAAGTTTAATGACCCCCACTAGGTACATGCCCCAATCCATATAACTCATACAACAAAGAGTACCTAGAGGTCAAAACATATCTGTCACTCAACTGTTGATGCAGACCCCAAAACCAAACATATAATAATACAGTGGGAACAGTCAGTGTAACTAGGTGTAAAAATTACTGATTTAAGACTCGAGAGCAAAGGGAAAAATTCCCATCAGAAGCCACACT
This sequence comes from Lissotriton helveticus, assembly GCF_964261635.1. NCBI lineage: Eukaryota > Metazoa > Chordata > Amphibia > Caudata > Salamandridae > Lissotriton > Lissotriton helveticus. Next base: position 1,209,754,330 of record NC_136065.1, read on the forward strand.
GTACTGCCCTCTTTTGCATCATTTGGGTACTCCTTGCTCAGGAGGCAAAATAAAAATAAAAACGGTCTGCCAATGTCTATAAATGTGCATGAAGTATAACAGTAGAGGGAGGTTATCAGAAAATTCTTAGTGTTAAAGTGGCTGCTGAAAAAGCAGTGTGAGGATAGGTGAAAAGTGATAAGTGGAGGAAAAACTAAAATTGGATAGGCTGAGTAGATGTCGATAGTTTATTGTTATCTCTCAGTCTCCCAAATTTAAAAACAGAGTGCAAACACAGATTTGACATAATATCTGTGATTAGTAGTGGTCAACATGTTTCAGCATATCAATGAAATAGTTTCAATGCAATCATCAGGACCCGTTGTGAGTTAACTACTGCTTTTATAAGTGAAAAATCAAAAAATATCACCCGCAACGTTCAGGTTGTGTGTTCAACCACATACCATTAGTTGTGGTTGTTGCGCTTCACCCCACCTGGCTACAGCTCAGGTTAAGAGGAGCACCGCTCTATCGGTCGGTGTCTCCTGGCAGTCATCCAAACTGTCTGGATGACTGCCATGAGACACCTACATGTGTTCATACCCAACCTGCGGATTTAGGGACGTCTTCCGGTTCTTATGTAAGACCAATCTTGCCCTCCTATTCCTCAGCTGCAAACTGTATGAGCTATGTTCAGCTTTAAGAACCACCTCTCTTCTTCAAGGGTATAAATCCAAACTTTTCACACCCAAGGAAACCAAACCTTAGGTAACCTGTCAACCTGGGTGCAAATGCCGCACGTGTCGCCCAAAGGGAACAACTCTGCATGAAGGAGTAGGGCCTAGCAATTGGCAGGTCTGATCCATGAGGGCCAGAGCTCCACCATACTGCTCGGTCTGTGGCCCAGCCATCTAAAGACATATAAGGCCTCAGATACTGGACTCAATTATTCATTCCATCTGCCTAATGTGTTAACTCATTTCATTTCCGCATGTGTCAGTGTAGTGAGTTTGGCCATTTACAGGTATGTGACATCCACCTCAATCCTGTGTTCTGGAGAATCCAAAGTACTTTGTAGAGAGGCAGGGACCTCAATTATTAACAGTGCAACTGTCATCTCAAACGAAGATTTCTCTGACAGTACTAATAGGTAGATACATCGTTTCCAGGGCTTTAAGGAAGAGGTTGGCAGCTGTCTGTGGAGTAAGTCGTAGTAAAGTCTCCGAGGCCTTACTGTCGCTGCTGGAATCAATTTCATTTTTCAACAGCTGGGAAAGGGTGTCATCAGATGCATAGTCTACAGATCGTTGCAGAAAAGTTCCAGCTATCATAACAGTATCTGGCTTATTTGGTGCCCAGTGGTTAAAGCAAAGGCCATGTGCACTTCTAAAATGGGGCGCCCTTATTTGAGTTCGGCCACCGTCCAACTGCTCTTCCATCCAATGCCGCTGGTCGTTGGAGGGGAGCCAGGCATCGTCAGGCTTTGTCTACATTCCACCCCCACCACAGCATTGTAGGTCCCCGAGTTCCAGCAGCAACCCCCCCGCCACTTCCCCCCAACTCCCTGTTTCTCACAGTCCCATCAATCTGGGCTGGACCCAAGGTGTCATGCCTTATTGGGGGGAGGACAGACACAACCCCAGTGCCATGGCCAACACCCGCACTCCATAGTTGACAAGGAACACACTTGTGGGAGAAGAGTGGGGCACTCTACAGCTTCCCCCAGCCTCTACTTTACCTGGAGTTACGGGGGCCATGAGGTTCCAAAACCAAGGGGGGAGGGGGCTTCAGATAGCAGGTGCTTCCTTACAGCCACCTCTTCTCTCGGCTTTTGCTTCCATTCAGTTTTGAAGGCCTGTGTTCAGGAAGTTGCCGCCATCTTGGAGCGCGCTGCACACTCCCAACTGTTACTTCAATTTTCGTAGTTCTTTTGCTAGGTCTGGCTACAGTATATTGATTGACTACAGCGTAGTCTTTTCACCAGGCTTAAGCTGAGGGTCCTCAGGAGGAACACATCCACTCCCTTCTGACTCTTCCTGATTGAGGTGGTAAGGAAAAACTATTTCTTCTGCTTTTTTTGCTCCTCTTTCACCAGCAGTAGAAGTCAGCTCTGTTTCACTCGGGAAACTCACTATCTTACAAAAAACTTTGGACTCAGGCACTAAGGGCCACAGACTCGGCTTCTAAGGCCAGCTTGTAATGTCCCCAGACCATGGGGTGCAATAAGGCCTGTTCTCCCACAAAGGATCTACGCCGAACTCCTTTAGCAACTTCTATCCGTTAAGCCATAGTGCTTTGTCCTTCAGTTCCTCCCTCCTGTCATCTCAGGAAATCACATCACTTCCCTAAGTGAGAAGACACTCCGGCAGCCCCCCAAGGGGGCAGCAGCAAACAAATAAAAGGGAATGTGGCCCAGACAACTTGCCAATGTTGCACTCTGAACAGCCACACCCCCAAAGGTTTTAAGGGAGTGTATATCATAAAGACAGAGTTCTGCAATCGTTTTTTTTTTTATAAAAGGAGACTGACATTACAAGCATGTGCAATGCAATAGGTCTCGCATTAGGAAAGTTTGAGCTATTGGTATTGTAAATAACACATTTTTTATTTATGTGTTGGTTTTGAAAATAGCTAAATTAATAGCTTTGTCATTTACAATGCCAATACATTTAACTTTTGTAAATGTGACACATATAGCATTTGTAATGCAACATATTTTGTATTTACGTGACTTAGATGTATTAATATTACAAATAACAATGGCTTTTATTTTTTTTTAATAATTAATACTTAAATAAAAGTTATTGTAATTTATAATGGCAATAGCTTCAACTTTTATAAATAACTTTTGGGAAGATTATGTTCAGTGTATTTTATTGTGATGAAAATCCAAGAACAGAAGTGAAATATTAACATCTTTTTGTGACATTTGTAATAAAGCTTGAAACATTGAGAGAACATATTAGAACCAGTTGTTGTTGAATGGTTGCACAGAGTGATGCTGTGGCGTTCAGTGGTGATGAGTGATGCTGTGGCCTTCAGTGGTGCTGAGTGATGCTGTGGCCTTCAGTGGTGCTGAGTGATGCTGTGGCCTTCAGTGGTGCTGAGTGATGCTGTGGCCTTCAGTGGTGCTGAGTGATGCTGTGGCGTTCAGTGGTGCTGAGTGATGCTGTGGCGTTCAGTGGTGCTGAGTGATGCTGTGGCATTCAGTGGTGCTGAGTGATGCTGTGGCGTTCAGTGGTGCTGTGTGATGCTGTGGCGTTCAGTGGTGCTGTGGCGTTCAGTGATGCTGTGGCGTTGATTGATGCTGTGGCGTTGAGTGATGCTGTGGCGTTGAGTGATGCTGTGGCGTTGAGTGATGCTGTGGCGTTGAGCGATGCTGTGCGCTGAGCGATGCTGTGCGCTGAGTGGTGCTGTGGCGTTGTGGGGTGCTGTGGCATTCAGTGGTGCTGAGTGATTCTGTGGCGCTGAGTGATTCTGTGGCGCTGAGTGATTCTGTGGCGCTGAGTGATGCTGTGGCGTTGAGTGGTGCTGTGGTGATGAGTGGTGCTGTGGTGTTGAGTAATGCTGGGGCATTGAGTGATGCTGTGGCGTTGAGGGATGCTGTGGCGTTGAGGGATGCTGTGGCGTTGAGGGATGCTGTGGCGTTCAGTGGTAATGTGGCATTCAGTGGTGCAATGCAGTAGGTCTCGCAATTATGCGGGTTTGAGCTATTGCATTGTAAATGACAATGCCTTCATTTATGTTTTTGTTTGTAAAACATAAATAAAAGGCATTGTCATTTACAATGGCAATAGCTTAAACTTGCGTAAATATGAGACCTATTGCATTGCAAATGCTTGTTTGAAGAAGGTTTTGCCTTGTGTGGCCGTATTGTAGGAGTGCTAACAGCTGTGGGAACTATGGGCAGTCACGGGAAGCACGAGGGTGTGGTAAATAAATAAATAATACCTCTCTTTTTGACTAGACATATATCATAACAGATAGCTCAATAAATAAGAGTCAAGATTCGAGGTAGTAGGAGTTTTGCAGGTTTAATACAGCATAAGGACAGGAACAGGACAACCTGCATAGGAATAGAATGACAGGGCCCAGCAGCTGCTGGGGCTGGATCTGGGATGAGCGCGCTGACTTTTAATAACAATACATGAGCATATATACATAACGCAAACACATAGCATTACATTGCAGTAGGCGTAGCAGTGGGTGGAGCAGAAGGCGTGACGCGTAGCAGTCGCGAAAGATAAAGGTGAAAGTGGGTGTAACAGGGCGTATACATAGACATGTGATGCAAACGTAACAGAATATGTCATGAATGGGGCGGAAACCATGGAGGGGGCTACCTAAGGAGCCGGGACCTCTAACCTGATGGTGCGCGCAAACTAGCAATGACGTATCACTAGGAGAAGCTGGGGGCTATGAACTCTGTGCTAGGAGCAGAGACTGAAGTCTGGAGAGTCAGGGCGACATGTACCTAAACAGTATCTAGTATCTGATGTTTAGAGAACATGTTGATATAAACTAGAAGTCAGGAGAGGAAAGGCTGACTTGATTCTAAGACTGGACCATGCATTATTCTACATGTAGTGCGCGATGAAGAATATTAAATGACCATTAAATGCAGTATTTCTCTAACGTGGAGACGTGAAGGCTAGACAATGACGGAAACTATTGATGCAGTTCAGTAGCTTAGGAATGCAGAGAAGGAGGACTGAACTGATAACTGGAATCATAACATATTCTTGGCAGACTCAGAGACTGAGCCAACTGAACCGGGCACTGCGAGGCAGGAAGTAAGTGAAGGGTCGAGGATACAGGTGGGGGCTGTATCGCTCCTCAGCGAGGTTTTAGGAGACAGGAGCTGAATCTGGTGTCCGGGCCCTTTTGAGGCCTAAAAACGGGGACTTTATAATGAAATAACGTGCACACTGGGAAACGTGGCAACGTAACTTTACATAGGCCTGATATTCGTAGTATTCACGAGAACTAGAAACTGGCATATTAGAGATGGACACAACTGTAATTGCGTCATTAATCGGACATGGGGAATGCATATGCATATTTAATCATGCACACATAACATATGATGGATGACACGTAGGGACACAGAACATGGCAAAATTTACTTTTCCACATTCCCTCCTTGTCACTACGTTTCCATCAGGAAACATCAATTTTCATGATACCGTCTATCATTTCATACAGTATCATTTGCTCGTCTCGAATTATCCTGGAACGGGATTTAGAACGGGGCTTGGGACTAGGAATACAAGAGGTAGCACAAATGCCGCAAATCGCAGGGCCACATTGTATACAGAGGCAGCAGCTGAATATGATCGCTACTGTAATACCTAGAAAGGACAAGACTTTCCATCCCCATGCGGAAATTATATTCCAGAACCAACCGGACCATGTCCAGGTGCCTGGGTCTTGGTGTAACAGATGGGCAATTTTATGGAGTCTGGTTATAGCTGAATAAACAGACGGTGCGTTATTTGGAATGAAAATGCAGCAACTAGATCCGATGACTCTACAGGCCCCGCCCCTATCGGCCAGTATGACGTCAAGGACGAGACGATTCTGTAAAACGACAAATCTCATAGCAGATTGCTCTTCGGTTAAGTTACCTAGAGCAGAGGCAGTCTCATTTACTACAGCTTCAAGGGTTCTGGTTAACCTACGGATCAGTTTACTATTCTGGATAGGTCCTATAAAGAAGAAGAACCCTCTGTTGAAATCTGTATACTGTTCTAGAGCAGTTTCAGTATAATCGACAATTGGGGACTCCCTTCTATGTCTAATGTGTACTAGATGTGTATTTCTATGATAATCAGGTGGGGCTAGAAAAACTGGTGGCAGTAGGAAGGCAATGTAACAGGTTCCCTCCCAATCGAGGGGCAGACGAACATATGCAGTTTGACCACAAATAAAATAAGAATGACGTGAAGCTTTGAAGATAGATTTCCCACTGTCACTATACTTGACAATAGTAGTACAATCACTATGTCCTACATGTACGGAACCATAATTTCGGACACATAATTCGCCTTTGACTGGTAGTACTGAAATAGCAGGTAAGTCTGGAGTAGTATCAGACTGAACATTCAGGATCATAAAATTCGAAGAATAATTACCTAAATTATACACTTCATTTTCTAGATCTAAACCTGTTCTGTGGGGAAGACCTTGCTTGTCTGGAAAACAGGTACTGTTAAGAAAAGACATATCTGTTGAGGATGACGTTAACGTGGACCATGCTCCACACGAACCATTATGTGAAAATGGATAAGGAAAAAGTGGCAGAACTCCCTTCGGTGTCTGGAAAGGGGGGAGTCGACCACACACCCAACAATTAGTGGCATTGCTGGACTGGTGTGAGTAATGTAACATGCGGATGAATGAGTTATTTCGCATAGCGAGGCGGTAAGAGAGTTCATGAGGAGGCAGATCACTAAACGTGTGCTCTACTGTAGCATTAGCAGACTTATTTACATGAAGAACTGGGAAATACAAGAAAAATGCATAATTGGTGCAGGAAATCATAAGGCTGAGAAACAATATGAAACATAGAAAAACGATACATCGGATTGAGTTTTGACTAACTCTCTCACTATGGGGGTCTATTTTATACATGTCAGAAACAGTCTAACCGTTTCACCTAGGGGAGGACTTAGACAATCAAACTGACTGACTTATTTTACTAGACCGGAGTTTTAGCTTGTACTCCTGTTGTGGAGTTTTCTCTAACAGGGGAGGGGTTGTAGCAATGTCTTTTGCGGGACAGTCCTTGAGAACAATGCTTTGGCAATCCTTCAAATCCTGGGAAATGTTCTTTAAGACGGGTTTCAGTCCATTAAAAAGTTTAATATGAGAAAGGTGTACCCAGCCTTTGCGTCCTTCCAACTTCACGGCTGTACGGGTGGTGAGGAGGACCTGTCGGGGCTCTTTCCAGCGAGGCTCCAGCGGACTTGATCTGTCAAAATTCCTCACCATCACCATGGATCCTGGAACGATTTCATGCGGTGCCACCTCGGTATTGTCTGGAAATGCGGCGGCAACCTGTGAACGACATGAGTTGAGGGCAGACATCAAGGAAGCTAGGTAATCTGTCAGCATATTACTTGAAACATCGGTAATACTTCGGGGTCTAGGAGTACCCCACATATTTGGGGGGCGGCCGAAAACGACCTCATACGGGGACAGACCTGATCTGGAATGTGCCACCATGCGCATATAAAATAAAGCGACTGGCAGAGCTACTAGCCAGTCCACACCCTTTTCTTTACATATTTTTGCAATTCGGATTTTCAGAGTCTGGTTATGTCTCTCTACGAGACCGGCTGCTTCAGGATGGCGTACACAATGAAACTTCCACTGGTACCCTAACAAAAGGGAAACATGCTTCATGAGTTCAGATGAGAATGGCTGGCCGTTGTCAGAATATACGACTCTAGGGAGTCCATAACGGGGGAAGAACTCACGAACCAACTGCTTGGCAGTGGTCGCGGCTGTGTAATCTGGGACTGGATATGCTTCTGTCCACCTGGACAAAGCGCATACAACTACGAGGACATACTTGAAACCTCGACATCGCTCCATCTGAATATAATCCATCTGGAGGACTTCAAAAGGGTGGTCAGGAGGCTGGAATCCACCTTGTTCCACCGGGACACTTTTACCTGGATTAAACTGACAACATATCATACAGGTACGGACTTTCTGCTTGGCTGCAGCTCGTAAATGCTTGTTGAACCAAATGTTCTGGATACTGTCTAACATAGCTTTTTCTCCTAAATGTGCTGGACTATGTGCGGTATTAATAATGACTTGAACCATAGAGTCGGGGAGAAACCATGTGGCTCTACCCTTCGTTAACCATCCTTGATCTGTCTGGACCCCTCCTTGTTCGGACCATTTCTTGATTTCTTCGGGAGTAGCATGTAACTGGATATCTATGACATCTTGTGTAGGGTCCTTAACTGTCATACATGTAGCCGGATCTGGAGTATGTGTCTGTGTCGGATTAACTTGAATGTCTGGAGTCTGTGCTGTAAGCTTGGCTGTGCGATCTGCTAGATCATTACCTTGGGAAATAGTGTCAGTAACTTTCGTATGTGCTTTGCACTTCATGATAGCAATAGATGTCGGCAAGTGTATGGCATCTAACAGAGCTTGAATAAGGAGACCATGCTGAATCTTGGTTCCATGAGAAGTCATGAAACCTCTCTCCTGCCAGAGCACTCCGAAGTCGTGTACGACTCCGAATGCGTAGCGTGAATCTGTGTAAACATTAACTTTCAAGTTCTTGGCGTGTATGCAGGCTTGTGTCAGAGCAACTAGCTCTGCTGCTTGAGCGGACAGGGTATCAATACGGTGTGTTTCAATAACTTCGGTGTCAGTAGTCACTGCATACGCGGCGACTAGTTCTCCTGTACTAGTTCTTAGGCATGAACCATCCACATAAAGTGTCAGGTCGGGGTCTGGTAACGGAGTATCTGTCAGATCTTGTCTTGGCTTTGTCGTAATGTTAACTACTTCCACGCAATCATGTGTGGCTGGATTTGAATTAACTGATGGTAACAATGTAGCAGGATTTAAAATGTTGCAGCGTCTGATTTCTATGTGTGGCTGGAACAGTGTCAATTCATAACCAGTTAAACGTGCAATTGTCAAGTGCTGAGTTTGTGTTCGGTTTAAAAGAACTTCCACGGAATGTGGAACTTGTACTGTCAAGGAGTGTCCTAAGACTATGGAATCACTTTGTCTGATAGCTAGGGCTGTGGCTGCAACTGACTTGAGGCACGCAGGCAGAGCCTGGGCTACAGGATCTAATGTGCTCGAAAAATAAGCACAGGGCTTGTATTGTCCTGCTTGATCTTGTGTGAGAACAGATAATGCTGTACCTTCGCGTTCTGTAACGAAAAGTGTAAAAGGCTTACTGTAGTTTGGTGTAGCTAGAACTGGAGCTTGACATAAAGCTTTCTTTAACTCATTGAAACTAAGTGTATGTTCAGATGTCCAAGGGAGGACAGTCGATACGGCTGCCTCCTGTGTCGTTAACTGTATCAGTGGTTTGGCTAGAAATGCATACTGGGGAATCCATTGTCTGCAGTAAGAAGTGAGGCCGATAAAAGCACGTACCTCCTTCTGGGTCTTGGGCTGAGGAAGACTCGCTATTAACTGGATACGGTCTGGTGTCAACTGCCTACCCCTCTTGGACAGTAAGTGTCCTAAGTAGACCACTTGCTGGACACAGAATTGAAGCTTAGAAGGGGACACCTTGTGCCCCATCTCGGCTAGGAAATACAAAACTGTAAGGGATGCTTGCTCGCAAGCACGTTCAGAACGGGCTGTGATCAGGAGATCATCGACATACTGGAGCAGGGCAGTGTCAGTTGGCATGTGAATGTTGTCTAGTTGTCTCTTGAGTGCTTGACTGTAAATACTAGGACTTTCTGTGAAACCTTGAGGAGCTCGTGTAAACATATAGCTCCTTCCATTTAAACAAAATCCGAAAAGGAACTGGCTGTCTGGATGAATAGGAACACTGAAAAATGCGTTCTTGAGGTCTATGACAGTGAAGAACGTGGCTTCGGAATCAATGGCCGTTAATAGGGAAGAGATATCTGGGACAACTGGGTACTGAGGAATAATACATTTATTAAGCTCTCGTAGGTCAATCACTAATCGATATACTGGGGGTGCATTTGGATCAGTACGTTTCATGACTGGAATGATCGGAGAATTACATACATTGGAGTCAGTTTCTACAACCACTCCTTGAGCCATGAGCTCGTCAATAATTTTGGATAAGGCTGCTACAGCCTCAGGTGGCAATCTGTACTGTCTGATTCGTGGTAACACTACACCTGGCTTGAGAGTCACACGATAGGGTGTGATTTGCATGTAACCTACATCAGTTGGACCTTGCGCCCATAAGTGCTGCGGAACATTAGACAGTCTTGAATCAAAATCTCGTAATACATAGTGACCCTTGAAGTCACGTAGGAACAATCGTATTCCCTCTGGGGAACAGCATATAACTGCACCTAACTCTTTCAGTGTTTTAATGCCTAATAGGTTTTCTGGACATGATTTAGTAAGTAACAGATCAGTAGTGCGGGACAATGGACCTACTTCTAGAGTAACTGGCTTTGATATCTCATTTACGATAGGTTTTCCTGAAAATCCAAGGGAAACATTTCTTGAGCCTGAGAGCGGAGCCCCTGGAACTTCGGCGTGACTAATTGTGGTCCTACTTGCCCCTGTATCAATCAAAAACTTTCTGTCTTTCCCTAATACTTGACTGTGAACATAGGGACCTTCTTGATCTACAGGTATCTCGATGAGAGGCAAGCCTACCTCCCTCTCTAGGCTGTTTCATGAATACTGTTGGTACTCTGGATACTCAGACTGTGCATACTGGTACATCTGCGATGTAACATGCTGTGTTGCAGCAATAGGCTGCGGTGCTGGAACTGTCTGTTGTGCATTCTGTGGCTGAGGAATCTGTGAAACTTGTTCTTGTCTAGGCGGACGTGGTCTTTCTTTAGTCTTACCGGTAGCTATGTTGTGTTTCAGAACTGCACACTCATTTATAAAATGACCTGGCTGTTTACAATAATTGCAGTTCCCTTTAACGGGAGCTGCAGGATGACTGGCTTGATTCGGACCCCTCTTCTGACTGTCTTGAGGAACAGATTGTGCAACTAGTACTTTCATTTTCGTGTCTTTCATACGTTTTCTTTCGTGTTCTTGTTCTTCTCTGATTCTATTCTGGTGGTATTGAAGCATTTGCAACATCTGTGACGGGGTATTAGCTTGCCAGGTACTTTCGACTTTCAAAACTCGATTTTTAATTTGTGGGCTTGAATTCTCGACTAATTTAGTAACAAAAAGGTGAGGGTATGACTCACTACTTGTCTTGAGGCCACTGTTGATGCTGAAACATTTTTCAAATCTAGAATAAAAATCACTAATATCCTCATCTTGCTTCTGTTTACAGGCTGAGATTGCATCCCAGTCTTCTTTTCTAGTTGTCAATAATCTGGGTAAAACTTGTATTAATAATTCTGGTAATTCTTTACATTTATCTCCAAGACCGGTACCTGGTACTCGTGCCTTGTCTTCAGCTTCTAGAACTGCCCAATCGATCTTTTTCTCTCCCACCTCCCATTCTTTTTCCTTGAGCTTTTCATACACCCCTGCGGGCAGCAGAACCTTTAACATTTTAATTATATCTGGATACGTGTATTCTCCCATACGGAGCATGTCTTTTAATTCTCTATGGAACCCTGCTGGATCTTTATCATGACAGGGAATTAATTTCTTCATCTCGAGGAGTTCCATCTTTGTTATTGGAGTGTATACAAACACTCGCTGCATTTCGCCACCCGTTCCTTTAACTGGGTGGACTTCTTGTAACGGATTCTGTCTCTCCATGTAAAATGGTTTACCTTCTGGGGGTGAGACATGAACAAAATGCGGGTTCAAAAACGTTCTATATTTGTGACGCTGTTCTAGAATGACACTAATTAAGTCGGTACCTAGACCTTTCCATCTATACTGGAGTAACTCGTTCAGGACATCATGTAACGGGCCTGGATCAGAGTGCTGACCCTCATACAATGTGATGAGGTGCTGGATCATATACATACCCACCAGTCGTTGTTCGGCTGGGGGCATTTTCAGAAACATTTGTGCCACTATTTCGTCTGGAAAAGTGGTAGAATCAGTAATCCATCGGACTGCTGATCGGGCTAGTTCTTGTTCATGCATAGTACTTAACTCACTGTAACCGATTCGTGATTTCAGAATGTGATCGGTAGCTTGAAACACTTGTTCTAGTGAACCTTGTTCTGGTGCTGGAGAATGAAAAATAGACTTGTGTTCTAGGCGTAAATGGCGATCTGGAAATCTAGGTTTTCCTACATACGCTATTCTGGCGGGATTCTCGTCCTCTACCTCTTCAGTATCAGAGTTACTTTCTTTCTCGCTTACTTGTGCTGCTTTACGTTGTTCGTGTATCTTTATTATTTCTCTACGGATTTTCTTGTACATACTTTCCATAGCACCGACGGTCTTGTGCTTACCCTCGGCTATATTATCACTCCACCTTGTCAGGGTTCTCATTTCGGCCGGATCTTTAGACGGGTAATCTTGTTCTCTTATTAGACAATTGATCAGAAACTTTAATATCATGAGCTGGATCTCGGCTTTCCTTTGAGACATGGCCTCGCTAATACTTTCTGGATCATCCCCTGTACGGATGAAACGATATATTCTGTCTAGATCTTCTTTCATATTCGGTAAGGTGACTAGATACTCGGCCACCTTCCTTACGCGGAATGAATATAAAACCATATTATCCTCGCCTGGGACTGGATCATAACAGCATTCGGCAAGGGATCTTCTTATTTCTGCTACAGTCTGATGTCTGGGCGTACGCTGTGACGCTTGTGCATGTAACTCGGCTGTCGTTAAACGCTTGTGTGGCGGCGGGGTTTGAGGAGTACCTCCCCCTGCGGCCCCTAAACTGGAGTCGTCTACTGAGGCTCTTCGTCCTGGCAGAGTGGGAAATGGAAATGCAGGCTGGACTTGTATGGCGGGCTGGACCGGGGGTACCGTAACAGGTACTCCGGTGTCTGGAGAAGCGGGAAGTGCCTGATTTACAGGGACTGGCGGAGCGCGAACAGGATTTGCATATTCTGGGACTGTGTCGTCCAAATAGGACGAAATAAAAATATCAGCTGCGGTCTGTTTGTGACGTAGCTTGGTCGGAACTAATGGTGGCGGGAAATTACTGGATGCCTCTGGGGTCGCTTTTGGCAAGCCCTCGGCAAGGAGAGGATACATACCCCTAATAAGGGCATGCCTCTGTCTGTCTGACTGTTCGGCTTTGACTTGTTCACCTATCTCGATTAGTTCTTTTTCTTGTGCTCGTTCTAAGGATTCTCTACTTAATTCTGACTTTCTGATTTCCTTTTCAGTTCTTTTATGAGCTTCTTTGCGCCATAACTCGATGGCATCTTTCTGTGATTGTCTGGCTTTCTTTTTCCATAATGCTTCTTCTACTCGCATGATGCACTCGGCATCCCATGTACCCGATACGGGCCATCTATACTTTTCTTCTAACTGTTTGGTATACTCTACCCATAAATCTAGATACAATATGGCGCTTATGCCATGCTTCTGATACATAAAGTGACCTGGACTGTCCCTCGGCGGAACAGGAACTGCTTCTTCTAACAAACCCTTTCTAGTTCTTAGCTGACGTAATCTCGAAAAGAGAGACATTGTAAACTTGAATCGGAACACAATACAATACACGAGGAACAATAACAATTGGGAGAACAATTCAGGCATACCACGACATTGGAAATACATTGAACAACATCATAACATAACAGTTCGGACAGAATATTACCTGGAATACTGAGAACAGAAACACAAGAATTTCTCGAGAACGGAACAGACTAGAGTTACTGGATGCACTGCTGAAACAGTACGGAACATACCGGTCCCATAAAGGGACGCATCAAGACCCGTATCCACCTAGGTGAACACTTCGTTTGTGAGTCTGTGTACCACCAACCCACGGACCAGAGTCAATTTAGATTGACCCTGTCTAGATACTACCCCAGTAATGGTACTCACCGGGCAGCAAGAACGGAAGGCCTCGGACTGGACTGGACTGCTACGACGACGGACGACGAACTTCGGACTTCAGTTACGGGTGGGCCTCCGGATACCTCGGACCTTGGACTCTTGGCTTGGGCTCTGGTCGGGACTCGCCGCGTTCCTCCACCGTCTCGTTTGGATGCTGGACCGCCTCCTCCGTCTCCTCCGTGGGCCTGAGGGATACTTGAAGCAGAAATATCTGCCGGTGCACGGTATGGTTCCGTCACGGCTGCAGAGGGTCAGGGGGTCGGCGTGGCTTCACCGACGCGTGGGGAAAGGGCAAGTCCCTATTCGGGCGCCATTATGTGGTAAATAAATAAATAATACCTCTCTTTTTGACTAGACATATATCATAACAGATAGCTCAATAAATAAGAGTCAAGATTCGAGGTAGTAGGAGTTTTGCAGGTTTAATACAGCATAAGGACAGGAACAGGACAACCTGCATAGGAATAGAATGACAGGGCCCAGCAGCTGCTGGGGCTGGATCTGGGATGAGCGCGCTGACTTTTAATAACAATACATGAGCATATATACATAACGCAAACACATAGCATTACATTGCAGTAGGCGTAGCAGTGGGTGGAGCAGAAGGCGTGACGCGTAGCAGTCGCGAAAGATAAAGGTGAAAGTGGGTGTAACAGGGCGTATACATAGACATGTGATGCAAACGTAACAGAATATGTCATGAATGGGGCGGAAACCATGGAGGGGGCTACCTAAGGAGCCGGGACCTCTAACCTGATGGTGCGCGCAAACTAGCAATGACGTATCACTAGGAGAAGCTGGGGGCTATGAACTCTGTGCTAGGAGCAGAGACTGAAGTCTGGAGAGTCAGGGCGACATGTACCTAAACAGTATCTAGTATCTGATGTTTAGAGAACATGTTGATATAAACTAGAAGTCAGGAGAGGAAAGGCTGACTTGATTCTAAGACTGGACCATGCATTATTCTACATGTAGTGCGTGATGAAGAATATTAAATGACCATTAAATGCAGTATTTCTCTAACGTGGAGACGTGAAGGCTAGACAATGACGGAAACTATTGATGCAGTTCAGTAGCTTAGGAATGCAGAGAAGGAGGACTGAACTGATAACTGGAATCATAACATATTCTTGGCAGACTCAGAGACTGAGCCAACTGAACCGGGCACTGCGAGGCAGGAAGTAAGTGAAGGGTCGAGGATACAGGTGGGGGCTGTATCGCTCCTCAGCGAGGTTTTAGGAGACAGGAGCTGAATCTGGTGTCCGGGCCCTTTTGAGGCCTAAAAACGGGGACTTTATAATGAAATAACGTGCACACTGGGAAACGTGGCAACGTAACTTTACATAGGCCTGATATTCGTAGTATTCACGAGAACTAGAAACTGGCATATTAGAGATGGACACAACTGTAATTGCGTCATTAATCGGACATGGGGAATGCATATGCATATTTAATCATGCACACATAACATATGATGGATGACACGTAGGGACACAGAACATGGCAAAATTTACTTTTCCACAAGGGGAGGAGAACCTGGCAGGGAAGGGTGGTTTAAATTTACAGATGCAGCAGTGCGGCGAGGTGCTCTTGGATGCCGCTCAAACACCAACACATATTTTCTTTAAAAGCTGGCTCCACTAAACAAGCAATGCGTACAACTAAATAAATAATTTAAAGCGGGCGCCATGCCAAATGTAAAACGTGCACAACTAAATAAATAATTAAAAGCGGGCAGAAGTGAAAGGGGAGAAGAACCTGGCAGGGAAGGGGGGGTTGAATTTACAGATGCAGCAGTGCGGAGAGGGGATCTTGGGTGGCACCTGAACACATAAAAAAACAAGATATGTTCATGTGGGATACAGATCTGGCGGTATTCTATTGGAGAAAATATCCAGTGGTTTAATTGCGCAGGAGCGGACTGTGGACACCCATAGATTAATTAGATCGTCTTCCCATTTTTTGTGACGCTGCAACATAAATGTAAAGAATAATGTTTTGTATGTCTTAGAATGCTTAAAAATGTGTTGAAAGTAGTCACTGCCTGCTCCCCCTCAAAGCATGCACACATGTTATTTTGCTGGAAAATGTCAACTTTCCTGAATTGCAATAGTCATGTGACAATATAAAAAAAATTATTTTGCTGGAAAATGCCAACTTTCCTGAATTGCAATAGTCATGTGACAATATATAAAAAAAAGGAATGATTTGCGAAATTCTACTTAAAGGGCGATGCATGTATTAAGAAACAAATCAGACGTTCAAAATACAGCTGAAATGGTAGCTTTACACTAAAAAGTGAGCCTTCATGCGAAACTGGGGAAGAGAGAGAGAGCAAGAGAGGAGGAGAGGGAGAGCGAGCAAGAGAACGAGAGAAAGAGAGAGCGGGAGAGTCAGAGAGAAAGAGAGAGAGAGAGAGAGCGAAAGAGAGAGAGAGAGTGAAAGAGAGAGAGAGAGAGCGAAAGAGAAAGAGAGAGAGAGAGCCCAGGAGTGCTAAAGAATAATGTTTGCATGTCTTAGAATGCTTAAAAATGTGTTGAAAGTAGTCATTGCCTGCTCCCCCTCAAAGCATTCCGCAAATGTTATTTTGCTTGAAAATGTCAACTTTCCTGAATTGCACTAGTCATGTGACAATATAAAAAAAGGAATGATTTGAGAAATTCTACTTAAAAGGCGATGCTTGTAATTAGAAACTAATCCGACGTTCAAAATACAACTGAAATGGTAGCTTTACACTAAAAAGTGTGCCTTCATGCGAAACTGGGGGAGAGAGAGAGAGCAAGAGAGGGGGAGAGGGAGAGCGAGCGAGAGAACGAGAGAAAGAGAGAGCGGGAGAGTCAGAGAGAGAGAGAAAGAGCGAAAGAGAGAGAGAGAGAGCCCGGGAGTGCTAAAGAATAATGTTTTGCATGTCTTAGAATGATTAAAAATGTGTAGAAAGTAGTCATTGCCTGCTCCCCCTCAAAGCATTCCGCAGATGTTATTTTGCTTGAAAATGTCAACTTTCCTGAATTGCACTAGTAATGTGACAGCATAAAAAAGGAATGATTTGCGAAATTCTTCTTAAAAGGCGATGCGTATAATTAGAAACAAATCCAAAGTTCAAGATACAGCTGAAATGGCTGCTTTACACTAAAAAATGTGCCTTCATGCGAAGCTGGGGAGAACTGAAAAATAAACACAAAGCTAAACAATGAAAAACCTGTATTGTTAGAGAGTTAGGCAGGCGGACAGAAAGATAGCTGTAAGGACATAAGCAGTAAAAGATAGCAAGAAAGATAGCAAGAGAGGCAGGCACACGTACGGATTGTTAGGAAAGACAATAGAGAAGCAGACAAGTAGATAAAACATATAGTTAACAACAAAGTCCGAATCAAAGATTATCAGAAAGCTCATTAAAGAGGCAAACATGAAGACACAAACATAGTAAGCCATACATATATTGACAACTAGCCAGCGAGATAAACTTGTTCGTCATAGGCAAACAGGCAGGGGCCCAGGTTAACAACAAGACACCACTAACTGAAAGAAACAAGTCTTCACGGCTTGATGCTGTTTGGGAGGTGGAAGGGAAAGTAGGAGAGGGGGGAGTGATAGGGATGAAAGCGCATTGCTTTGAAGTCTCATGGCGGGGGGCGGGGGAGCAGCTTGGGAGGCATTCCATTGAAGTCTGGTGCTGCGAGGCTGATGGGTTTGACGTGGACGTGCGTCTCACACGAGTGGATCACATGTTTTGCATGTCTTAGAATGCTTAAAAATGTGTTAAAAGTAGTCATTGCCTGCTCCCCCTCAAAGCATTCCGCAAATGTTATTTTGCTTGAAAATGTCAACTTTCCTGATTTGCACTAGTCATGTGACAATATAAAAAAGGAATGATTTGAGAAATTCTACTTAAAAGGCGATCCTTGTAATTAGAAACTAATCCGACGTTCAAAATACAGCTGAAATGGTAGCTTTACACTAAAAAGTGTGCCTTCATGCGAAACTGGGGGAGAGAGAGAGCAAGAGAGGGGGAGAGGGAGAGCGAGCGAGAGAACAAGAGAAAGAGAGAGCGGGAGAGTCAGAGAGAGAGAGAAAGAGCGAAAGAGAGAGAGAGAGCCCGGGAGTGCTAAAGAATAATGTTTTGCATGTCTTAGAATGCTTAAAAATGTGTTGAAAGTAGTCATTGCCTGCTCCCCTCAAAGCATTCCGCAGATGTTATTTTGCTTGAAAATGTCAACTTTCCTGAATTGCACTAGTCATGTGACAACATAAAAAAGGAATGATTTGCGAAATTCTTCTTAAAAGGCGATGCGTATAATTAGAAACAAATCCAAAGTTCAAGAGACAGCTGAAATGGCTGCTTTACACTAAAAAATGTGCCTTCATGCGAAGCTGGGGGAGAACTGAAAAATAAACACGAAGCTAAACAATGAAAAACCCGTATTGTTAGAGAGTTAGGCAGGCGGACAGAAAGATAGCTGTAAGGACATAAGCAGTAAAAGATAGCAAGAAAGATAGCAAGAGAGGCAGGCATGCGTATGGATTGTTAGGAAAGACAATAGAGAAGCAGACAAGTAGATAAAACATATAGTTAACAACAAAGTCTGAATCAAAGATTATCAGAAAGCTAATTAAAGTGGCAAACATGAATACACAAACATAGTAAGCCATACATATATTGACAACTAGCCAGAGAGATAAACTTGTACGTCATAGGCAAACAGGCAGTGGCCCAGGTTAACAACAAGACACCACTAACTGAAAGAAACAAGTCTTCACGGCTCAATGCTGTTTGGGAGGGGAAGTAGGAGTGGGGGAGAGTGATAGGGATGAAAGCGCATTGCTTTGAAGTCTCATGGCGGGGGAGCAGCTTGGGAGGCATTCCATTGAAGTCTGGTGCTGCGAGGCTGATGGGTTTGACGTGGACGCGCGTCTCACACGAGTACATCACATGAACTGCAGGGAATCTGCTTGGTCAAGAGTTTGTTTCCCCTACTATATGTTCGAGCTATTTATCCCTGCGGGATATAATAGCTCGACCTAAAAAGGGCATAGACAAGTAGCAGCCAACTTTCGGGACTCTGCACTCAAACAAAGAATGACTAGCAGCACACAGGCCTGGAGTAAAATTTTCAGATTTCAAGCAGATAAGTGCATATTAAAAATCACTAATGTAAAAGCAGAGTAACATACTACACAAACAAAGATCTAGGCCAGGCCACACAAACAAAGATCTAGGCCAGGCCAGAAATGTTATCGACATATGCAAGTGGCCGAATCTACAGATTCCAGCCTATTCTGCATTTTTTATCAATCCAGTCATTGTTCAAGGTATATACTGAAGTAGCATTTAACAAAATTTCAGCTATGATTCCAAAGTTACAGGCTAAAAATCTTACAGTTCTGAAAGACTACTTTAATTTGGATACATTTTAAAAATCTTGCTTTCAAAACTTTCAGAACATGTACGCACTTTTTTAAACTTACCAGGAAAACGACAAGAATACAATTTTCATCTGCTTAAAAAAATCCGAAAAATGAAGAGTATTTCTGAAAATTCATGAATAAATAAAACTGTTCTTGCCAATGCGGTTCTACCTTCTTAGGGAGCACCGAAACCCTCCCCGCTATTTTAAGCTCTCACGGTTGGTAAATGAGAAGCTCAGATAACGCAGCCAAAAGAAATGCACACCTTTCTAAAACAAAAGTGGTTGCACCTACCCCCAAAAGTGCTGTACAGGAGACTGCAGACAAGAGGAGGACCCCTTGCTTAGTTCGAAACTGGTCGACCTGCAAAAAGAGAATACAGCCTGTCAGTAGCAGTTGTTACAGCCTAAGGACTTAAGTGATCTCCAGAGAGCAGCATACCTGGTTGGTGGCGTTACCATTGGCCAAGTTGAATCCAGCACTGTACGCCTGGAACAGCAGCTGTAGAGAGGAGGAAAAATGAACATGTGGAGTGTGGGATTACATCTGGTAGCTCTCAAGGAGCCTGCATGCTTTAATGGATGCTGCTGTGCAGTAGATGAAGAGTGAACAGATTGGGACAGGTCATGCGATGAAACACCACATGAAGGGAGACACAGACAAAGATGGAAAACGCAGACATACCTGCCAGAAAAACGCAGGCTTCACTCCTTGGTGAGGCAGCAATGCAGCAACGACCTTAGGTGGGAAAACGATGAAAGTGTTAAAAGAGGGTTTGCTATATTAAAACATTCCCAGTGCATATTGGTGCTACCCATACTGTTGCTGATTAGTAAAGAAATAGTAACATCTTGGCAGAGGGGACCACACCTATGCAGTAATACACAATCTCACCACACAAAGTGCCCTTGGGCAATAAAACTGATCCTGGTATCAGATCTGCGGTTTGTTGCAACTGCAGGGTGGGTACAAAACTTGAGGGGCAATGAATTGATGGGGGAAAGAAGAAAGGATCTTGAATGCATGCCCAACCACGGGAGAACTAGTGACAGGAAAGGATCTGAGGAAATTGTCAGAATCCAGTGGCACTCAAGAAAGGTAAAGCAATTAAGGGGATCTATAACAAGAACGAATCTGAAACTTTCACATGAATATGAGGACAGAAAGGATATGAGCTAAACGTGGGATCTTGTGAGACAGACAAGGAATGGATAATGCAGAATGATCTGAGGACTCTAAGGGAGATGCGACAACAAAAAGGGTTCTTAGGCAATCAAGGGTGGGCATCTAAGGACAGACAGGGATGTGAGGGGATCTGGCAAGAGACGTGGATCGGTTGTCAGTCATTATTCAGAGGCCATGGAGCAGTGCTGCTGACAGTCACTTGTTTTTTCTCATTTCACACCAAGGATAAACATAGACCTCATTCACATCAGGCAGAATCTGGAGTAGAATCGCAGTGTTCATCACGCATGTGCATCCACCCTTCATTCAACAAGTTTTAATGCTGCTCCTTTGCACGGGGGAGCACAGACCGTCACTGTAACCACTGACGATAGCCGTTGTACTCCATCTCTCCATTCTGGAGTCGCTACTCACCAGTGGAGCACCAACGGGAAGGAAGGCTGAAAGAAGAACAAAGTAAGATAAATTCACCAGCCAAGGAGATGTGACAGTATTCATGGCCATGTCTTCAAACTGCACATCTCACTGAGGTGACATAGAAAACTAAGAACACTAAGGGCCTGATTACGAGTAAAGGTGCTCTTTTTCAAACTCATAAATAACAAAACCCCGGGTACGTCATTTATCAGAGCAATAAATAGCTCTTATTACAAGTTTTCAGGGAATATATAACACGCGGATTTTGATGTTCAACATACCAAAATCTGCTTGGTATGGTAAATACTGTACACATTTCCACTGTTAAATTTCTGCAGGGTTGTACTGTTAAAATTTAATGAAGGTTGGGTGAGGTATTTAATGCATTTGGGGCCATATGTATCAACATCCTCATTTGCGATTCTCAAATAGCGATTTTTTTAGAAATAGCCATTTGAGAATTGCAAAAAGGGATGGATGTAAAAAAGTAAATAAAATAAAAAAGCCCAATTTTTTAGCGATTTCTTAATATTCCTTAATTGCGATTCTCAAATTGCGAATCACAATTAAGGAATACTTTCCCATTCATTTCTATGGGCCAGGAGGCCCATAGGAATGAATGGGAAGTTATTCTCAATTTGCGACTCGCAATTTGAGAATCGCAAATTGAGAATAATTTCAAGGGTGCAAGGGTGTCATAAGGACACCCTGATGCACCCCTAAAATTTACATGTGTGCGCATATGGTGCACATACATGCCCTAAGGGCATGTATGTGCGCCACATTGCACCTTTACAAATGCATTTGTGAAAGAAATCGCAAATTACCACCAACTTCAAGTTGGTGGTAGTTTGCGATTTCTTAATGAGAAATCGCACAACTTGGGTGCTTCATACATAGCATGTATGGAATCGCAATTTGCGTTTCCTTAAATGCTGACGCAAAATTAAGGAATCGCAAATTTTGCGATTCCTTAATTTTGCAATGCGATTAAAATCATACATCGCATTTTCCGATTTTTTAGTCGCAAACGCTGCTTTTTTGCGAATCGCAGCGGTTGCAACTAAAAAAACGGATGATACATATGCCCCTTGATCATAATTGGATACGCTAAATACCTCCCAACTCGTAATTCTAACCCATGCACAAACAGGGGTTTACACATGGGTCAGAATACACCAACCCACTCGTAATCAGGCCCAAAGAGTAAACTGAAGAACCAAAGAAGAGCGAGGAAGTCACAACTGCAATACTTTGCAACAAAAACAATAAAATGATTTGCTTGGATTTAACATAAAAAAGACTGTTCTGAAACCTATTATTAGAAGCAGAGCCACAGTGTAAATCTTCTACCCCCATGGTTTGACATCCAACACTAAAACTCTTGGCTACTAAGGTAATCTGTATGATTCCATGTAAAAAATACCTTTACATAAGCCATAACAAGGTGCAATAACAATCCACCTTTAAAGGTCTAACAGTTTTAACATATCCTTTTAATTATAAATAATGCTTGCTTATGACCTTTAAGGTTTACATCACACCATAACCAAAGAATTCCTTCTATGTTTTGAACTTGAGATTTCCCAGAGGGCACCCATTTGGCATACAGTCATAAAATTATAAAATATGCACAACATCTATTTTCCAAAACAATATACAACCTATCATACAGCGGTCTAGCAAGTATTCCACAGGGCACTTCTTGTAAACCCCTCTCTGGTAAACAGTGAGATTACATGTAACAAAACACCTGCCTAGAAGTTGTAACACTGTGTAATAACAATCCACCCTTAAAGGCTTATTGTCTTTCACACCAGCTTTTCACAATTGTTTGGTTGTCTTCAGCTACATTGATGAGATTAGTATAGTGGATTTTCTTCTCAATTTTGATTTGTAGGTGATATGTATTGAGGGCTGTTCTAAAGCGTTTCATATCCTCTACCTCATATTGTTTCCTCCATAGTTTTTCTAATTGTCTGCACTGGCCTGTCATGGCTTTCAGTTGGGGGGTAAACCACGGGCTGATTTATGTCTTATGATCTTGGCTTTTTTTGTTGGGGCTAGGGTATTAGCTATGGAGAGCATCCATTTGTTGAAGAGGTCGTTATCGATGTCAGGATCGCCTGTGAGGTTTGGTTTAGTAGATTTCGCCAGGGTCTGTAGGTCAGGATTGGAAGGCATATTATTCCAATTCCGTGTAGAGACCTTGGTGGTGGGTTTTTCCGTGGTATGTCCATTATCATAGATGAAACTAAAGGGAAAGAGGTTTATGGTCTGTCCAGGTAAGGGTACCTGGAGAGGTCGTTATTATGTTGGTGGTATTGGTACATATCCCGTCAAGGGTATGTCCTGCTGTATGTGTGGACCCTCTGTTCTGGATTTCCAGGCCCAGGGAGTTGGTAATTTCCCTAAAGGTTTTAGTATTCGGGCATTCATCTACCTCTAAGTGTAGGTTAATATCTCCCAAGATCGTGAAATAGGAGTAGCGCACCACCAGAGGGCTCAGAAAGTCTCCAAGGGTATCTAGAAAGTTACCTTTTGGTCCGGGGGGCCTGTAAACAAGTACTCCGGCGAATGTTGTGTGGTTATCTATTTTGAATTTGAAGCAGAGGTTTTCTGCATCTTTTAGTTCAGTGGAGTGCGATGTGGAGCATTTCAGGTAATCTCTGTAGATTCTGTCTAGCCTGGAGATGGTGTAGCCTTGGGGAAGTGCCTGCGCAATGTCTGGGTTGGAGCAGTCCGACAACCATGTTTCGGTGACAAAGAGGCAGTCAAAGGCGTGATCGGTTAGCAGATCATGCACATGCAGGGCATGTTTTGATAATGATCTGGTGTTTATAAGGTCGCACTGGAGTTGTTTGCGCGAGTTATCGGTCTTATGTGGTAGACTATTCTCCCCCTTGGGTCTAGGTTCCGGGTTTATGGCGCGTCGGCATGTGGCACAGGTGAGGGTGTTACCGTATAATTTTGCGGGGGGGATGATGATGCAACCTTTAGCCTGTGTGTTGAGTGTGTATAGTTCTTCCCTGGTGTAGGTGTACTTTGGCATGGAACAGACAGCATTTCTGGCATCGGCCGCGTGTCGAGTGCAGACGTGTGTGCCTTTGGCGCCCGCCGGCGCGCCAGCTGCGCGCGTCCGCTGCGCGTGAGGAAATGCATCTGTTTTTAAAGGTGGTCAGGGTGAGAGCACTAGTCTGCTTATCTCCGTACCACCCCCAAAAGTAGTAGTCACTTCCGGTGATCAGAAGTTCCAACTTCCCTCCACAACAATCTGAGAAAACTCAGCGGTGGACCGAGGAAGGGGGTGAGTGAAGTAAAGACGGAGCAATAATCTTTTATAAAACTATTGTTAGATGAGGAAGTTTTTTTTTTTAAAAAGCGGCGAGCAGCATAACAGTTCAAAGTACATGCGAGATTAGGTTGTAGTGCGAGATCAGCAGTGGAGCCCTTTACCAGACGCTCCGCTTTTCACGATAAATAGTCCGGTACACTGCCTCTGTTAAAACGTTTCATACTAAATAGTCCAGACCAGGGCTTCCCAAGGCCTATATACTATGGGTCCTGAGTAGTTGGGCCAAGTACTTCCCCTCTGCACTTGACTTTCAGTGATCGAGAAGTCCAAGATTTCTCAGTAGGAGATAGGTGCAAGATGTAAGAGGGCTCATAATTCAAAATACCCTGCAGGGATCCCAATAAGATGATTGTCCAGTCCCAAAAAATGTTGGTGTAAAAAGCAGCATTTATTAAACATGCCAAACACAGCACACTAAATAATCCATACAAGTAATCGCTCAAGACTCGCACTCTACCGCATTTCAGGGTAGGGCTCACCCTTGCGTGTCTCCTTGCCCCCCTCTCCTCCACGCTATATTGCACCCCGGGTGGGTTCTAGGAGATGACCCTAGGTGTTGACCACATTAGCGATGTGCATCAAAGTCTGGCTTTGCCCTTGAAGGTTTTTCAGCTCTTCAGGAACTATGACTGCCGAGCTCTTACAAGGCTCGTATGGGCCTATAGTCCTGCTTCCTACTTACCCCAACCGCAGCTTTCAGGACAGTCCAGAAACCGGGGAGTTTCTCTCCCCCACGCTTCACACTGAAAAGCTCGCACCAAACCCTTCGATCTGTTGGCGGGATCAGCATGCTGGGGCAGTCGCCGACAACACCGGCTTCTAGCTGTAGCGGCTTCACTTGATCACAGTTCCTGTCGGTAAGTCGGTGAACCAGCGGCATTCCTCCAGTATTTTTTCGACTTGTTCCCAAGCCCTTCTGCTGTTTGTGAGTCTCTTCAGACCTGGCCATGGCCTCAATGGTCCCAGTGGCCCCCACCTGGCATACAGGGGTGTCGCAGCAAAGGCAGAAGTCTCGATCAGGTTACCACCCCGAGACTAGATGTGACAAGGTTAAATATCTGCGATGTACTGGATTTCTAGTGGTCGGTAGCTGTACTGAGCAGGCCCAGAATGATGAAGGCTCAACACACTCAACACATGAGCCATCTTGGATGGAGACTCCGCAGATCTACAGTTGCTTTGTGTGATCGTTCTTGCCATCTAAAAGCAAGGCCAAGATCGATCCTGAGAAGGTTACTCCCTCATGTCACCCTCCAAACAGACTTCAGTCAGCTGAACACTACTCTGTGCTCTGCATGCCAAGGGTCTGCTCCCCTCCTCACAACAGGCAGTCCAACTTCCTTTTATTCCAGTGGATATAAGCACTGCAGACCTTTGAAAAAATGTCAGAGTACTACAAGACTGGTGGGGAGAAGACAAAAGAATGGTCCTGTACTAGATCAATGTCTTCTCTAGTCCAGGCTGGCGTGAAAAATCTAATTGAGGTCCACATGATTTACAAAATATTAGCTCCAAGGCCATGTATTGTAAGTAAGTTGTTGCCTGGGTTAACCAAGTAGCCAGCTTTGTTTAAAAATCCAAGCACTCCTCTGGTAAGGATGTCGTTCTGGGAGTAGGAATAAGGCAAGGTCCAGTGAGCCACTAGCAATAGTTTACCACACCAAGATTCTCTCATTCAACGTGTTCTGCTCGTTAGGTGACGCTCAGCAAAACACAGGAAGGGAAGAAAAAGAAAATCAGGTAGAGTGTAGGGAGAAAGTGGTGTGGCAGGGTGCAGGCAGATTCCCACAACCCTCCGGACACCTCTAGAGTTTCATTGTAGGACCCCAGGGCAAAACACATGCAGGTTCTCATGTCCACAGAAATACAAGAACATGCAGAGGAATCCATATTTTGCTTGGCCCCACACGCTTTGTTATCCTTCAACACCTTTTACCCTGCGCTTAAGTTTTCTTCTCGACACCACACCATACACACATTTAACATGCCACCCATGGGGGTGGGGGTTAAAGAAGGGGCCCAGTTATTGTGACTGCACAGATTTTACAGGGAGGAGTCCAGTAGGTCTCTTTCCTCTCGGGGTACACATGAGGAGCCCTGTGACCCTGGGACTATACTCCGCTGTCTCCGGCCAGGAGTCTCATCACATCTTGGTGAAAGGAATCAATTTCTCTTCTCAGCTACGGCTGGGCGTGCACTTCTGGAGCTTTCAATGATGTGTGCATTCTGTAGGCATTATGGAATGTTAGAAAGGTAATAGGCAGCACCCCCATGAACTCTCAGCTCCTCATGTTCACCACTGGACAAGCAAGGCAGATACAAAATATTGAAAACGACACCATGGCTCTACGTTTCCCAGCTAGGCAGGGAACTCCATCCCTACTACCACGTCACACGATGATCATAAAAATAATAAAATATGACAAATAATAATAATAGAGTTCTTTTGAAACGTGGCATTTCTAGCAGTCTGGCGTAGATCAGATGAGTGAACTTCAGGAAAACTGAAAAATGTCCGGACAGCCAATGTGTTTTTTAGAATAGTGAGGCTTGGACAGAACCCCTGCATGACAGGCGCCCTTGACTAGCAATCACCACTGCCTCAGCCCTGCTGCCTTTCGTAAGCAAAGGGAAGGCACTTTCGCCCGATTTCCTAACGGCTATTCTGCCTCAATATGAGAGGTAAAAACGGAGCTGCAGGAAGACTATACCTCACCTGGAGGCCGGAATATTGGAAGGATGACAGCTCCTGTATCAGGATGCAATGATGCCTAGAACAAACAGAAACACAAAGGGATTTTTCATAGTAATCATCATTATGGAGAGTTTTGTCAAATGCAATTCACATGTTCAATTGCCTTAACCAATATGACCGCACAAAGTTCTAAAATAAAGCATTTGCGGCTCCAGCAGGTCATCCAGGTGTCCCCAGGATCCTCGAAACGGGGAGAGGCAAGAGAGACTCATGAAGTGGAGAACTCCATGTGCCCTCTTTAAATGAAATGATAATAGAAAATTACTTGTGCTGCAAAGTGGCTGACTGGGTAAGGAAACCATGATAGGTAGTTTCCTATCTAACAACTATCTATTGCTCAGTTAGTAATTTGACCGTGGATTTCCGTTTCCCACTTGTATCTTGTAGCCCTGTTGTCTGTTTGCATTCCTCTGCCCTTCTGATGGAGGATAAACTCTGATAAGTTGTTGTCAAGAGCGGTTGTGTAGAAACAACTATTTATGTGACTGGGCTGTGTAGTCAAAGTTTACTCAATTTGACATGCTGTAAAATGCCTTTCAGAGGCAGATGCCTACACGTCCTCTTTAAGGAACCTGAAATCCATCACAAGAGTGGCAAGGTAGTGGAGGGTGTACCTTTTGTGAAAGACAGAAAAAAATCAGTCTGAGAGATACTACCCCTTCACAATCCTTGTAAGAGTCATGAGGACAGTGACCCTAGGCCAGGACAGAACTGGAGTACAATGGTAAGTAAGTTCTGTTTACTGTATTATTGTTTTAAGTTATATGTTTATATAGACCGTCATGCAACATTTCTCCTTCTGTTCATTTAATGGTCCTCGATTTGCCAATCTCAATGAACCTTTAGACATTAGTGGCGAGTTTTAACAAGTTGTGCTACCTTGTTGACTACTGCTGACAAATGAGTATCTTAAATTGCTTTGTGTTTTTATCCTTTGCCCAGCTTTCAAAAGCCTAACTGTTCACATTGGATGCCCTGCCTTTTTCGCATCTCCATAGTTGATGCAGGAAACTGGTAAAAGAAGGGGCACACATGTTAGTTATTTATATTCAAGTATTCTTAATGGGTTAAGGGTTGCATATTCTATATAAATACCTGTCCATAATTGAACTTGCTATTCCGGGGTCCCATGTTTTTCTGCATAGATTGTTGTTTACTTAGTATAGCATTCTCCTCTGGTTGCTTTAGATCCTTGTGAAGACAGACTTGGGTGCTTATTGGGTTGTCTGATGAGCGTTTGTGGGGATCCTGGGTGCTTGTTGGGTTCTCTGGGCCTTTGTGGGGATCCCTGTGGGGCAGAAGACATGCTCTTCACCCACAGAAGGGGTTCCTCCCTCTGACGCTCTATCCGTGCAGGTCAGAGCGTATTTGGGTCTTAACTCCCTTCACCATGTGACGTCTTGCTTTTACTTTTGATTGACTGGACACAGGATTTTGTGTTCTTTCAACTGCCGGTGTGCAAGAGACTGCAAATAAAGTTTCATAACTGCTCTTGGTTCGGCGCTCAGACAGGGGCTGAGCCTGTGCATGTTCTCCACCCAGGCTGTGCATTACAGCCCGTTGGAGAACATGCAAAGGGCGAATTACTGTTGGGTCAGCCCACGACGGCTGGCCGAACAGTCATGTGTACTTAAAGTGCACAAACTTAGCCATGGACATATTTGTGATGTATGATGTACTTCATGCATCGGCCTGTGCACAAACCGAGTCATGGGAATAAATGTCATGTATGATGTACACCATGCATCAGCCTGTGCACAAACCGAGCCGTGGGAATATTTGTCATGCATGATGTACATCATGCATCAACCTCTGCACAAACCGAGGTGTGGGAATATTTGTCATGCATGATGTACATCATGCATCAGCCGTGCACAAACCAAACCATGGATATGTGAGTGCTTGTATCGATATGGGAATGTAAGTTTGAGTGTGAGTGCTTTTATGGGTGAGTGAGTGGCTGTGTTGAGAGGCTGTGTGGGTGAGTGTGTGGGTGTGTGAGTGGCTGTATATATGAATAAATGGGTGTGTGAGTAGCTGTATGGGTGAGTGAGTGGGTGTGTGAGTGGCTGTATATATGAATAAGTGGGTGTGTGAGTAGCTGTTTGGGTGAGTGAGTGGCTGAATGGGTAATTGCTGGTTGTATGAGTAGCTGTATTGGTTAGTGAGCGGTGGTGTGAGTGGCTGTATGAGTGAGTGAGTGAGTGGTTTAGTGAGTACTTGTTTCAGTCTGTGAATGGGTATGTGAGTGGTTGTGTGATTGGGTGTATAATCTCAAACAAATCTCAAGATCAAGTGTACCCTCATTATATACCTTTTTTTTAAAATAACAAGAGACCACCTATGCAACCTAGGCTTTATATCTTCCCTTTATTTAGCGATATGTGATAGTTTTATGATGTACCTTTACTATGCTGCCTTTACATGATGTGATATATTCGTGATCTGACCTGCCTTCAATGTATGTATAAAGAACTTTATGCACTCTGATATCCGCAAGGATCTTGTTCGTGCTCTATAAAACTTTAAAAATTAAAATAAATAAATAAATAGTGCATACTAGTTGGGAATTAGAATAATCACATTGCACATCTGTAACACTCTTATCAGCAACCCCCAACCATTAGGTCTGGCTTTAAAGGAATGCTGTATACTGTTCCTATGAGGAACATATGCTTAGGGATGTTGTTGGCCCACAGGATTCCCATAAGTTTCATCCCAATAGAATTAGACATCTACAATCAAATAACGGACTCACCGTGAAACATAGGACAATACTTCATCTTTGAGTCCAATGCCACCTGGATGAAGACACCTGTAACATCCTGAAACCTGATTGTCTCAAACCAATGGTAGAGGATAGTTACGGTGTCCAACATCTCAGATGTGGCACCATGTTGATAACCTTTATGTACAGTTTGAGGAGAGACTCTAAAAGGATCTTGATGGGTCACTTACGTAAAGCCAGGATAAGTTATGAGATACTTCCTGTCCTTTTCAAGGATCTTGTCGGGTCCTGTAGACATGTTCCTTTTGAGAGGCCAGGGAGCTTTATTCCTTCCTTGCCATTTCAACAGTGACATCTTGGTAGACCACAGAAATAGGGTCCTTGTACATATGTATCTCAAACTTTGTGACATGAACTTTAGGGAAGTAGCTTCAAATGAACAAGGCCTACTCTTCAGTGTTTTATCTTTGGACACAACCCAGTTTTATACACAGGTCTGTATTAGGGGTGTTTTTGACAGTGAATGGAGAAATTGGGTTTGTTCTCATGACCGGTATTAACAGAGACATTCAAGGTATGGCGGAGGTTCAGGTGTCTTGGACTGGCAGTTCCCAAGGACAGGCCTCAGTTATCAAAATTCTACACGCTACTTTGTTAGTCCTGCCTGTAAATGCTCCTCTTTTTTTTCCCATTGTGCAGGAACATAGGTTTCACAGCTTTCTCAAGGAGCAGAAAAAAGCACAAACTCTGGGTTTTAATAGACATTTACGGTTAATATCTAGATATTTCCTCCACCCAGTTTAAACTTATTTTTGTTTTCAAATGTTCAAACGGAATTGGAGAATATGTTCTCTAAAAGAGACATTGATCAAGCTACTGCCCCAAGGCGGGGTTTATTGTCACATGTTTATGGTGAAGAATAAACAGAAGGGCAGGAGACCAGGGCAGGAGACCAGAGCATTAGCCTGAGAAAGGTCAAATTATTGATAGGTACCAGCACTGTAATGGAGGAAATGTATCTCTTTGCAATATTTTTGATTCCAATCTGTTCGAAGATAAAAGCTTCCTAAAGTGAATTTGGAAGGTTGTAAAATGATTGCAACGGGGTAAGCTGATAAGCAAGTGTCACATTCCAATGGTCCTCTCAGAAAGGGGCGTATTGCCTTAAAGTTATGTCTCCCCACGATGGACTAGAAAATACTCTAAAGGAGATTGAATGATCAGGCTAATTAATATATTGAATCTTAGAATTTACGAGCACTGACTATCTCTCCTCAGGTTTTCAATTTTGCCATAAAATGGTTATCTGTGGTGACCAAACAATCATTTGACTTTCTCAAGGCTCTTAGAATATTTTCCTGGTCAATTCCAGTGGTGGAGCTAGATTTCAGTTAATGATTAATTGGCGTATTGCAGACCAAACAGATTTAGTGAAGTTAGACTTTATTTATTTAGCACTTGTCAGTTATTTGATGTTATGAATTTTTTGCTATTCGCTAAGAATTTTCCATTTTTGTAGTGTCTTGTGGTTTGAGGACATATCTGAGCTGAGGCCCCAAACAACGTTTGTTTGCTTCTTACTTGCTTAAAAATCTGAGGAGTTTATGTTTGGTTAATAAGGCCATACGGAATGATCTTCATCACTCTGCTCAACATTCTACCAACAAACCAGGAAGAAAACAAACAAGAAGACAAAATCTTCAGGTGCTTCAAAGACTAGTCCACTGACAATCGAATGCTTGAACTCATCTCTTACCTGCATGTCCAACACCAACACCCTTCTAAACAAGTTCACAACTTTTGGGGGAAACCCAAGTTAGCATCCATGTTCCAATAAAAACATGCAAGTGCATGCAAAAGTCTTCAGCCCCATGGCACTCTCATGACCTTGATGACAATAAAAGTTCTTTGATGCTTTTCTGACTTTTGGCTAGGTTCATGTAATAGAAATACCACGCACATACATACATACTATGAGGGCAATACATTCTTCATTTGGTATTCTGTTTTTTCACTAGCAATTTAGGGCCAGATGTAGGTAAATTCAATTTAGCGAGTCCTTAATAGCGATTTTTACCGAATCGCTATTAAGGACTCGCTAAATTGAATGTCGGTAGGAATCGCTAAAATATTAGAGATTCCTTAAAATTCCTTAATACCGAATCGCAAATTGAGATTCGTTAATAAGGAATATCTACCCATTCATTCCTATGGGCTAAGAGGCTTTTAGGAATGAATGGGAAGATATTCACTATTTGCGATTTGTTATTAATAATAATCCACATTTGTATAGCGCACAATCACCCGTTAGGGTCTCTAGGCGCTGGGGGGCCGTCGGGAAGATTAAGCAAGCTATTGCCCAGAGTCGCATGGTGCTGGGCTAACCTGCCGCCGGAGCCGGGGATCGAACCCTGATCCCCAGTTACCAGCGTCAGTCGCCCTGGCCGCGGAGCCACACCTCTCCCAACCTTATTAACCTTATTAAAGAATCGCAAATAGCGGGAGCTATTTCAAGGGTGCCAGGGTGTCGAAAGGACACTCTGTTGCACCCCTGAAATTTGCATGTGTGCACATGTGGCGCACATGCATGCCCTAAGGGCATGAATGTGTGCCACATGGCACTTAAAAAAAAAAAGCAAAAAAGTGCTTTTTTAAAGGGAAATCGCTAATTACCACCAACTTGAAGTTGGTGGTAATTAGCGATTCCTTAAGCCTAAAGTGCACTTTCTTTTGTGCTACCTACATTGAATTTAAGGAATCGCAACTAGCGATTCCTTAAATGCAAGAGCAAAATAAGGAATCGCAAATTTTGCAATTACTTATTTTGCTAGTAGGTTTAAACTCACCTACATTGCTCTCAGCCAAATACCGGTCGGTAACGCAGATACCGCTCGGTATTTAGCCACCTACATCTGGCCCTTAATGAGGTAGAAGTAAGCAAATAAAGAGACATGCACAT
This sequence comes from Lissotriton helveticus, assembly GCF_964261635.1. NCBI lineage: Eukaryota > Metazoa > Chordata > Amphibia > Caudata > Salamandridae > Lissotriton > Lissotriton helveticus. Next base: position 1,209,786,782 of record NC_136065.1, read on the forward strand.
AACACAAGTCTTCTTAAATTTAATATGATCTACATTTTCTAGCCACATCAGGTTGACACATACTAATAATAACAATACAAGCTCAGTTATCTACCAGCTGTTACTAAACGTTTGTTGCTTAGAATAAAATGCATTGCTTTACTCACACTGCCTTGAGAATCTTTTAAAAACTTACCAATCGGAGGCGCCACGCTTTCTTCACCTAAAATGACAAATTGACCATGTGAAGAAATGAAGGACGATCACAAGCAAAATAAATGATGTTTAAATAGCTGGTTATACTACTTTTGATTATAGGAAATTTACTTTTTAACAAACCACACCTCCTACTAAATTGCCATTTGGTGTTTAAACCCAATGTATTATTATTCTCAGTCAGTGGTACTTGTTTTTACCGACTTCAGAAGAACAAAAAGGCACAATGAGCCACATAAGGTTTCAGACATGTGATGTGCAAACTCGCCTTTAAATTCGGCAGCAGGTGCTTAACGCACTTAGCTACCATGCCTGCTAAGGCATATCACTTACCACCTGGATATGGCTATTCAACCCCCTCTTGAAGGTAGTGGGTGGATGTAAAATATTGCTACTTTCTCAGCTTCCTCACTTATAGGACCAACAATAAATGTTTGACGAGGAGGGAAAAGGCTCAGGTGTAAAACTAGCGAAATTAAACATCAGACTGAGCAGTCAATGCAAGCAACGAGAAGGCAGGGACTAAGCCACCACCGTCATAATATCAGCCTCCGCATCTTGTACCCCACCGCCCTACACCAGCCCATCATGTAAGCAACATGTGATGTACTTGCCTTGGTGTCTCTCGCAGGGTCAGGAGTGCTGTCTTCATGTAAAAGCAGCTGGCCATTTTTAATCTCTTCCTAAAAACAAAACTGAACAATATTAGTTTTGTACATTTTAATAAAATGTATCACTTCTATCCCTAAAGACATGGAATGTATTTGCTCATAACAGGGTTTATAAAGTGCTGTATGACTGGAGGTGCTCTTCTGCATGTCTGTGTATGTGTTTTATGCTCTGATGGGTCTTGCGATACAACACTATCCATGCAGTAGGCACACTTGCATCATGGCAGAGCCACCACTGTGCAGAACTGGATTCCCTCACCGCTATCTCTCTCTGTCATGTGTCATATATTGGTTTGTGGGCTGCCATAACCATAATCCGGTACATGAATAAACTTGTCTCCAAGTTCAGAGGGCGCATGTATGTTCAAGAACATCGATTATTACCAGGTATAAAGATTCATTGTGGCTCCATCCTAGTCTTGGATGCAAAAAATACTTTGTGTGTGTGTCATTGTGGAGGAATGATCACACATATACAGGTAAGCGGAGTACCATACTAAGTTTACTTACATATACACCTGTTGCAGAAGAGTAAAGCAATAATCCTTAGGAATGCCAGATAACATTCAAATTCACTAGAGAAACAGCATCACATTGTATGTCTTGCTCACAAAACTCTGTAGCTCGTACACAGTCATGTGCGCAAAGTCCATTTTCTCCATCAGGGGCCAGGGCACCTCCTTTCTCCCTAGTGGAGAATGACCAGGATGTCCCAAATCAACTCTGGTGAGATAGCACAATAAATGGTGAGGCAGCAAGATGTATGTGCAAGCTGGCATGAGGTCAGTCATCCTTCACTAGTTGCTTTGGGACCCCAACAAACTTGATATCCCTTTAATTTCAGGTAGCATAGCACAAGGATGCCACAATGCCTGTGGGTCAAAGTCTTTGAGCAGGTCCCACCTACCGAGGGGTGAACTAGGATGGGAGGGGGGATCCTGACCTCACTGACCTTGGTTGGTATCCATACAGTGGTGACTTGCAACCTGTCACTCCGCTTTTTGCTTATGCAAGAAATCAGTGGGTACATCGTCTGTGCCTCACTAGGACAAGTTTCTGACATACATAACTTTGGAGAATCTGCCCATGTGTGGCTCGACCAGGCAAACTGTTTAATTCTTCAATGCACTAAGAAGACATTTCTTCCTTACAGAGGGGATTCTGCTATCTTGGGGAAGACAACAGATCCCAAAAGGGCGATGGCTGTCCACTGCCATGGCCGTCTTGCTGTGCCAAACAATGGTCTCTGGAAAAAAATCTGCACTTAACATACATGCATTTTCTTGCAAAGCTTACAAAAGCTTACCAATCAGAATGCAGCAGACTTTGTTATACTGTTATACAGCCCATGCACAGCCACATACATTGTCCTTTCTTCCATGAAAGAGATAAAATATTAGGCTTCATCCAGGGAATCGCAACTCATTGTTCACCTCCTTGCAACACCCTTCTACTTTTGCCTGAGAAATGATCTAGTGTTGAAAAAAGTGTAATACCAGGACAGGGCCTTAAATTATTGGTTCCTGGAGGGTAAATGTTAAAGCTTATTCTTATATCCATTTGTCCCTCATGGATAGTCATTTCACTCTCTATGTTGTGGTATCAATTTTTGCTTGGTTTCACATTCACCGCAACACTAGACACCGAGAAAAATTCCAACTGTAAATTTTCATGTATTTCCTCCACACAGCATAACATGCCAATATAATCACTGGGATTGTTAAAATATTGAACATGCTGAGCTCTTCTAAAACAATGTGCATTTTCGAAGCCTCGAAGAAGTCCTGTTGGTTGAAACACGTGTCAGCTGTTTATAAAATCCCACTGTCTACATCATGATGTGTATGGAACAATAAATGGAGACACTACATTGAATCAACAAATGACTACTCAACCTTTGTTCTTATCAAGGAATCCATTGACTCACAAGTGTGTGCTTTGGTGCCATTTCTGAAGTTTATCTCTGACTGTTCACACAGTACGGAAAAGTAGCACCCTAGATGGCTGGGTGTTGTCACCACTTGAGCACCACAATTGAACTACCTATATCTTTCCAGATAATCAGCTTTAGTTAATGATACAATAACACACTGATTCTTAATTTTTAAACAATTGGTCACTGCTTGGTGTACAGACAATTGGAATAGCCACCCTTTTATGTATTAGTAAGTACTAAAGCAAACTTCTTATTCTAAATAACGCAGGGACAAACACAGTTGTAAGCAGTCAGAAAGCAAAGTTTATTTGCTTTAGCTCGAGCAAGAACAGCCAACGACCAACTGCACTGTTCCACTGGGGGGTTACAATCAACAGCTTTTTATACTTTTCAGGCCACGTAGGAGAACATTACAATGACGATAGTTGGCAAACAATAAATCATTGTGGTCAGACAATGATCAGGAGATGTACCCACGGTGCACCGAAACTGCGTGCAAGCACCCTGCGTTAAGATTCCTAAGCTAAAAACATCCTGCACCTGTTGTTTGCATGTCAACAGCATGTATGCAGTCTCATTGTCTCCATAGGCAGAGAGCAAAAGAGCAATGTAATGACATGAACTACAAAATGACGTACAACTTGAAAATGAATGAATCTGTTGTTCACAAAATAGATCTACTTCCACATAAATCGACCTAACATTTTCTAGTAACTGATAACCAGCAGCGGTCGGAAAATTCTACACAATTTAGCAAATGCTTACAATCAATACCCCAATTAATATATTCTCTAATGGTGCCCTCACTCTGGCAAATCACCTCTGGGCATCATATGAGATGGGCAGCATACAGCCCACGTTGGCAAATAATTGAATGTAGCAGGCAAATCACATTAATGTGCATATGAACCTATAACAAATACTGCTTAAGTTTAAAAACATCAACATTTAATTAAGATGTGAATGGAAGAATTGAAGTTTCCAAAATGCCTAGATGCCTAGATCCAAAAAAATAACCATTCATATAAACAACTGATCGCTTTTATAAATACTGCATGTTCGACCAACATAATAAGCAATTCAGTTTTGTGCATTTTTCAAAGTTTTTGCAAATTACTATCAAGTTAGTGTTTCCTAAATGCGAAGTCGCATTTAGGAAAGGCTTGTTGCATCCCAAATAGGGATGGCAATTTGAGATTCCCTAAATGCATTCGCAATTTAGAGAATCACAAATTTTGCGATTACCTATTTTGCGAATTTGGGTTGATGCATCCCAAATGCCAAAATACCGGTCGCAAAGGGGCTGATTCTGTGAATCGGCCTGTTTGCAACCAGTCACTTGGTTTATGCATGTGCCCCTTACTTCCCAAAACAAACAGGAATGGGAAAATCAGCGTGAATGCTCTCTTACAAAAAAATGAATTGGTGTGTGTGTCTTGACATTCTGCTTCCTGTGGTGTACCCAAGAGAACCCTGAATGGTTTCAGCATGATCTGCACTGGGTTCTTTGTGTGATAGAAAAATGCAATTCTAGTATGCCTCTTCCATGTTTGTGAGGAACCTGTTCTGTGTGAACGCTTGTTGTGCTGCCTTCTGTGCTCTTCTTCAGAATGAAACTAAGCGTGCCCTGCTGCTGCCCACAATGTACCAGAAGCCCCAATGTGCCAGATGGGGAACCTGCAGTGTTGCTGCCTATGCTGTTTCTGTTCTATATTTTAAGGAAGTTAGTAACGCTGCAGCCAGTTCTGTGTGCACTGACAGGTAGAGCGTTTTTTTGAAGGTCCTGTAGATTTTGTAAGTCAACACTAACCTGTACGAGGAGAGCAGTGAAAACATCACAGCCCCATATAAAGCACTTTTTTTTCTTTAAAAAAACAAACTTCTGTACTTACCTCTGTTGACAAAAGTAATATCGGGTCCAAAATATCTAACCACTGAAGAAACCTCTTGACAAAAGACTGAAAGAAGAAAGAAAAAATAGGTCACCTAAAAGAATCTACAAACATTAACAAAGAGACAGCACAAGGCATACTTGACACTGCTTAGGGCATGGAAAGGATGTTTTAGCACCCTTGTGCCTGTGACATAATATGCGAACAAGACCCCACCATTTTACTCTTAACATTAGAACGTAAGGCAGAGTTAGAAGAAGAACAATTTTTGTGGTTTACAATACAGTGCACAGTACATAAGCAAGCACATAGTGTATGTTGCAGAATTAAAGGTTACAAGCAATTGATCAGTAAATGTTTATTGCAAGAAAAATAAACAAAGGTATTTTCAACAGAAAGCACCCCGCCTTTGATACATAGGTTTGGTAAATGTTAGATGTAAGCACCCAAGTAAATTCACATTACTGGGATTTTGAAAACTGCAACCTACCAGGGGCACCAAAGAGGCACTTTGCAATGCATGGTTCTCTAAGCCCAGTGTGAACCATAATAATATCAGTGGTAAACAAGCATTTGCAATGCAATAGGTCTCGCATTTGCGAGAGTCTGAGCTATTGGCATTGTAAATGACAATGCCTTTAATTATGTGTTGGTTTTCAAAACAGATCAATAAGAGGCATTGCCATTTACAATTGCAACAGCTTAAACTTTTGCAAATGCCCACTCACTCATACAGCTACTCAACACAGCCACTCACCCATAAAAGCAATCACACACATACTCACACAACCTCACAATCACATACATACCCATTCACACATCCATACAAGCACTCACACTTCCGCTCACTCACGCAGACAGCCATTCACACACTTACTCTCAAATCAGACACTCCCCCTACTCACTTACCCAAACACCCACTCACTCACCCATACAGCCACTTGCACACAGTCACTTACTAATACAGCTATTGAGACACCCACTTACTCACCCGTACAGTGACTACACACCCACTTACCTACCAATAGAGCCACTCACCCATACAGCCACTGACACACCCACTCACTCACCAATACAGCCACTCACACAGCATCTCACTCACCCACACAGCCACTCACACACCCACATATACACCCATACCGCCATTTACACACCCAAACTCACACACCCACATATACACCCATACCGCCATTTACACACCCAAACACACAAGGATACATACAGTTAGACAGCTAATCACTTAATATATGTTAAAAGTAGCATCACTGAGTAGTACTGCTTTTAGTAACTAATTTACCTTTTGTAGTTGGTTAGTATATATGTTTAACATCCATAAACTCTCAAAAACATTTACACTCACTTGATGAGGTCATCAGTGATGTTATTGATGATGTCAGTGAGCATGTCATGAGTGATGCAATATGTGCGGTCATAAGCAGTGCATTGCAGGGGTGTAAGTTATAGATAGCTCAGGTAACTATAACTGCTGAATTTCACTGGTTTTATACCAGTGAACTCTGAGCCTAACTATAAAACCCTAACTTTTGTTTTTTTCAGTGAATATGTGGGTATATATTTATAAATAAAGGTTACGTGGACGTTATAGTTAGTTTCAGATTATCAGATTACTGTGAAAAGAGAAATATTGCTAATATTAGGTGGCAGCATGTCACCATGGTTTCTTTCTTTTACTTGTATTTTTTAATATTTATTTAGTGGTTTACTTGTGTTTGTGAGCGCATGAGAGCATGTATGATGCCTTATTGAGTGCCGAAACCCATTGATGAAGAAGATGGTGGATCAGGTCATTCTTCCTACCCCCCTGGAGGATCGCAAATCCTTAGTCATTTGGCAAAAATTTGACTTAATCTCTGAAGATGCCCTCCTCAAATGCATCCTTGAAACTAAACCCTCTAACCATTCCTACGACCCCATCCCTAGTGACATTGCCATTGATTTCTACACCTATACTCTTTCCTACTGGACCAGCCTGGTTAACCTCTTCCTCAGCCAAGGCTCCTTCCTGTTTCCCTTAAAACTAGACGGGTTATTCCACTCCTTAAAAAACCCTTAGCTGATGCGAACGACCTCAATAACTACCGCCCCATCACCAACCTCCTCTGCCTTGCGAAAATCACACAAAAATGTGTAGCAAAATAACTTTCCAAACATATTATGGATAATAATCTTCTTGACTGACAATTTCCAGTCTGGGTTCATTCAAAACTGCAGCAGAGAAACAGCCCTGCTGCAAGTGATCGACGATGCTCTGCGTATACTCAATTCAGGGGAGTCTTGTCTTCTGATTCTTCTAGACCTCTCTGCAGCCTTTGATACTGTTAATCACAACATTCTCCTTAACGCTCTTTAACAAAGAATGGGCTTGGAAGGCACATTGCTCAAATGGTTTGCCTCATTCCTCGCGGACAGATCCAAATGATCAAGATAGCGAACATTCTTTCGTCTTCATTGGCGGTAGATCAAGGCGTCCCTCAAGGTTCTATTTATTTGGAACCATTGGGAAATCTCCTAAGTAAATCTGGGATCCTCTACCATCTCTATGCTGATGACACTAAAATCTATCTTAGGGTGTCCTCCGCACATGATATCTCAACCCTCAACTCTACTCTCAACTCTGGATGTCAGCTTATCAACTCATTCTGAATCCTTCCAAAACTGAATTCCTCCTCCTCGCCGTCTCTCTCTCTCCTCCTCCTTTTCAATCTTGGATGGATCAGCTGACGTTACTGAACAATAAACTATCGTTGTCGACAGCGCAAAATCCCTTGGTGTCATACTTGACAAAAGGCTCAATCTACTCTTCCACATCAACTCCATTGCAAAGAATGCACAATATCAACTGCGCCTTCTCTGGGGAATTCCACGTTTCTTTCCGGAACAAGACCTAAAAACCCTGGTCCAATCTCTGGTTCTCTCTATATTGAACTATTGCAATTCTCTTCTTGCTGGCCTCCCCAAATCCCACCTTTCCCCTCTTAAATCCGTTCTCCATTCAGAGGCTCACTTTATATCTGGGGTCAAACTAACGGACCACATCACACCCATTTTGTCCTCTCTTCGATGGCTTCCCATCGAAGCAAGAGCAATCTACAAGACTGCCTGTATAACCCACAAGCCTTGCACACTGCTTCCCCTCGATACCTGGCAAATAAACGGGACATTTCTGGAGGCTCTAGACCGTCTCGTAATGTGGAAAAGTTACTGCTTGAGCCCCCCACCTTCAAGAGGAAAAGATTAATGGTGCAATCCTTCTATGGCAATGCGGTGAGAATCTGGAACTCGCTTCCTCCATTACTACCTCTAGTCGGACCTTCAAAACTGACCTCTTCTCTTCCAAAGACACTTCCAGAACTAATACACCCCTCTGCAAGTCCCTCATGGAAGTTCTTTCTTTATTGTAAATGTGTAATCTATGCCTGGACAATGTTCATCCTAGTGTGTTTTTGCTTTGTGTGTTTTGACTGACTGTCATCTTTTGCTTTATTATACCTCTTCTTGTTTCTTTTCTGCAACATCTAAATTTGGCAACACTCTCCTCATGTAACGTACTTGGCTCTATTGTGAAGCGCTCTGACACCTTTGGGTAAAGTCCGCACTATATAAAATTGCATTAAATAAAATAAATAACTTAAATAAAATAAATGCACCTTTATTTATAACCAGAACTGTTGGCATTGCCACTGCTTCTTCATTCAAGGTGGCGTCTCTATACAGCTCTAGCAAATATACCGAACTGTCAGAGGCACTTCTCTGCGCCCATTTACAGTTGTGAGTTGTGATACGCAAGTAGACAGGAGATTCATTAAACCACAGCATGACCGGGTTATATTGCACAGTTGCGAGTACATCGATGTTCACATATTAAAGCATCGGCAGTAGTCTACTCACACACAAACTGTAGACAGTTAACTAAAACACTTGCTAGGTTACTCATTTAAACACATTACGTAGACACAATCCCAATCCAAGATGGCTGCTATCTTCCAGTACAAAGAAGGACCGGGTACTCTTTATTACATCTTATCATTTCAACATAAAGCTCCACATTAGAGATTACTTTTACTTCCATACCTGTCCCTCTGAAGTACGGGTGGAGACAGGTGGTGGTAGTGTCTCCATGTGAGCTGATTACAGCGCTCCGTTGCACCTAGGTTAGATTTCCAACACAGGTCGGGACATATTAAAAGATTTTGAGAGCCTAGACAGGGAAAAAAGACTGTACTTGTGCGCTTGACTTTGAAACGTGCCTGCCATGTTCGATTGGAATGTTATTTTAAATTATTTTAAAATCCATGGACATTGTTGGATCATCTTGCACTGTAATGTCTCCATTAGTTTAAGTATTTTTTTCTTTCATATATGAAGCCTACCTTGTGTTCTGTATGTTTAACTAGTACGTTAAGCAGCGCTCAATGGAATTACGTCGCCATTTTGGTCTGGTAGTAATTCTTTCGGAACAGTGCTACACAGCACAAGAAAATGAGCCAGCTTAGGTAGGGAACAGTTACCCTTATTTACACTATGGTCCTTTTTTAATTTTAAAAGCTTAATTAACAATGACACAATATATAAAAAAAACTGGAGCCTCCCGCCAAAAACGGCTACGATAGCATGTATGTTTATCGAAGCTAAATATATCTTGTGGCATTGTTCATTAAGCTTTTTAAACTAAAAAAGGAGCATAGTGCAAATAAGGGTAACTGTTCCCTACCTAAGTTGCCTCATTTTCTTGTGATGTGTACCATTGTTCCGAAAGAATTACTACCAGACCAAAATGGCGACGTAATTCCTTTGAGTGCTGCTTAACGTACTAGTTAAACATACAGAATACAAGGTAGGCTTCATATATGAAAGAAAAAAATACTTAAACTAATGGAGACATTACCAGTGCAAGATGATCCAACAATGTCCATGGATTTTTATGCTAACAAATGTCCTACGTTTAGCAGTCTCTTGCCAGAAAGTGCTTTAGCTGTACGTTCAAAAGAGAATTAAGTCCTCTTATCATTTTTTTTTTTTTAAAGGTCTCCCTCTTTTTTGTTTCCAAATGTTGGCATGTATTTATCTATTAAGTGTAGAAGTGATATGGATAAAATAAAAAAAACACAGTCATGTTCTAAAAGTGCCTTTGTTAAGTAAGATACGAGTATTTTAAAGTTGGAAATATAGTAAACTACAAAAACAAGAAGGAAATAGAAATAGGGAAAATATCTGGTGTTTATTTTGGAAAAAGATGATAATGGGGATCTCTAGTTAGCAGCGACTGGCGCTGAGGCCCAAATAGGGATCCTTTTTCCTAAGTCAGATTAATGAGCTACACCCTTTGATAACCCCTGTTCAACCCTGTGGTAACGTAGCACGAGCAGACAGGCCTATCCCAGAGGCAGTGAGTGAAGCATTTATGACCATACACAATAACACAGGGAAGACGCTACAAACGGATACCACAAGCAGTTATAGAAAAATAGTTATCTTTATATAGACTGAACACGAGGCTCAAAAGCGCTCAAGGAGCCACAATGAACATAATTACAGACTCACTTCAAAATGCAAAATAGGCACTCAAAAAGCCTGTGGAATGAACTTAGTTCGAGGCCGGGGTCCACGCGACCCGGTGGTGCTCAATGTACCTGAGATTTAAAGGGGCACGGTACGCAGCCTCACAAGGAAGCCACTGTGATGACAGGCGGACTCGCAGCGGCCACAGCCCCCAGCTGTAGTGGTCCGCGGCGTGCACTCACAATAATCCTGGGACGGGGCTTAAAGGCGGGCACCCAGCGGCGCACGCAGGTGGTAACAAGATCCTCAAAGTGGGGACTATTGCGGGCACTCAGCGGCACAGCTCCTCAGCTGCAGCGGCCCACAATAGCAATTGCAATGATTCTCATAGGACGGCCAATGCAGGCAGTCAGCAGTACAGCTCCTCAGCTGCAGCGGCCCACAATAGCGATAGCGATAATTCTCGTAGGACGGCAAATGCGGGCACTCAGCGGCACAGCTCCTCAGCTGCAGCGGCCCACAATAGCGATAGCGATGATTCTCGTAGGAAGGCAAATGCGGGCACCCAGCGGCACAGCTCCTCAGCTGCAGCGGCCCACAATAGCGATAACGATGATTCTTGTAGGACGGCAAATGCGGGCACCCTGCGGCACAGCTCCTCAGCTGCAGCAGCCCACAATAGCGATCACAATGACTTTGGTAACACAGGCAAATGCTGGCTCTCAGCGGCAACAGCTCCTCAGCTGCGGTGGCCCACAGTAGCGATAACGATGACTTTGGTAACAAAGGCAAATGCGGGCTCTCAGCGGCAACAGCTCCTCAGCTGCGGCGGCCCACATTAGCGATAACGATGACTTTGGTAACACAGGCAAATTCGGGCTCTCAGCGGTAACAGCTCCTCAGCTGCAGCGGCCCACAATTGACATGTTGAGGACTTTGGTAACACAGGCAAATGCGGGCACTCAGCGGCAAGAGCTCCTCAGCTGTAGCGGCTCACAATAGCGATGCAGACTTTCAGCCCAGTTCCCCGCAGTAGGACCAGAGGCTCTGGAATTCTCAACAGAGGCCTCACCTGTGAGTAGAATCCCCCTCAAATAGAAATCCGGATGGCTGATGGTGAAGTCTAATGTCCCTGAGACTTCGGCAGGAGGCAAGCTCAAATAAGGCCCTTGGGTAGTTGCTTCAGCAAGAAAGATAAAAGTTTCAGAGTCCTTTCCCTCTAGTTACATGGACAGAGGTTCGTCTTGACATCCAGAAGTAACACCCCATCTAGGGGTCTTAGCACAGATCTTTATACCCCAGAAGTCTTCGTTCTCAAAAAGTCACAACTCACTGAACCCAGCCAGAACCAGTTTTGTGTCATCCTGGAGCACTTTGTTTACAAAGCTACATCCTGCCTTTGAGGAAGAGGGGGTCTGCCATCAGACGCACAGTGGGAGGTGGAGCCATCATTCACCTTGCCAGGCACAGCCCTGCTCAGATCAAAGGGTCACCCTTCCCCCATTCTCCACTGCCGATCTCTCTGTTCAATCCAAGTCTGGCTCAGCCTGCCCTGACCCTTCAAACCCAGACAGCCAATACACATAACAGCAGAGCACACTGGAAGATTTAGGCAAGAAAATACCTACTTCCTAAAAGTGGTATTTTCGATCACAGAATATAAAACTAATCGCCACTAAAAGATGCACTTTCATATTTGAAGTTCAGGCATACTAAATTTGACTTTCCTATCATGTTCCTTGGGTCAATTAGCATTATACCAATTCGTACAGTCAATTTACAATAGGGAGCATTCGCGCTGTAGCACTGTATGGCAGTGGCACAGCGCCCAGAGTGTCTAACACCAGCAAACACAGATAAGACAAAAGTGAAAAATAGAAGAGAGACCCACGCCAATGGTGCCAAGTCTAACACTGATACAAAAGTGTGCACACTTCAAACTCCCCACCCACACCTACAAAGCATTCCACACCACAGGCTCTGCCTACCTGAATAGCCACATTCACTTCCCTCAACTTTCCCGACACCTCCGCCCTGACAGTCTATCACTAGCACACACCCTACTATTTTAATTTATTTTTATTTTGAAAGTTTTATAGAGCGCAGACAAGACCCTTGGGGTTATCAGAGTGCTTTATGATAATGCAGGATCATAATAATAGCATCAAAAAGCATAGCAGACAAAATGCAAGTCAACATGATGCAGAACAGGAGTGGCCTGATGAGTCATGGTAGTACAATAATGATAAGAACATCAAATATATAGAACATTACTGAGCATACAAAAAGCAAAGCAGCAAGGTGCAGAGCAAGGGCGAACAGCCGAAGTATGGTAATGGCAAATATATTAATTAGGTTGACAAGTTTGATAAAGGGTATGGAAGTTCTCACAGACACATGAGGCTGTGTTTACTTGAATTTTGCCATAAGGATGCCTTTTACTTCCAATTTGAAGGATGAGGTGGAGGGGTTCAGTCTTGTTTCTGGTGGAAGGGCATTCCATATCCTGGGTGCTATTCCTGAGGATCGTTTATGAGTTTTTTTCTTGTTGAATTTCTGTGGTTTCAAAAGGAGGTTTTTCGCACTTCTTGTGGATCTTGTCCCACCGGATATTGTGAGTTTTTGTGTGATAGCTGGGTGCATTATGATGTAAGGCCTTATGCGTCATGCATGCTATTTTCAGGTGGATTCTGGCTTCAAATGGCAGCCAGTTTAGAGATTTTAGGTCAGGGGAGATGTGGGCCCTTCTTTTCGAGCCAGTGATGAGTCTCGCTGGCGCGTTGGTAGAGGCTCTTAGGGGAGCTGTAGTGGCTTGGAGCACATCTGGACACGGATGCATCCTTTAAAAGCCTTTGTGGCCCTTTTATGGCAGCTCCCCATTGGTCAGTATGTAGCAGCAGGATGCCCTGAGTCAAGCACTTCAAACTTGCTTTTCTTCAAAGCCATCATGCTTCTCTTTGGTATGTATTTATTTACGCTGGAAAGTGACTGTGAATTTTATCACTTTGAGCATTCCACAGAGTGTTCGTGTTTTTGTTTTCACTCCCTCTGTCCTAAGCAGAGCAGGGGACCTAGTCTTCTCGTATCTGTTCCCTAAAGCCTGGAACGATCTCTCATAACACACCATAGCCTCCTCCTCTCTTCTTGACTTTCGCAAAAAGCTGAAGACCTGGCTTTTTGAGCTAGCCTTACAGGGCTGACCTCTCACACCTGCTACAAAGCGTATCAGTATCCTCATGGGAGCTTAGCAAGCTACAAAAACATAAATAACATAACATGACAACGGACTTCAAGTTTCATGCATCATCCAGGAGAATAATGCAATTTGAATTAAGAATCAGCTGTTGCATAGAGACACCTGATTCTCACTCACATTGACACTATTCTTGCAGTTGCAATCATACTGGATGCTGTAAGGCAGAACATGTTTTACTCTGTGGTTGAAAAGGCATTACATCCAATCAGAGTATGGTTTAGGGCTGTATGTGTTCAACAGAAGCTTCACATTTGGACAGGAAGTAATTTATAACGTATCAGCCAGCATGTGGCATGAGTAAACATCTGGATAGTCTGTGTACTGGTGCTGCACTGATGCCATTAACAACCTGCAGACAGACAATATATATACTGTTGGACCTGGCCCTTTTTACAGGGTCATCCCTGGACTTTTTGCCTTCCTCCTGTATTTTGTCGGACCTGTTTTTGTTGGTTTAATGACTCTGGGCACTTTACCACTGCTGATCAGTGCTAAAGTGCATATGCTCTCTGTAAGAAAGTGGCTGTATATATACTGGACCAAAGTAAGGTACAGTGTGTATAGAGTCCACAATCCCCAGAGGTATAACAGAGGTTAAAGTCAGGTCTGACCTTAGTCTCTAAAGTGGTAGCTTGGTCGAGCAGTAAGGCAGTACCAGAGGACAGTGTAAAGCATTTGTTGTACACACCCAGTCAGCAAAAGGTTTCACACACTCAAGAACTAAACTCCAGGCCAATTGTTTTTATATCAAAAGATATAGTTGTTTTATTTTTAGAACCAACAGGTATCAAAATATGCTTTTCTCAATATGAGTGATGTCAGGTAGTTATTTTGCAGAAAGGCAATAAACTTTGTAAGCACAATAGGTACAGTAGTTGCAATAGGCAACACAATTCTAAACACAATTTAACATTGAGCTCAATGGGTTTGTCTACATAAATGCAGCTGATTACTTTACAGATTACTTTTGTAAGTCCAGGACTGGATCCTAGATTCAGTCCTGGGACCTATACTGTAAACAGTTAAGTAAAAGCGTTTTGGTTACAGTTGTGATTTTTAAAGAATATAAATGTATTTTCAAAAGTTGACACTTAGAAACTTTTCAGTGAAAAAAGTAGCAATGTTATCCTATGGCAGGAAATTCAAGTCACAGGTAAAGTAGGTTCTCGATACTTTTGTAATCCAGGACTGGACTCCTAGGTTCAGTACTGGGGTCTCTACTTAAGACAGGAAAGTAATTACGTTTTAGTAGTTGGTACGATTTTTAAGGAATATTTGTAGCTTGAAAAAATTGACAGAGCAGTCAATGGTTTCAAAACTTCACTTAGAAGAAATTTCACAGAAAAACAGTCAATGGATTCCTATGGAAGAAATTTAGGTTACTAGTAAACATGGTTATGATTACTTTCACGATTCAGTACTGGGCAAAAAGGTACAGTACTGGCTTCTCTCCTGATCACAGGTGAGTACTTCGGAATTCGTAATTCGGCTGATTTTAGATGAATATTTTAAAGTTTCAAAACTTCACACTTAGAAGAAATTTCAAGTGAAACCAGTCCATGTTAGCCTAAGGAAGAAAAGTGAGTCATAGGCTTTTAGGTAAGTACTTGACTGGCAGAGTTGAGGTTCTGGGCATAGACTCAGGGGTCCCCCAGGGTCAGGTAGGTACAGTTGGTACACCCTCAGCGGCACAGGGGCAGCCGGGTGCAGAGGTAGTTAGGCCCAATGTTATCCAATGAGAGGCAGGGGGTTAGCAGGCCACGCAGCTGTGGGAGATGGGCTCCTGGTCACTTGCTCAGGGCAAATGGGGAAGTAGAATAGGACAAAGGTTGCACTGCCAGAGGCACTCGGGCGGCTGGGTGCAGGGTGCTTTTGAGCTGTCGGGCGCTCAATGTTATTCAACGGAGATCTTGGAAAGGGAACAATGGCTGCAGGCTCTGGGACGGAGGATCTTCTGGAGCGATTAACACTTCGAAGGGTAAGCTGGGATCTTGGAGGATAGGTAGTCACCCAGGAATTGGGCACAGCGGGCCATGGGGCGCCGGTGCAGGGGTGTCTTTTGAGGTTGGGAAATCTTACCCCCTGCTGGTCGCGGTTGGAGAGGTACTTTGTCCTGAGGCTGCAAGCGTCCTCGGGGTTGTCGAGGAGGGTCCTTGGGCACTGGATTCCAGGTCAGAATCGCCGGGGGGATGTCCTCGTGGTCTTGATTCACTCCAGCACAGGCCAGGCTTGGCGGGTGCAGAGGGTACAGGGTTCGCAGTTCGAGGCTGATGCCAGGGCTTGTTACTTGCTTTGAGCAGTACCACTGCTCGTGGGAGACCCAGGTAGTCAGAGTCACAGGGCAGTCAGGTCCTCCAGGGTTTTTGAGGTTGCTGACCACTGGAGACGCCAGGGTTTTGCAGGAGCAGGTTTGAGGTTCGACAGGCCTGTAGGGCTGGGGCCAAATCAGTTGGTGTCTTCCTCTTTTTAACAGCTGCACGGCAGTTCTTCTTGTTCCTGGTTCTTCTTTCTTGTTTCCTAATCTGGATCTAAGGAAGGAAGGTTCAGAGGGCCCCTAAATACTACATTTAGGGGTATTACAGGTAGGGCGAGGGCAGGGACCAATGGGTCCCTGTCCTAGGGTGGGTACACCCCCTAGCCTGCTCCTCTCCTGTGGGAGGGGGGCAGGAGTCTAGCTGTGATTGGGCAGGGCTCCCCATCTTCAAGATGGCCGGAGCCCGGGGTCGTGCTTCACCTCGCCTCTCCCACCTGAGCGGTGGAGTTGGCACAGGCTAGGCACACCCCCCTTCCTGACGTAGGGTTTCCCGCCAGTCTTCCTGCCGGAGTGGGGTTCAGAACTGGTGGGGGCCAGTTGCTGGGTACAGCAAGTGGTCTGGAGAAGCTCACAAAGGCGGAATGCCTTTGAAGCTTCCCCTGCCCATCCTGGAGGAGGGGGCTTGGCACCTCGTCCCAGGATGTGCATTGTTGCAGGCCCAGGAGAGCGGGGCTCTCCACCCAGGGGTCCAGCAACATGTCTGCTGTGTGGCAGCCTAGGCAGCCTCTCAGACAAGACGTGGATTTTAGGTTAGGTTTCAGAGGGTATCTCTAAGATGCCCTCTGTAGTGCATTTTTACATTAAATCCCACACTGGCATCAGTGTGGGTTTAATGTGCTGAGAAGTTTGATATCAAACTTGTCAGCCTTCAGTGTAGCCATTATGGTGCTGTGGAGTTCGTAATGAAAACACATTCAGTAGCACCTGTACTTGTCTGCTTTCGTTCAGAGCAGCAATGTACCAGCAGCGAGGGGTAAAGTTAAGGGGACATCAGGCTTTGTTTTGTTTGGAGTATCCTGGCTGGAAGCTAACAGGAGCATCACACCGACATGCAATGGAGGGAAAACAAAGGCACACAGTTTATCACTTCACAGGGTACTTAAGAGAGGCATGCTTTTGACTTTGTTCAATCTCTCTATATGAGATATGCATGCACGGTAAACAACCTTTACAACGCAACTTTTACATCGCAGAGCCTTTACAACGCAACCATTACAACGCAAGCTATTACAACGCATTGCTCTAGGGGGCGCTATAGGATTGGGAATAGGTTAATTTACTATCCAATAACCTTCCCTAGTGTCCACGGGGACTGGAGTTGGAATAGTAAATTAAACTATTCACTATCCAGCACCCCAAAGCACTATGCGTTGTAATGGACTGCGTTGTAATAATTGCGTTGTAAAGGCATGTGATGTAAAAGCATGCGTTGTAATGTCATACATCCTGCATGCACTGTTAGAATGCAGTTGCGCTGGTCTGCCCCAGTATTGACATAAATACCAATTTAAATAGCACTATTTTGTTTTATTTCTTTTATAACGCTATAGTGCTACTCATCCCATTGCAGGGTGTCAAAGTGCTTTACATTATACATACAAATGATAAATTAACAATAAATTATATGTGGGTTAATCAATGTGCAGTGTGTGTTACCTAAGACAGTGAGATTTACGAGGTTTAGGAGCCACATTTCATTCATAGCTTTCTGTACTATCTTAGAAGGATTACAATATATGAACTGCAAGTAACAAAAGAATCTCTGTGTGAAAAGCAGTAACCCACATACCCATTTACATCAAATAAAAATCCGTCTTCTGCGTGTTACATTATGCACTTTCCCCACAGCGCATATTCATCTCAATGGCACCCTAACCAGTGCATTCAGCTCTCACGTGGAACACGTCAGGGTTGCCCGCTATCCCCCCTGTTGTTCGTAATTGCGCTTGACTCCCTAATGAGACATCTGTTGGAAAGGCATAGCCACCGCGGGCTACAATTCAACACCGGCCCCCTATTACTTACTCCGTATGCTGACTATATTATCCTGTACGTATGTAACCCGGATGACAATCTGACTCCTATACTTCGGAAGTGACTAGATATGGTATGAAATCGGGCTTGTGCATAAACTGGGAGAAGTCGGAAGTGTTTCAACTGACCGAGGCAAGCTGTTGTAGGGAGGGGGACTACCCACTGTCCTGGTGCCATGACTCCGTGAGATACTTAGGTGTCCATATCCGCAGAGAAAAAGACATTCAGACACTGTCCACAACCAGTTGGTCATGGCATAAGCTATTGCCAGTAACTGGATCTGGTCTATTGTACTCCCCTGCACTACCCCTCGTGGGAAATGGCTGGATACCTATCCATCAGGAGACTTTAGTGAAGCGCACAGTAGCGTAATACCGTCTTATAACATTTGGAGGTTTCAGGGCGGGCACATTTTCTCTCTCACGGAAGACCCTCAATTCAGAAATGCCACCATAACAGACCAATTTGTATTGCTTAAACTACAAAGGGCAATGGTGGTGCTACGTCCGTGTCACGATACGGACGTGCGTGCGGTGTGGGAGCTTGATGTTGGTCACCCACTTGCGGATGGGCAGTGGAGTCAGTGCTGTGCACAGATACGTAAAGTGTCCCCTAACTATGTGCATAGTTGCAACATTTTAAATTTTTATGGAGGGCGTATGTGACACCCAGCAAACTGCATCGCTTTGATCCCACCCTGTCAAATGCCTGCCCAAGGTATCATTCCCCGGGGGCCGACTTCGCACACTTGACATGGACCTGTACCAGACTAGAGCGCTATTGGAGGTCAGTCTTTGGAGAACTATCCAGGATGGTTGAGCTGGAGATTTCACCCTCACCTTTGATGGCCCTACTAGGGTACGTGCATGATCTTCCTAAGTCTAGGCGTCGCTTCATTGCCATTGCGCTTCCAATTGCAAATAAGAGATTGCTATTAGATGAACATGCACACTCACCCCCACACTTCAAACCTGGTTACACAGCATGACATACTGCAACACCACCAGCGACACCTATGCACAGTTGCAGCCACCTGCCTCTAGACCAGTGGATAGTTGATGACCATTTCAGACTTACCTCATGGCGACGCGGGACGGTGGTGATACCCCATCACAGGAGCAGCCTGCGCCCGCCAGTATTGTAACTGACAGAGATATAGAGAATGTACATGCATCAATGTAGAAATCGCTGTGTACCTTACTGGTTACTCTGTTCCTTCCTTAATGTACGGATTATGTAACTATTGCTATATGGGTCTTGCATGTATGCACTTGGATATTTTGGCCGTATAGACATTGCTGTATTTCTGATGTTCTGGATTTCTGCACTGCAGTGCTACACTGTTTTCTTCAATTGCTGTAACTGTAAAAACTCAAGTAAAAAAAACGTTACAAAAAATATTGTAATGCACTCAAATGTACTCACGATAGACCTGGTATTAAGGAGGTCTTAAGATCTGATGTACTTCTTGTCTAATTTCCTGTGAGGTCATGGGTTGTGATGCTTCTTCCTGTGTCACGCACCGTGATCTCACACACTGTGATGTCACCTGCCATTGATGCCATTTGCACCCTGCTTAACTTGGTTAGTCCCCTCAATTCTTTTTTTAGGACTTATGCCCTGAGTACAGCCCATGAACACTGCAGCCGATGTTGCTCCGCGGTGAGACTTAGGCCAGCATAATAGCCTCTACCAATGGTGATCTGCTTTGCTTCCCCCAGGGGCTGTGCAAGCTACAAAACAGGCTTAACTGTGAGCGCTGAGCAGAGGTGAGAAAGCAAGGAAATTAGTGAGAGCCGAACCAGGGGGTCACAAGCTGAACCATCAGAAGATTTGATATGTGACTAATACGGCAAACGCAATATAAAAATATGATGAAAACTTTTATTGGGTTAAAAAATAAATTATTACCTCAACCCCTATTACACTTTAGTATTTTAGATTATATCACTGCATTTACAAAACGTAAAAGTCATAGTTCTTAAACATGAACTTTTTTCGCCAGGCCTAGTGGCTTGACAACACGGCCTTAAGGTCCTAGAGTCCTGTGCACTGCATATATGGCCAATATTATTGTTTTGTGTGGGGCAATGGGATTGTTCATTACCTCATAGGTAAATAACTTTTTATATACCACATATCCCAAGGCTGAATGTCTTGAAGGTGGTCTCAGATCTGAGACTTAATGGAAATGTGCCACTTGAACTACATTGATTTGCATAATATCACACAATCCAGTCGATTTAAGAAGCTGAGATTTGAATCCTGTTTTCATGGTTACATGTTGTGCTATTCTGTCACTGGATAAAGATTTCCTTTAATAACCCTTTTACTTGTTGAAAGCATTTGAGAATAAACTACATAATTGTTGGACTTGGCCTTTCTTCCCAACCTCCAGGACCTTTTGTGGGATGGGAACGCTGGGCTCCTTTCCCTTGTGGCCCCTTCGCCGCAGGTGGCCACCCAGCATTGTGCCCGCGTTTTTGTGTTCTAAGTCGCATGTGGCCACCCCGCTATTTACTTTGTATGGCGAGGGAGCCTACCCCTCTAATTCTGCCCCTGAAAATAGCCGCGGCCCGCCTGACTGTGGGCGGGGACGCAGGATGGAAGTCCAGAGGGCGGCCGGAAGTGAGGTCAGGGGAGAGGAGGTGGGGAGCTCGTCCGCATCCTCGCCAGAGAGAGCAGGGAGGCAGCGTGGACAGGGATGACGCCGGCCTGTGTGGGGCTCCCATGCCGAGGGAGAGCCCCGCCTGCACTGGCAAGTGCGGCCGAGTCCTGAGGAAGCTGTGCGGTCTACGGGGAGGAGGACGGGAGCCTACCCCGCCTCCCCGAGTGGCCATGAGGAGTCCGGAGCCTTGCGGGCTCCATCGGCGAAGTCCCGGTCCCGAGATGGGGGACCGGGTGAAGATGCAACTGTGTGGTGGCCTGCGGGGTTCCCAGGCAGAAGGGAGAGCCCCGCGATGGCGCCCGGCCTTGAGAGGAGCCGCCCCGTGACCCCCCGAGACAGCCGGTAAGCATAGACGGCGGGGGGGGGGGGGGAGAGAGGTAGTGTCAGAGCGGCCCCGGGTGTTCAGTGGGCCACTCCGACATCCGGCCCCATATCTTCAAAGCCACGAGGCCCCCCCCTGATTTGGGGGCAGTTGTATGTTGAGCCTTGTGGCTCCCACGCCATTTTGTCCCCCCGAGCCCTGTGGCTCCAACGCCATTTTGTTCCCCCGAGCCCTGTGGCTCCAACACCATTTTGTCCCCCTGAGCCCTGTGGCTCCACGCCATTTTATTCCCCCGAGCCCCTGTGGCTCCAACGCCATTTTGACCCCCCTAGCCCTGTGGCTCCAACGCCATTTGGTCCGGCCGAGTCCTGTGGCTCCAACAAAGGCCTCCATTGTGCTCAGAGCCTAGATGGCTCCCCACCTTTGGCCACCCGCCGTTGCCCAGGCCCAGAGGGGACCACGCTTTATTAGGGGACCATAGTTGTCTTCAGAGCCTAGAGGGCTCAGTTTGGCGCAATGTGTTTAAAGGACCCGTGAGAGCCCATGGTGCAGTTCTCGCTCCAGAGGGCCAGGGAGGGCCCAGGTCGCAGTGCTTCACAGCTGCCCAGCAATTAGTGGGCAGCTGCACCGTTTAGGTTCTTCTATTAGGGGGACATATCTTTTTTAATCCAAGAGCGAGGCGCACTCCTTTGCCCCAATCTCTGCCTGCACAGCTGCGGAGCACTTAGTGCCAGCTGCAACGTTTAGGCATTCATTGAGACTCCCAGCTGCCCAGCAAGTAGTGGGCAGCTGCCACGTTTAGGTCTGCGCCAAGTGCGCCCCGTGACTGTCGCTGCTTAGGCAGCAGCCCTGACTTTGTGGACAGAGGGCAATTGAGCCCCTTAGAGATAGCCAGTTGGCCCCGGGGACTCTCAGGGTTATAGGGCGCAAGGCCCTAATGTAATTTTTATGTAGGTGCTAGGCAATGTAATGTCTGTAGAATGATTTATGCACCTTGATGGATGCGCATAGATGTGCTTTTATGATTATTAGGTTTTACCTACTTTCTGATGTTTTATTGTGATTCTCTACTGGGGTCTAGGGGTGATTTATTCCCTACTGCAGGTGATGTGAGTAAGTGTTTCCAGATGCACTTTATGCTAGGAGATTATGGTCTACTATGTCTAGGCTTATGAGGTGGCGTAGAATAGAGTTCTCGCCTTAGATGATACTGTGCCTGTTAGGATTTATATTACAGGTTGACGCCGAGTATAGTGTCTTGCCAGTGATTACTGGCTGTGTTCTAAGTTCATATCTTTTGACTTTTACTAGTTCTTCCCAAGCGCTAATTCTGACAGTGGCCCACGTGGCCCTGTCTTGTGTAAATAATTCAAACAAGTGGCCCCCGCGGCCCTGTCCTGTGTAAATAATTCGGACAGTGGCCCTGTCCGGTGTCCATATCCCCTTGTAAATATTGCCCCGTGCCAGATGGCACAGTGTACATGATGTGGTTACTACTCTAAGGTGTTTTGAGAATATAAAGGCTATTCGTGCGATAACCTTGTGTGGAGTTCCTTTTGTGGGGAGCCTGGGATGTTGTTGTTGGTGGGTGCGTGCGCAAATACTTAACTCACAACGCCTCCGGGATCAGCCTTTCTACTCGTGTCACGTTGCCAAGGGGGTTAGTAGGGGTTATCGTTGGAGTGTAATTCCCTTGCCCTAACTAGACTGGTGGTTTTTGCCTGGCTTTGGCGCAAGCCTCAGTCCGCCAGAAATCCCATTTCTAACACTGGCGGCAGCGAAAGGATAAGAATTTTTGTTTGCGCAGAACCACAGCGGGAAGGCGCGCCAAAGGCAAGCCCGTCTGCGCCCGTCAGCGCCTGGTGCCAGACCCCCTGGTCCGGTTGCGAGAACAACTTACACGAAAGAAAGCCTTTTTGAACTCAGGTCAGAGATCGGAACGTGCCATGACCAATCCAGGGACAAGCTGTTAGGGCCTGACAGCGGCACTGCTTGGAGGTTGGCATTCTCGCAGGGTTGGAACACAGTGCACCGGGTTTGCACGGGCCCTCCCTCTCACTACGATCATAGGGCTGATGCCAAGTTTGCAAATGAGAATAACAGGGTAATTAGCTGCCTGCTACTGAATGTAAGGTCGATGGCTAGACACAAGTACCAACTTGAGTGTCTCATACAGACTGAAGATCCTGATGTATTGTTTCTTACCGAGACCTGGGCCAGTGACAGCAGCGATCCTGATTGGAATATTGCTGTGCCACTGGACTACGCAGTTGCTAATGTTAATAGAGCGGTAGGAAAACCTTTCTCAAGTTGCAGGTCGCGCCCGAGAGACTGGAGGGTGCTGAAGCTATGAGCTTCTCATTGAAACTCGATAACACCTCTGCGTTCTCTGGCTTACTCATTTATAGGCCCCCTTGCCCGAGAGCCCGGTTCCTAGCGGCCATTCAAGCCCATTTAGAAAATTCCCTCGAGCACGATTACTACACCATTCTGGGAGATTTGAACTTTTACTTGGAGGACACAATAACATAGAGACGATCAATCTCCTTGATATACTCGCCTGCCACAATATTGAACAGATTGTTAATGAACCTACCCATAAGGCTGGTCATATCCTGGATGGCATTTGTACCAGTATGCCTCACGTTGTCATAAAAAATATAACTCCAATGGCATGGTCTGACCACTCTGCTGTATTTTTTACTACTCTTCTCCCCAACGCCCCCCACAGAAGGCGATGTAGGCCTGCCACCAGGAAATACCGGGCTTGGAAGTCAGTTACAAGGTCTGACTTACTAGGTTCCCTTGAGGAAAGAGTAGTGGCCTGCCCAGATGCTAACCAGGGGGCCATGGCTCTCCAAGCTAGCCTCATGAAGACTGCCAACTTGGTAGCACTGGAGAAAACACTAAGAGTGCGGCAAAAACGGGTATCTGCCCCTTGGTACTCACCAGAGCTGAAAACCGCTAAAATCAAATGTAGGCAGAAAGAACGGATCTCGAGAATGAACTATGATCCAGCACAGAGGATAAACTACTGTGCTGCACTAGAGGAGTACAAGAATTTAATTATTCAGGCGAAAGCCTCGTATTATTCCAGGAAGATCCAGGATGCCGCCCATTCCAGTAGAGAATTATTCTCCACATTTAACACCTTACTGAGTTTCCCTCAGAACAACAGCTTCCAACCAGATAAGGCATTTACTGATAAAATAGTGACCTACTTCCAGAATAGTGTTCTAACTGTTTACAATGATCTGTCTACAACAGCAGACAGGACACCCATAGAGCAAAGCGGGGGCAATGGTGTATGTAATGCACAAGGTGCTCTCTTATCGTTTTCCTTGCTGGATGTGAACAGGCTGGCTGACTTACTGCTGAGCACCAAGTCAGGTTCTCCAATAGATCCCTGCCCACCTTTTGTGCTTCACTTGGCACCGGCAGAAATTAGTGCCCTACTACTGCCGGTTTTGAATCAGGTGCTGAGCTTGTGGTAAATAAATTATTTACACTATCATAATTTCTATAGGTATTAAAAAAGGGGTCAAGTATAAATGAGGCGCAGAGTCCGTGGTGTTAGAGTCAATGGGCTTTATTGCATTAACTCGAGTTAAGGGAGAGCTCCTTCACCAAGCGGGCTCAGGAGTGGTCTGCTTTTCTTAAAACATGACAGCACTTTTATACATTACTTTCACAATCAAAGGAAGGAGTTCCCCCGAGCATAATTTAATTATCCATGATACAATCATACAGACGTCATATCAGGCTTGGTTTCGTTTAAAGGATAACTCGAATCTCATTTGTTAGACATAGACAAACATATGGTACCAGGGTGATTGGGGCGACAAGATACAGAGTTACTAGTATCTGGGGACAGAGAACTGAGGCATTGTCACAGGGTCATCTTATCTGAAAGGTAAAGAGAACGAGACATTGTGTGCTCTTTATTTCAACACAAGGGCGGTGATGTTCCACAATGGTATGTGTGTGCAGCTGAAAAGAAGAAGAATAGGCCGTGTGTAACTATATTCTTCGTGTCTGTCTCGTGTATTTGATTAGTTTACTTTTGGGTCGTTGACCCAACCCGCGGCTGCCCCCGCAAGCTGAGAGATTAGTGACGAGCGAGGGCTGTTCGTCCTTTGATAGCGTTTAGGGAGGAAAAACTAAATGGCGGGGCAACCATCTCACGGAGTCTGTTTTGTGAGCAATAGACAGGACAAAACCTGCAAGATGCATGATGGCTGGCCATCATTCTTTGTAAGTGTCAGTACATCGGAAAGACAGGCAAGGGAGGGTGGTGTAACAACACCAAAGGAGGGCATTCACGTTTTATTCGCCGGTTTGCCTGGTTTGTAATATGGCGGATAGGGTGCACGATGGGACAACAAAAAAGGTTTTTAAGTCAACTTTCCACATTCCCTCCTTGTCCCATAGTAAACCCTATTGCAGAAATCTTTTATTCAATTTCTATGTTCATTAAGTTGTACACTTGTCCTTGTAACATGATCGTTTCCTTTTCTTTTCTTTTGTTTCGCAGTCGAGGAAAACATTCAGTGGCACATAGCCCGCAAAGGGCAGGGCCACACTGGACACTGAGACAGCATGAGAAAACGATCAATAATATGAGGCCGGTGATGGTCAAAATCTTCCAAGTCCAATTTGTGAACATACCCCATAACCACCCCGTTAGAGACCATTCTCCTTTAGCCAAATCAAGACTGCTTGGCAATTTGTGCAACTTGGAGATGGCCTGATATACGGAAGGGGCGTTATCCAGAATATATACGCAGCAGCTCGAGGCTATTAATTTGCATACTCCACCACGGTCTGCGAGAATTATGTCTAAAACCATTCTGTTTTGAAGGGTCATGAGTCTGTCCGCAGCCATTTCAGCAGTGACATTGGCCAATGCACCTACTGTTTCGTCAATTGTGGCTTGGACTACTCTTGTCAATTGTCGGATATGACGGCTGTTCACCATGGGGCCCCAAAAAGGTATAAAACCCTTGAAAAAATCACCTGCTTCCTGTCCGGCTGTATCCTCCGGGTCTATGACCCCCCTTCGCCGCCTGTTCGGGCGGTCAGAGGGTCAATGTCATGATAATTCGCCGGAGCAGTGTAGGTAGGAGGAAGGAGAAAGGCAATGTAACATTTGCCGGACCAGCCATGTGGGAGCCACATATAACCTTTATCCCCACATATAAAATAGGTACCCTGTGCGGCTACAATCCGGGAATTGTTTGTTCCATTTAATATGACTGTGTGATTGCCGATGCTATCACCCATACGTCTCTTCCCTTCACTTTGGACACAAAAAGGGGCTTTTGATGATGCTACAAAAATAGGTGAAATGGATCTTTTTCTCCTGTCCATATACTGATAATATAACTCAGTAGATCTGTTACCGCGGTCAGCATAGGCTTCCTGCTCCAACGGGGTGCCATATGCCCTGTTCTTTTCACTTGGCCAACATAAAATGTATAGGTGATCTCGGAGCTGAGACTGCTCTTTTTTATCTGTACTGGCCATATAGGAGGCTTTGTTTGTTTCCCACCAACCGATACAGGAGCTTTTATAAGTAAAAGGAAGAGTGATAAAAGGCATGCCTTTGGCAACTGTATGGGGAAGAAGGCCGCATACCCAACAGTTGGAGGTATTCATGGCCAGTTGATGTTGTTGTAGAATGGTGATGAACGTATTGTTCTTAAATTCATTTCTTCTGTTCTCTAAGTGTACTGGGAGCTCAACATGGGAGTGTACTATAGTGGTGTTGTGTGATGACTCAGGGGGAAAAACAACATGGAGAGTCCAGCCAACACAGGAAAATATAGCACACAAAAAGAACATAAGGACTAGAAATATTATCCACATGTTACGCAATGCCTTACAATATTTCTTTTCTATCCTAGCTTGTGTAGTTTTTTCTGCTAGCTATCTGCCGAAAGTCAGTAATCATTTATTTGAACGCTTCACCAGATGGTCTGTACCTCTGGACGTAATTGATCAAACTTGATCTGGCTGTTTAGACCTTTGTTTTGAAGTATAGTCCTGCTGAGGTGTAGGGTCTAACAGAGGGGGCAGATAGTCCTCATTTGTTTTGTTCCTTTCAAATGTTCCAGTGTCTCCAAAATACTTTTTACAGTGGCTGGCGGGAAGCCACCCTTTTCTTCCCTCGACTTTGACTGCTGTCCTGGTGGTGAGGAGAACCAACTTCGGCTTTTTCCACCTGGGCTCGAGAGGACTCGTTCTGTCAAGGTTTCGGACTAGTACCCAGTCTCCCGGAGCGATGGCGTGGTCCTCGAGTTTGGTGTTGTCTGGAAAAGTGGCGGCAACCTGTGAAGGACAAGAGCGTAGTGCAGACATCAAGGAAGCTAGGTAATCGGTAAGCATAGTACTGTCAACATCAGTTATTCTTTTAGGCATTGGCGTACCCCACATATTTGGTGGTCTACCAAAGACCACCTCATATGGGAATAGGCCAGTTCTGGAATGTGCTACCATACGCATGTAGAAGAGGGCAACCGGTAAGGCTACCATCCAGTCCACGCCTTTTTCTGTACAGATCTTGGCCAATTTTGTCTTCAAAGTCTGGTTGTGTCTCTCTACCAGACCTGCTGCCTGAGGATGTCTTACACAGTGAAATTTCCAAGTGCACCCTAACAGAAGAGACATTTGCTTCATGAGTTCAGTGGAGAAGGGCTGGCCATTGTCTGAGTAAATGACACGTGCTAACCCGTATCTCGGAAAGTATTCTCTTACCAACTGTTTGGCAGTTGTTACTGCAGTATAATCTGGGACGGGGTAAGCTTCTGTCCATCTGGTTAGGGCACACACCACTACCAGGACGTACTTGTAACCTCTACATCTGTCCATTTGGATATAATCCATCTGGAGAACCTCGAAAGGGTGATCAGGGGGATGAAATCCACCTTGATCCACCGAGGTGCCCTTTCCTGGATTGAACTGACAACATATCATGATTGTCTTTACTTTCTGTTTTGCTGCTGCTCGTAAGTTCTTATTAAACCAGATATTCTGCAGGCTGTCCAACATTCCCTTCTCTCCCAAATGAGCTGGGCTAGGTGCTGTCTCTATTATCACCGGTACCAATGAATCAGGGAGAAACCATGTGGTTTTGCCTTTAGTCATCCAACCCTGGTCAGTCTGGATCCCTCCTTGTTCAGTCCATTTCTTTATTTCATCTGGAGTTGCATGGGTCTGTATATCATGTACATCCTTGGAGGGATCCCTGACTGCCATAGTTGTAGTTAGTAATGATACCTGCAAGTTGGTTGTATCAATTGGAGTCTGAGCTGTCTGTTTAGCAGTTCGGTCTGCCAGATCATTACCTTGGGAAATGGCATCTGTGGCTTTGGTGTGCGCTTTGCATTTCAGGATAGCTATGGCTGCGGGTAGGTGTATTGCTTCTAAAAGGGCCTGTATGAGAGGGCCATGCTGTATCTTGGCCCCGTGTGAGGTCAAGAAACCTCTTTCTCTCCATAACACTCCGAAATCGTGGACTACACCAAATGTGTACTGTGAATCTGTGTAGATGTTGACCCTTGACTGTTTCGCTCGTTTACAAGCTTGCGTCAAAGCAATGAGTTCTGCTGCTTGCGCTGACAGGATATCTATTCTTTGTGTCTCTATGATCTCACGGTAAGTGGTTACGGCATATGCTGCCACTAATTCTCCTGCCCCTGGTCTCATGCATGATCCATCTACATAAAACGTTATGTCAGGGTCTGGGAGTGCAACATCTGTCAAGTCTTGTCTTGGCTTCGTCACTACATTTATTACTTCCACACAATCATGGGGCGAGGTGTCATCTGCACTGGAAGGTAAAAGAGTGGCAGGATTGAGTATGTTGCATCTTCTAATCTCTATGTGGGGTTGGAACAGTGGCAGCTCGTATCCTGTCAATCTTGCTATAGTCAGATGTTGCGTTTGTGTCCTATTCAGGAGAACTTCTACTGCATGTGGTACTTGTACTGTCAGAGGGTGTCCTAGCACTATCGGGTCACTTTGTCTTATGGCCAATGCTGTGGCCGCAACAGATTTCAGGCATGCGGGCAGGGCCTGTGCTACTGGGTCCAGTGTGCTAGAGAAATAAGCACATGGCTTGTGTTTCCCTGCTTGGTCTTGTGCGAAAACAGATAGTGCTGTTCCATCCCGCTCTGTCACGAACAGGGTGAAGTGTTTTATGTAATCAGGAGTGGCTAAAACTGGCGCTTGACATAAGGCCCATTTTAGTTCTTCAAATGCTAGGGTATGTTCTGATGTCCAAGGGATGACAGTAGAAGTGGCCGCCTCCAATGTAGTCAACTGTATGAGTGGCTTGACTATGTGGGCATATTGGGGAATCCATTGTCTGCAATAGGAGGTAAGGCCGATGAACGCACGTACGTCTTTTTGTGTCTTGGGTTGTGAAAGGTTGGAAATCAATTGAATTCGTTCTTGTGTCAGCTGCCTACCCTCCTTGGACAGCAAGTGCCCTAAGTAAGCCACTTGCTGTTCACAGGACTGTAACTTTGAATGGGACACCTTGTGCCCTTTGTCTGCCAGAAAGTGTAGGACTGTGAGGGAAGCCTTTTCGCAGTCAGTTTCTGATCTTGCTGTGATGAGAATGTCATCCACGTACTGTATTAATGCTGTGTTGGTAGACATACTAATACTAACACTTTTATGTCTCCTGAGCCCTTCCTTCTTTTTCGTATTCTCATTGTTTGAATGAATAGATGTATACCCGGATGGGACACATCATAAGGCATCAAGTTGTTACTGATGTTTTTATCTGTTGTTTATTTTGTTTCTGGTTCCCAGGTTCCCATCAGGAGCACTGTTTCATCATGCAGCTGTAACCTTAATATAGGTATAGTGGTTACCGTTCCGCCCTGTTTGGTTTAGAGGGTCCAATTTTTATTATCACGTGCACTTCTTTCAATTATAGCTCTGGTCCTGATGAAGCGCCAACGACCCTTATGGCGGCGCAGGCGCGAAACATGTTGGCCTATGACCTTTAGACACCCGGACATAGTGTGCCTTTGGGGCAATATTTTATTCAGCAGTTTATCTGCAAAGGGTTTATACAATATAGATATTCGCTGCATATTTACCCTTTATTAAACAATTTTCACTATACTAGCACGCACCTTTAGTACCTTCACTGGACCCACACCCCACACACCCACATGCACCATCCGGCAGTCCTGAAAAGATCTCCGATAAAGAGACCCTTCGGGGGACCCGTAGGGGATTGCAGCGCCGCCCCTACGAGGAGCAACTGCCCAATGATGAAGCATGACACCTCTCGGGGTGTGTGAGGGTAACACAGGACAACAAATGCTTGTCCCACTTTATTAGTGGGTCCCACTTACCTGGGACATACTTCTTCTTTTCTCACCTTTCTGTCTTGTGTGCATGGGTGACTATTTGCACCCTAAGGCGTGGGTGACTGTTTGCACCCCGTCCGTAGGAACAGTGTCCCCCCTTTGATATTAGGCATACTAATACTGTCAAGTTGTCTCTTCAATGCTTGACTGTAAACGCTTGGGCTTTCTGTATAGCCTTGAGGTGCTCTCGTGAATCTGAAGCTTCGACCTTTTAGACTGAATCCAAAAAGATATTGACTGTCAGGATGTATAGGAATACTGAAGAATGCATTCTTCAGATCAATGACCGTAAAGAATGTTGCTTCAGAATCAATAGCAGTCAATAGTGAGGAAATGTCTGGGACCACTGGGTATTGTGGGATACGCATTTGTTCAGCTCTCAAAGGTCAACTACTAGTCTGTAAACTGGGGGTGCTTGAGGGTCTGTGCGTTTAAGAACAGGAAGGACGGGTGAGTTACACACATTCGAGTCTGTCTCCACCACCACCCCTTGTTCAATGAGTTCTTGAATAATTTTTAATAAGGCAGTTTCGGCCTCAGGTTGGATCCTGTACTGTCGTATTCGGGGTAGGACTACTCCTGCTTTGAGAGTGACCTCGTGTGGTGTGATGTTCATGTAACCTACATCAGTCGAACCTTGTGTCCATAGATACTGTGGGACATTCTGAAGTCTGGGATCAAAATCTTTAACAGCAAAATGTCCTTTGAAATCACGCAAAAACAGTCTTACTCCTTCTGGTGAGCAACAGATAACTGCTCCCAGTTCCTTTAGGGTCTTTATACTGAGTAAGTTTTCTAGACAGGTTTTGGTCAGTAGTAGGTCTGTGGTGCGTGTCAGTGGATCCACCCCAATGGAGACTGGTTCTGATACTTTGTTAATAATCGGCTTTCCAGAAAATCCCAGGGATATATTCTGTGAGCCCGAGAGAGGTGCCCCTGGGACCTCGTCATGACTGATGGTAGTCCTGCTTGCCCCTGTGTCAATCAGAAACTTTCTGTCTTGTCCCAGCATGTACATAGGGACCCACTAGGTCCACAAGAACTGGGATAAGGGGCAAGCGATCTTCCCTCTCGAGGCTGTTTCATGAAAAGGATGGGTACTCTGGGTAGTCTGACTGTGTGTACTGATACATTTGTTGTGCAGCGGGCGCCTTGGCCCTCGGCGGCGTGGAGGCTTGTGTCTGTTGAGTGTTACTCTGTCTAGGTGTATAGGGCCTTTCTTTCGTTTTACCTGTAGCTATATTGTGCTTTAGGACGGGGCACTCCCTTACAAAATGGCCCAGTTGTTTACAGTAATGCATGTCCCTTTATTAGGTGCGGTGCTATTCTTTGTAGTATTCACAGGTGCTGATTAGGCAACCAGTATTTTCAATTTGGTGTCTTTTAGTTGTCTTTTGTCTTGCTCTTGCTCCTCTCCTATTCTGTTATGGTGGTATTGTAGCATTTGCAGCATTTGTGAGGGACTGTTAGCCTGCCATGTACTTTCGACCTTCAGCACTCTGTTCCTGATCTGAGGCAGGGCGTTCTCTACCAGTTTAGACACAAAAAGATGGGGGTATGCCTCGCTACTGGGAGTCAGACCACTGTTGATAGCGAAGCATTTCTCCAACCTAGTGTAATAATCGCCCGTATCCTCCTCTGGTTTCTGTTTACATGCTGATATTGTATCCCAATCTTCCTTTTTAGTTGTCAACAGTCTTGGTAAAATTTGTATGAGGAGGTCGGGGAGCTCCTTAGCGCGTGTACCAAGACCAGCCCCCGGGCCTCTACCTGCCTCTTCCGTTTCCGAATCCATCCACTTTAATTTTTTATCTCCCACATCCCAATCTTTCTCTTTAAGTTTATCATAAATGCCCGTTGGTAACAGGACCTTCAGTAATTATATAATGTCTGGGTACGTATAGTCTCCTATGCGGAGAAAATCCTTGAGTTCTCGGTGGAACCCTCCTGGATCTTTATCATGGGAGGGCAGTAATTTCTTCATTTCTAGTATTTCCTGTTTTGTCAAAGGTGTATAGACATATACCCGCTGAAAAGCACCCTGTTCGTTTCTTATGGGGTGAACTTCTCGCAGAGGGTACTGTCCTCTGGGGTGAGGGTCGGGAGTTGAGGTGGACAGGAATTGCTCATAATGATGACGCAGATCCAAAATGATGTTAATCAATTCCGGACCCTGTGTCATCCATCTGTCTAGTATTACGTCTTCCAAGAGCCTGTATAAATTACCGGGGCGGTGATAATGGCTCTCATACATAGTGATCAGGTGTTGGACCATGTAGATACTGTCCAGGCGTTGTTCGGGAGGGGTGAGATTCAGAAACATTTGGGACAGGATGTCGGCATTATATACATATGGTTGAGACATCCACTGGGTAGCGGGACC